>NC_092640.1:22040834-22387985 GCF_039555335.1 Amphiura filiformis
GCCATACTTTCTCGGCATTTGGAGGTATGTCCATTTAAGGCCAAAAGATTGCTGAGTAAGAAAGTAAGTTGGACTAATATACCGTTGGCTGATACCATTTACCTCACTTGCATCACACCACCCAGGTATGATGTGGAGCTGTTCAAAGTGCACCCTTGTTTTTGATGCGAAATGATTCTGATACAGTGTCATGGTGGCAGCGGAAAAGAAGTTGGTGAAGTGTGCTGGTACATTACCAAGATGCATGAGATGCACGTTAAATCGCAAACATTTTTTTATTTCCGTGGAAAGACTGTGTGATGTGGATTGTGCCCTGAGTAGTTTAATTTGATTATTAAACTTTGTTTACAATTTAAAGCTACTTCATAAAATCTGGGATTCCCCTTTTCTACGTAATCACAGTAAACAAAGTCAGGACTATTTATGGATGGGGATTCCAAAAGTGGATATGGCATCATTGGGAAAACCCACAGGAAGTGTTGTAATATGATAGATTATTGGTTATAATTCATCTTGGGAATTCCCAAATTACATCATATGTTATGAAAGTAGAATGGTCTATTAATAGATTGTGGGTTTTTGTGAGTATAAAAGGTGAAAGCTATTTAGTTTGCTCTTGGCAGAATATGAAGAGAGTTAGTAGGCTATCTATATGTTGGTCGTTGTGTGCTTCAAAAAGAGGTACATTTGAACCAGTTTGTATGGCCAATAATGTGCAATTTCAATACAGCAACAAATGAGATATTGAGTACATGAAGGTGCTCCTCCTCCACAAGGGATTAAAATCTTCTGTCGACTTGCTGGAGTCTGGTTTATAAAACAACACATCTGTTAATAAAGTGGTCAGTGCAGAAAGAAGTCTGTTTCCTGGAGAACGAGTGTGATTGATGAAAGAAGCATCATTTTTGGGTATCGTCATCTGTGCAAGGAATTGAGTATTTGGAGAAAGCAGCGCCATTTATGTGCGAGGATTTTATATGCAAAGGATATATAAATGCAAGTGTACAATGGACTTCGCTGAACAGTGATTTTCACAGGATAAGCAAACATAATATACATCACCCAGCCAGAATATTGTAATCAACAAGAAGAAGGCTGCTGGTTAAGTACTGATTAGTTAAAATTGTGACTGTGTGATTATATTGTATCAGTGCATTTATCAGTAGAAATGCGCACGTGACCAGATGGCCAGCGCCATATTTGCATTATTTATTTATTTTTTTATTTTTTTATTTATTTATTTATTTATTTATTTATTTATTTATTTATTTATTTATTTATTTATTTATTTATTTATTTATTTATTTATTTATTTTAAATATGTACAAACTTATTATTTTATAAATATATCTTGTTCTCCCTTTCTGCTAGGCAAAACCCACCCTCCCCCTTTACACTCATAAATTAATGGGTTTTTTGCTAAGTCCCCCCTTCCGTATAAAGTAAAACTTTATAAGTCGTTTGAACCAAACTGACGTACAATTACAATATATAATACCACGACAATAATGTGTATGACGATCTAACTTGCCATACTGGCCGAATAAACCATGCATCACATACGTGGAATTGTACGTCAAATTGTCATATAACGTATGAGCGTGACATCTTCCTCAACATCATCCAGTCGGGATGTCGAGCACTACGGGGGGGGTATTTCTCTTGACTCCCAAATAAATAAATTCATGACCCATTCCGAAGAAGAAAATTACATCCCCCCAAGTTCCCTAGTATTATCACGTACAAAAATGATCAAATAACATCATCGGCAGCTACGCAGCTCTGACCTTAATGCCCTTAAGAATCCCATTTCGTCATCAATATGGCCAATTGCCACGCCCATTTAGCACGGAAATAATGAAATATAAGTTTTTAATTCAGCTATATCTAGCTTTTCCGTCGTTAAATTTTTTCCGTAATGGAAAACCCAAATAAAGAGTTTATGTTTTGGGTCAAATTAT
Organism: Amphiura filiformis; assembly: GCF_039555335.1. Classification (NCBI taxonomy): domain Eukaryota; kingdom Metazoa; phylum Echinodermata; class Ophiuroidea; order Amphilepidida; family Amphiuridae; genus Amphiura; species Amphiura filiformis. Next base: position 22,042,796 of record NC_092640.1, read on the forward strand.
TTTGCCCGTTGCAATAAATGCCACTATTTTGCAAGAACAATTTACTTTGCAACCTGTCATTTTCGCCTATACTTTTGCGTGTGGAATTTGTGTACATCCGGGTACCTTACATCGTTAAACACGGTATGGCGACCTGTAGATGTCACGTGCGCATTTATAAAAGCGTATTTATATAATACCCGAAGCCACTGTTTATTGTTCATGTATCAATCATATTTTACTTTTAATTAAAGATTTAGATTTTGTTAACTTAATCAAACAGTGTATTATTGTTGTACATTCGTGTGATTTAGGTAAAGGGTGATTTTGGCCTTGAGTCATTACGGCTCGTTTGGAATACTCATTTCACAACGAGATAGATTGTTTACAGTGCAGTAATCGCATGCTGAATCACCGCTGAATAGATTTGCATTTTAGAAGATAAAGAATTAATTTATTAAGATTGCATGCGGACGGTTTATTAGTGCTACATTATTTATATTATGCATAAAGTAATTGTCACTTGGTGATAATCAATGCACGACGATTCAATTCTCAGTCAGCAGATAGGTGATTGGGCTATTCCATTTAAGATCCACACTACCCCTGTGGAAGATTTAGATAAAGACTTCCACAGAGGCAGTATGAGTTTTGAATACATTAGACAATCGGGTAACTTCCATTTGAAATACTCACTCCAGTTGTGGAAGAAATAGATAAAGCTATAATACAGAGGGAATATGGGATCCCTCTATTAGCTTCTATTGAAAATATTTCCAAAATCTTCCACAGGGGTAGTGTGGATTTCAAATGGAATAGCCCATTACAAAATCGTAATTATCTGAAGAACCACAAGACTTATCATGCTTATATGTGAGCTTTCGGCTTACGGTTGCTGAGCCTTCTAAAAACTTCTTTTGATCTTCATGAGTGTCATGACGAGAGGTTGTCAACACCGTCATGTGACAAGACATATGTTATATTTTTCACTATTATTTGTCATATTTGCATTTATAGCCAAGCTTTACTGTTCGAAACTTGATTCTTAAATTGAATAATTATATGAATACAAAACCCCCCGAGTCTATACTTTGGCCAAATTGAGTTAAGGGGGTACTACACCCCTGCCCAATTGTGTGTCTATTTTTGCATATTTCTCAAAAATTATAGTGCATTGGGGACAAGTAAGATATGTATATTATAGGGGCAAGGACTACAACTACTGCACTGGAAATTTTATTTCAGCATAGACAACAGTTGTGGAGTTACAGTCAAAAATGAGGGAAAACCAATATTTGATCAATAAATCAATAACTACTTGCTTTGAGTTGCTGAACTTTCAGTACAGTAGTTGTAGTCCTTGCCCCCATAATATACATACCCTTGTCACCAATGTGCTATAATTTTTGAGAAAAATGCAAAAATAGGCACAAAATTGGCCAGGGGTGTAGTACCCCCTTAAGCATGGGAAATTGTTGCTATACATAGGGCTGTCATATGGATGAAAGAACAACTCAAATTCATCCTCTGTGTCTATTGAGCATGTGAAAAATAGCATGTATCAAAGAACCACCCAATTCCATGATTTGAGTCTTGTTACACATTGATTGAAATCCAATATGTATAAAAGTTCACTTGTAACACATTCATTGCTGGAGAGTGACTTTTAAAAACAAAATGGGTTTTATAAAGGAAAGTGTGTGGTTTATATTACATGGCAGAATGCTTATCAATATTATACATACCTGTGTGCTTTATTTTGTATTATCTTACTAGTGGTAATCTCATTCCAACATTGTTGTCTTTGTATATGATTCAAAAAACCACCCAAGTCCAGCATTTAAAATGAACCCCACGAAGTCCCTGACATGCTAATCGTCATACCTAATACAGTTTAATCCACTCATTTGCACGTAAAACTTACCCTATTGACCAGGTAAATCTAACTGAAGGAATTAAAATGATACACGGGTTTTTCTCTCAAAATCACTTCCCATGGACTTGGGTGGGTTTTGTATTCATGTATTCAATTGTTAAAACGTGTTTTTTTCGCCTTGGCATATATTGTTCACGGTCCGATCCATCAACAAAGTTTTTTTCAATCAAGAATTGATACCAGAGCTTTAGCCCAAAGGGCTCAATGCTCAATATGCCTTCAATTGAATTATTTGAACATGATAGGCTTATAGAATAGGTCTACATGGCCTATTTTAGGTACCCATCAACATTCAACAGGTTACATCGTTAAAGTACAAAGAGTCAATTGAAAGCAGGACGCATGTTCATCTTAGTGTCTCTCTGCCGAGAGAAATAATGTCGGCTCTGTTGATCTCGAAATTTATACTTTTAGAGTGGTTCAGAAAGTTCAGTTTAAGAACATGGCAACATGCTTTCACGTATATAGGTTGTCTATTTACATGATCATGTTGATTTGGCCTATTTGTTTCTCAAACTAGCCAATCAAAGTACGGTAGATGTTTTGAAATTGGAATCCACTGTAAATCGTTCCCATGCACAAACGGTTCTATTCACAACCATCTCATACATGCCCATCATCAGTAAACAGTTCTTTGACCACCAATAGGCTCCTATGCATAGAATGACCTTTGATGTGTAACTGTGTTGGAAAGGGTTCCCATGAAGTAAGTCCCATATGACATTTTGATATAATCCAATATCCATTCGATCATTTCTCTTGTTCCAAAGTTTGGAAAACAGGCTGACATGATATTTTGTTAAGGTTATGCATCAAGTGAGCGAGTTTTTGTTGCTACCTGTTATCATCTTCATCGAGAATGCAGTATATCACAGATATACTTTTGTCGGTCCTGTGGTTCTTGAGTATATTGGAAAGAGGACTGAAACAACAACACTTTTGTAAAACGTATATAGCTCATTAACAACAATAAATCAAGCAAGTTTTTAAAGTATACGATTTGTAGAATGAACATTTTGCAAAACATCTAAGTGTTATTTTTCAATAATATATTGATTTAAAGGTTGAACATTGGACCAAACTTTGAATTTAAGAACATATTTAGGTCAATATGTTGATACATACAAAAATTGAAATATGTCGCGCAATTTATTATGTGCTAAACAAAGGGTTATAAAGCATGGTTATTTTAACATGTGAACTTGCGAAACCTCTGGGTGAAAGGTGTGATTATTTTATTTTGGGCTGATGAACTCTAAAAACTTCCTGCAAAACTGAGAATTAACATTTTTTATCTTCACCCTGAAGCGTCTTTTATATGGTGAGTAACACTCGGATAAAAAAACATGGGGGGGGGGGGTAGGCAAATAGAAAACGTACAGAATGGAATTATAACATACATAAAACTAAATAGTCAACACATTTCGAATTTTTTATTCCGAACAGAATTCCTTGCAACCGGGATCAGTTACGGTGAAATAATTTGTTCCCACCTCACACTTTTCTGTATATTTCCATAACCATATCTATTCATAATAGATTGAAAGAAAACTTCACAATTTTTATTTTAAAAAAATATGTAGAACATTGTGTCGTCTGCATAAAAAATAATGTAGTAAATAGCAGCAGACGAATTTGAATCTAGCACAGCTGTTGCCTAGGTAAACGGGGCATAATCGATTGTTACGATTCATGATGCTTGTTTTATTTTGTTTCTGTTGGATTAGTTTACACTAATAGCAGCACCCTTAAGGGGTGGGTCGGTACTAGGAATACTATAATTATTAACACGCCCACCAGGTTTAGTTCCCTACAAGGTACCATCCCTTAAGATAAGAACATGTTATTATGCTTGCTACATCGAAATTATCGACTAAAGTATGAGATAACATATCTTATTACAAGAAATACTTAAGGGATTGGTCACATTTTAATGTTATTTTCTGGCAATATTCTCTATCGGCTTGTTTTTAGGGCAAGGTCAGAATTACTAATATTTCACATTCATCTCATATTTTAGTATAAAGATTAATTAGATCAACGAATGGTCAGAAATTCTTTTTGGGTGCTTTTGTTTTTGTTTGTCTGTTTGGTCCTTATGTTTTCCAGTAACATCAGCGACACAAGTCTGACTTTCAATGTATTGAACTTATCTACACTCATATTCATTGAATTGGAATGAATAATAGCCACAGACGGAGTTAACAGTTAAAACCTAATTTAGTCCAAAACTTGTGGTCAGGAGCACAATCCTATTTTGGTCCAGAGCCACAATGCTATATTGGAACTCCACTTGCAAGTTTTAATATGGAAGTCAGCGGCCGCAGCTCTGCCGGGCTCATTGCAGCCTTGATGTTTTTAGCATTGTGGTCCTAGACCACAAGTTGCGGAAGAAATGATATATTTGAGAGTTAACGTAGTTACGCGATACCTTCATTCATGCAAGGCTCCTATGATAATCCGAAGGCTGTTCACGGGATTGGACCTTAGATCGATGTTTGGTCAGAAAAGGTGCTTCTTCGCGCGAATCATAGCTTGTTAGGTATTCAATATCGCCGTTCATATACAGGGTGTCCCAGAAAAAATTACCGAGTGAATAAAATTGAACGTAAGTCGAGAACTAGACATCAGAATCAAAAGATTGAAAATGTAGCGCATAGCCTATTTTACTGTGCCTCAAATACGAGAATTTTATTTGATTCGCTTGAGTGGTTGCGAAGAAATTAACAATTACATAATGCGCGCATCAATGCAGTTCATTCCAAGTTTGATCAAAAGGCGTTTTTCTCATACTCGCTCACCGCTTCCTAAAGTGTGTGTAAATTTAGTCTACATTATCTATTTTATAGTCCGACGGTGTTATGTTATTCATGCTTTCACTGAAGATTAATAACATTTTGTCCGAGAAAACTTTGATTTCTGCAATTAGAAGGTTTCCAACTTTAATTTTTAAGGCTGTGCAAATATGTTATATTTTAACTTTCCAACGAACATTTGAGCCAAGAATGACAATGAACAAGTGCTTACAGCTTTACGTGTGGTTTTTGATACCATGCAACATTAATGTTAAGGTTTTAAAAGATTTAAACTTTGCATTACAATTCCTTAGAAATATTTCAAAAGCCAGATGGAATTCTTTATGCAATAATTCTTTATGCAACATTTATATCAACATTAACGAAAAAGTACCGAGCATCATCTTACATGCAAGCTTTCATTTTCAATATCGTGTACATTTTCAAATTTAAACAAACCCTAATTAAATGTTTTGCAAGAAACAGATTATTTTAAAAGAACGAAAAGGATTTCACGGTACAAAATATGAAGCCCATTGACAGTAAACCACTATTGCGCATTGTGTTGAATGATCTTTCTTTTAAACTTGGAATGAAGTGAATTGACGCATGCGTTATGTAATCGCTCATTTCTTCGTAATCAGTCAACCGATTCCAGTAAAATTAGCGTATAAGATGCAGAATAAAATGGGCTACACACTGATTTTTAGAGTTTTGGATTCTGATGTCTATTTCTCGACTTACGTCCAAATTTATTTGCCCGGTAATTTTTTCTGGGACACCCTGTATACTGAACAGTAATGCGCAATTTACGGCACCATTCATGCACTTTTATCACCATGATCATACACAGGACAGTTCTTTAATCCCATTGTGTTTCATATTCACAGAAAGACATATGAATGTATACTCCAGACTTGAGGTCAACTTATGAGCTTTACTTTCTGAATGGAGGTTTTTAAACTTTGCCATTTGAGATGAGGTTCATAAAAGAAAGTTCCAAACCATTTTGTCCTCTCAGGAAAATCCATAATGGTTCTTAGAAGAACCAAGGCACTCTGAAAATCTTTTACTAATGGTTCTACAAAAGTTCTTAGTTTTTCATGAACCTTTTTGAATTTTAAGCTTCTTAAAAATTTGGAGAATTAACATAAGAAACTTATTCTATGGAACACATAACACAGTTTTTCAGTTTTTTGCACAGTTTTTTTTGTTCAGTAGTCAAATAACCATTCACAATCAGCTATAGAATCATCACAAGGTTGCTCACCATGCAGCCTTTCCGTCCAAGGTCTTACCAGGGACTGTGTGTTATGCGAGTTGCTGGCTTTCAAGCTATCCTCCGTTGAGTAAGCACTTGCTTACTTGCTTAAGATGAGTGGTGTCCTCGAACTACAACAGCACGCCAAACCCTTCTGTCCTGCATGGCCGTTCCCAAATCCATAACATCCAGTCCAGTGTCCTGTTTCAATACATCCACGTATGTTAGAGGGGGTCTACCAGGTTTTCTGTTTCCATTTTTGGTCTCCAATGGATCAGCTTAGCTACAGGTTCATTTTTGCTTCTGTATGCGTGCCCAGCGAAACGTGTCCTCCTCTCTCTGATCTTCTGTGAAGGTTTCGGTAGGTCACCATATAACTCTTTGTTCGTGATGTGCTGCTTCCAATTGATGTTGTATACTGATCTAAGCATTCTTGTGTAGCAACCATCAAGTTCTTTACATAGTCTGGGAGACATAGTCCACGCTTCACATCCATAGGTTAGAACGGATTCGATGGTAGCAGCAAATAAACGGCTCTTGAGTAAGCACGCACGATACTTTATTCTTCACACACATCAGTCTGTTTATTCCCTGCGTTCTACGACAGGCGTCTCTTTGACTGTTTGCAATGAAGAAGTTTGAAATGAAAAAAGGTCTAAATGACGTTCAGAGAAACAAAAATGTTTCCACAGTGTGTCCTAAGCTGCCTCCTGCCATATTCTGTACGGTATAAACAGTGCTGTTAACGTGGGATGCTGAATTCCAGAGTACAGAATAACCAGCATCCTGTGTTTAATATCCTCCCATATTCTGTACGGTATAAACAGTGCTGTTAATGTGGGATGCTGAATTCCAGAGTACAGAATAACCAGCATCCCGTGTTTAATATCCTCCCATATTCTGTACGGTATAAACAGTGCTGTTAATATGGGGTGCTACATTTCAAATGCCAGAATAGCCAGTATCACGTACAATACTATATTGAGTAAATACATGTACTGCAGTAGTCTGATATTTGTACGTGACAAAGCAAGGTTACATTCACGTGGTGTTAAGGGGACTCGATCTTTTGTGCGTAATTATAGAGGGCCAGGGGATTCACTCTATCATTACAAAAAATATTTGAAGAAGTTAAAGAGCCCTAAGAGTAAAAACTGTAGTGTAATTCACACCAGACACAATTTCTTTATATGACAAAAATTTATTTTTGCAATCGATCAAAAACAAACGTTTTATATCAATTTTAAATTTAGCCTGAATCCGTAAATATGGTACCTCTCGCCCTTTTTTTAGGTCGAGGCTGTTTTTACCATTATGCAGCGAACCATTGTTGAAGCTATTTTACATACATGTGCAAAACATTCTAGAAAAAAGAATGAGGCCATATACTGCTGAAATATCTTTTGTTGATTTCAAATAATAATGTCATAAAGTCGTAAATTTTAAGGTCAAATTCCTAAAACCAAAACAAAACATTGCGACGCAGATATTTCCCGACTTACGCAATTTCATCATCAAATAAGTGTCTTTATTATTTGTTTGAAACCTTTCCCAAACGTTCGTGCTACTTGTATTTATGCATAAAACGGCTAATCTATCTTTACAAAACGCGTCTTTTTTTAGTAAACAAAAGGCTAAAGATGGCACTATGAGATTTATCTTTTATCACTACACTCTTCCGCTCAACTGCCACCGTGGCCGAGTGGTAAAGCACTAGACCCGTAATCAAAGGACGTTTCGAATCGCTGGTTCGAATCCCAACGAAGCCTGTGGAACAGAGCCTATCGGCAAAGAGACACTAAGATGAACATGAGTCCTGCTTTCAATGTGTTTTTGTTTATTTGTCTGAAATATAAACGATGCATGATGATGTAGATGATTTGATTATGAATTAGATTATTCCCGGAAAGCACAACCCATACCTCTTACCTATGTTCCCTCCGCCACCTATATATAATAATAATAATAATAATAATAATACACAGATTTAGAGAGCGCTTTTTAAATGAAGAAACAAAGCGCTATGGAAAAGGAAAAATGCAAGAGGGAGGAAACATTAGGTGAAAAGGTGAGTTTTTAGGTTCTTTTTGAAAGTTTGGACATTGGGAGAGTCACGAATGTGGGAAGGCAAGCCATTCCATAGAACAGGGGCAATGATGGAAAATGCTCTGTCACCAGCCAACTTGTGGGATCTAGGAATGGAAAGACAAGTGGCAGCAGTAGAGCGCAAAGAGTACCCAGAATGACGGGTGTGAAGGATGGAGGACAGGTATTCAGGTGTAGATGAAGCAAGAACCTTATAAACATGGACGAGAGTGCGGAACTGGACACGTTTAGCAACTGGAAGCCAGTGCAGACTATGAAGCAAAGGAGAAGTATGCGTATATTTTGGTTCTCTGAAAATGAGTCTGGCGCACTTGTTCTGGAGAAGCTGTAGGCGGGTGAGGTTTTTCTGGGAGATGCCATTAAGCAAGGAGGAGCAGTAATCAATCTTGGACAGGACAAGAGTCCTAACCGCATTGGTACACGCATCAAAACTTAGGAATCGCCTAATCCTCCAAATATTGCCAATCTGCCAGTTCAAAGTTTTGGACAAATGTGCAACATAACTGGACATCTTCATGTCATGGTCAAAAATGACCCCTAAATTCTTTATGGATGAAGATACAGAGATCTCCAACCCATCCAAATAAAGGGTGAGATGCTTGAGATTAATGTAGTGATAATCAGAAGAGGCAGTAAAAAACTCAGTCTTCGCCATATTGAGCTTGAGCTTGTTACTGCTGAGCCAAGTTTGTAGCTCATGGATGCAGTTGGAAAGTTTGAACAAGGCACAAGCTGTATCACCCGGGATGGCAGGATTAAAGGTGATAATCAGCTGAACATCATCAGCATAGAGGTGATATTGGAGGCCATGATTACGAATAATGTTCCCGATGGCATGAGTGTAATAGGTGAACAATATCGGGCCAATGACCGATCCCTGGGGACACCATAAGGCAGATGAACCTTATCAGAATAGCATCCCTTCACAAAGACCTGACTACTGCGATTTTCAAGGTAGGACTGGAACACTCTATGGGCATCACCAATGATGCCAAATTCTTGGCTCAACCGCTGCAACAGAATACGGTGATCCATCGTATCAAATGCGGCAGTCAAGTCCAGTAACACCACAAAGACAGCCCTGTTGTCATCAATAGCTCTGAGGATGGTATTATGAACAGCCAAGAGTGCTGTCTCAGTGCTGTGAGCAGCCCGATACGCTGACTGCAAAGGCTCAGCCAGTTTATTGCACTCGACATACTCGGTGAGCTGAACACTGACAACCTTCTCAATCAGTTTACCAACAAAGGCCAGATTGGAGACAGGCCGGTAGTTTGAGAGCTGCTGTTTGTCAAGGGACACCTTTTTTAGCACAGGCGTGATGGTAGCCCTACGTAGTTCAGCAGGAAAGCAGCCAGAAAGGAGGGAGTTATTGACGATCTTAGTAAGAATAGGGAGAAAGATATGGATATGTTTCTTTAACAACCAGGTCGGGAGGGGGTCTAGGTCACATGACTTGGAGGTCCATGGCGTTATTATTTTAGATAACTCTTCTTCAGACACAACTTCAAATTTGTCAAACGAGCATTGCAATGTGCTAGATGTAGAACATTGAGAAGTGGTGTTTGAAGAGGTAGCATGGACAGCATCAACATCAGCACGAATTGTTTCGACTTTACCAATGAAATATTTACAGAAATCATTAGCTAATGTAGCTGGAGAGCTACTATCAGGAAGGTCACGTGAGGTCTTATTCAAAAGAGCATTTATAGTCTTATACATGTCCTTAGTGTTACAATTGAGTAACCTTTCATTATAAAAAGATGCTTTCTCTTTGCTAATGGTTGTTGCAGCTTCCTCTGGGAATCAATATAGGCTTGACGGTCAACTTCAGTCCTTGTTTTACGCCAGCGCCGTTCACTCCGCCTACGTAAGCGTCGCGCATCCTGAACAGTTTGATTAAACCATTCAGGTTTGATGCGAACGGTACATGGTTTTTCTTTGGCAGGTGCATGGGTCTCAAGTACTTGGCTACAGGTTTTGTTATAAAACTGGACAAGGTCTACATGTGCCTCATCCATGGAATCATCAGTGGTATTGAGCTTGAACACAAGGTCTTCCTCAAAAGCAACAGGATCAATATTGCGGAAATTATCCTCCTCCCTCCCCCCTCCCCACACTCGATATCGACTCTTCCCTATTATTCCACTCCACTCTTGAGCCCCCCTCTCCCCCCCCTTCCCTTCCCACTTCCAATGCTCTCCCCCCCCTGTTTCTCTTTCTCCCTTACCCTTACCCCCCCCCCACACACACACCCCTACCCTCTTTCCCTGGCGATCTCTTCTCTCTCTCTCTCTATTCTCCAATAAATAAATTGGATAAAAGTTAGTTTAAACCAGCTTTCTATGATATTGATCTTCCGTCATGCGACATGCACATAAATAGAGTTGTGTATAATAGTGTTTATATCACTGAAGTCATAATCTGTCAAGTGTCTATTGTAATGTTTGTGGAAATATTTCGATGGTCTATATATTTTCACAGTGAAATCAGCTTAGGCTAATTCGTAGTCTCAAGTCAATGCTTTCAAATGTAGACTGCTTTGTTCGACTTCTCTGCTCGTGAATATTGCACTGCGAAATTTAAGCATTTCTTTTGTATACTTAGATCAGGTAACTCGAAAATCCTGTAATTTTATTCGTCACACCACTTATAAGAAACTGAAACCAAAACCGAAACTACCTGTCACAAATGTTTAGTTTTAAACAAAAGGTAGAAACAATGAGTTCGATATCTTGTGATTCAAGTGGTTAGGCAGAACAATAGGAAACCACGTGACCAAAACCAAAACCAAAACTAAAACTCAATATTTGAAATGAGGCATTGGCGGCTATTTTGAAACAGTCATGGTTGCACATGTAGGTACTTCTTTTTGAAAATCCTAAACAAGGTTTAGCCGTCGTCGATAGGGTATGCACTTTTAGAACACGGATAAGCTCTATTGCAGGAAATCATTTCATAGTTGCATGACTACAGGTTCTGTAGCAACAAAAATCATTTACACCTTACTTAATAATAGATTATCATGTTCTGTAAATATTCATCCTCAATGTCTGGTATTTTCATGAATATTTGTAGCATTTTCCAGGCCAACACAGACACATCAAATGACATGAACCAATACAGTGTTAAGCAAATTCTGAAAGAAATCAACCCATTTTGTTGAGGTGCGCTAGTTTAACACAATGTTCATGAATTAACAAAGCAAAATCTATCGGCCATTTACGCGTAAAACATGCAGATGCAATGAATACGCACCTTTATAACTCTCTCCACGCGGGTGTTGACTGCAGACGACAAGTTTCATTTTTTTAAATTAAAAAAATTCAGAATTGTAAATTTTCATGACCATATTTAGAATCAGCATGAAAAATACATTAAAATGAGTACAAACAAACCTAGTATTGGTTCAGTGGTTCTTAAGATAGCTCTTGATATTTTGAGAAAATATCTCAAAACTTGGGACTTGTTATGTTGAAGCCTATGGCCAGCATGTAGAGCAATTTATAAAAATTCAAGAGATTATAGAAACCAGACTGTAATCTTTACAAATTTACAACCTGTTACACGAGATCTCTACGAGTATGGATTCGTCGTCGTTCAGGACGATCAAACCCTTTTCAAGTTGCCTCAAATTATCGATTTGTAATGTTGCCTTAGGGTAGCGCTGTCTATTTCACGCACTATACCTGGACCTGAATCAGCTCGATGCATGTGTGCAGCTAAGGTCGTGTTACCCTTATGATGAGAGACCTGGAAAACGTTAAGAGACTTGTAAAACCTTGTCTTTAGTTCTTTAATTATATTAATTTAGACAATAGAGAAGTCCACATCCGTCATAAAAAACACACGCGTTTACGCCCAAACGACCTGAGCTAATCGTAGATACATCTTTTGCGCTCATTTTGCTCATGTTTTGGTGATAAAATTTTCACCCCAGCACCTAACCGGGAGGACTGGCCATCAAAGATGACCATAGATGAGGCGGGGGGAGGGGGGGAGGGGGGTGAAGCCTTAATGATTTTCATTTCGCTCTTGTGAAATTATTTCTAGAGCTACTGACCTTTTATTTCTTAGTTAGATGAAATAGTCATTTCCTTTTATATTAGAAGAAATTTGGTGAAAATCGCATTTTTGTAGAATTTTAGCCGAAAATCAATTTTGTCTATACTTTTGTACATAGCCAGAATTTCCCAAATTTGCATTGGCGCCCTCGCATTATGACGTCATAGCGATATTGTGTGGGGAATGGTTGTACTTATTTTGATATCACTGGATAGAGGAGACCCATAGCTATACATTAGTACCAAATATAACAGTATGTGACGTTTATAATTGAAAATTAAGGGGGGTCGCAACAACACCCCTCTTCGTAGTTCGAGTTACAAAATATGGTTCAGTAGTTCTAGGGTTATTTTTCAATTTATAAGTTTAAGTTGGAAGCTAGTTTTAACTCAATCTTCTCAGAAAAGCAAAGTATCCAGCAAACACCAAATTTTTTCGACATTATTCGAAAGTTTTCATGATCTTTATATAACCCGATGTTATTTTAAAAACGTTTTTAACAATACCAAAACGTCAAATATAGCCCGTTTAAAACGTTTTGTGTTTGCTGAGTAATCGCCAAATCAAAATATTGCATCTTTACTGAAATGTACAAATGTTTTAATTAATGCACTCGTCATAACAAAATCTTTATGTTTATTATTTTCAGTTCCCGGCCAGGGGAATCTCTTGGAATTAACCGTGGAAGGAGGAGAATTAGCTCATCGTAAACCCCACAGAGAAACATGGGGAAAGAAGATGGATTTTTTGCTCTCGGTTATCGGCTTTTGTGTCGATCTTGCAAATGTGTGGAGATTCCCCTACATGTGCTACAAAAATGGAGGAGGTAAGGTATTCATCTTATCAGTGCAGTGGCGTAACCAGCATGTCGAAACCGGGGGGGGCACACAACATTGGAAATGTACTGACGGTCTAAAGATTTCAACGTCCTCCAAATTTTCCAAACCGTCCGCTGAACCACCCATGTATTACTTTACCTGGAAAAGTGCGCGAGTAGAGCTTGAATAATGCTAAAGAAAACCAATTGAAGTAAATTCGGTTTTAAACAGACCAGATAATTTAACGCGAACTAAAAATACGAAGCAAAAGCAATGCTCGTCGATGATATACGACTCACCTTTTTTTTTTTTTTTTTTTGGAGGAGAAATGAGCATTAACTTTACTTTTGCGACAAAGAGGTTTAAGGGCTCGGTTACCCACCTTTGCACAGTATTTTTGTGTGACCTAAGAGCACATCAGACACACCAAATGGCATTCTGAATACGAGGGACTTTAGGTCTTTTAGAAACTTCATGTATATCTTCAATACGAAAGGTCTAAATGTTCATAGGGTGGTCGGCTTTTCATCCCAGAAACATAGACTTTAAGATCATTAGATTTTATTTCGAGGACTATTCAAAAACGTCAATTTTTAGTAATTTGCCATAAAATGTTTGTTATATCGTTAATTGAAAATAATAATAAAACATTATTCAGAAGGACATTCCTCGTATTCGGAATGCAATTTTTCGTGTCTGATGTGTCCTCCGATCCTGCAAAAATACTGTGCAAAGGTGGGTGACAGAGCCCTTAAGAAAAATAATCAATTGAGTGGTAGGTATTTATACCTGATGTTTAATTTTGTTGTCAATATTGCATTTTGTACAAAACCATTTTGTAAACGCTTTTGAAATATTATCCTTCCACGATTTTCATGAAACATGAAAAATGATTTTACATGTTGGTAAGTCATGTTAGTAGTTCTCGTTATGGCAAAGAATGTGAATAATGCCAGTAATCATGTGCTACATAATGCGTTATCAAGCACAAGTCATAAGTCATCCCCTTCTAACAGATAAATAAACAATGAAGTAAACAGTAATATTACATTTCATATTACATCGACCTCCTGAGAACTACTTGACTTGATCATCTTCTTTAGGCAAAACGACGTCGTTATCATGTATGTATGGCACTGATCAGAGACACAGATATGAGGCTTACTATAATGATTTTCTCAATCCTTTTTGCAAAATACGCGTTAAGCGTTACCCTTAATTTGTTAAAGGGATTTGGCAAAACATTTTTATTAGTACCAAGTAGGCAGGATCTCTGAAGTAAAATGTTTCTATCTGCTATGTAAAGTAGAACCACCTTTTAGTGCAATATCTACCCCTTTTGTTTTTAAATTTCGTCAAAAAGGAAGGACTTACAACTTACGATGTATCTAAAACTATTCCCGGTCACAAACCGCGACGCCCCTCGTATAGCGCGAGCGTCAAAGAAATATCTTGGATCATAAAAGGTATCAAAAAGTGGGGAAAAGATCGTTATTCCGAAGGAAATGACTGTTATTGCAAAGGGTCGTTATTCCGAAGGTTTATTACTCCGAATAGTCATTTCTCCGAATTTACAACAAGGTTCGTTATTCAAAAGGGTCAATACTCCAAAGGCTCGTCATGCTCCGAAATTCGGAGTAATGACCCTTCGGAGTAAAGAATCTTGTTCTGAAGTCGGATGAGCTTTCGGATTAATGAACCTTCAGAGTAATGACCCTTTGGAATAACGAACATTCGGAATAACTACCCTTCGGAATAATGGTCCTTCGGAATAACAACACGTAAGCTACATGTAGCACACAACCTGGGGTAGATTTATCTCTATCGTTATCGTTCTAGAGAAATATCTGTATACAAGACTCAATTATTCCAGATTATGACATAATTCCGCACTGTAATTTCGAACAATGTTTGGTGCGTTGGTTATCGGGAACTGAGCCAGATCTATGAACGATATTTACCGTATATTGTTATATTTGACTGTAGGCAATTTATAGCTGGGATTGTTTACTTTGGGTGGGTCTTTCCCAAAGACAATCGTCTTCAGTCACGAACTAACAGAATTGTTACCAAATCCATTGCCTATTGTAATGGTATTCAGGGTCCTGGGACCAAAGGAAACGCCACCTAAAATGTTTCTAGCCCAAAAAAACTTTAAACCAATCAGGTACAACCAGAAATCACTTCATTGCCCTGATTATTGACTTTTATTGATTCTCAACATGATGTTCAATAGTAAACCTATTATTTAGTGCATTTTATTCTTGTAGTTGACTTTTAATTTTGTTTAATATGTCGTTCGCATCTTGTTCAGCGCATTGAATTTGTTTTCACGGTTGTTTGATGTGATCATTTATTAATTAAATTCTAGACCTGGACAATACTAACAGCTATCATACTGATCATGCTAATATACATATATATTTTTTGGCTATTTTTAACATAGATTTTCCTTTCTTTGTTAAATTTTTTTCATAATTTTCTGCCTTTTTGTGGTAATTTTTATTTTGTAAATTGTATATTTGTGTGTAAATTGAGGGCGCTATTTACATACATTTTAAGTTTAATTTAGCCCAATAATGAGTTATTCCTTTCATTTCATGATAAAAGTTTTTTTCGAAAATTTCCTTGCTATTTGTTACTACTCTGATGATTTAATGTCATTATACAAGTGTCTACTCTTGTATAGACGGAAACAAGATTTAAGATAAATAGCGCCATCAGTGTTCAACTTTGCTTAAAACTGAATGCAGGCGTGCATTATAAGACGCTTTATATAGTTATTTATTATTATTATTATTATTTATTTATTTTTGTTGTTGTTGTTGTTGTTGTTGTTGTTGTTGTTATTATTATTATTGTGTAAGTACGCCTAGCTTTTGTAGGCATCAGACCATTTAAATTTGTCTTGCACTTGTATTAGCCAATTTATATTCTAATATATTCTTTATAACAATTACTAGTATTTTATTAGTATAATAACTGTTAATGTAATCTTTAATTTTTTGATAACATTAAATGTCGGGTTTTTTTTTCTATGTTACAGGCGCATTCCTGGTACCCTACGTAATTATGTTAATTCTTGTCGGCATACCACTTTTCTATCTTGAGTTGTCACTTGGGCAATACCATCAGACAGGGGCAATCACAGTATGGAACAAAGTGTGTCCGCTGTTTAAGGGTAAGTATTACTGATCTCTATGAATGTCACTTTCATTATGATGGGCGTAGATCCCGGGGGGATAAATCCCCCCAACATTTTGCCAGGAGGTTGGTCCATACAATCATCCCCCAAATGTTGACGCCTGGATGTGGGTTTCTGACCAAATTAATCTCATATTTAGCAAGTTTAGCCCCCAAAATGCCAATTTTTGCGCGCTTCCGCAATTATTCCACTTTTGCACCATTTTTTCACCAGTTTAGTTTCAAGATGACAAATTTTTCGCGCGCTTCGCGCGCATTTGTACCATAAATATTTTCTGTCGCCAAAAGGTGCTGGATTCACTATACTTCAAGATTTTTTTTCAATCCTCATCCCCCCAATGTCAAAAAGAAATCTACGCCACTGGTCACTTCTAGTCTAGACCAGTCTTGCTGCTCTTGTAGAAAACCGGGGTGGAAAAAGGACAACCACAGTAAGCCATTATAAGGACAAAATTGTGCACTCTCAAGTAAAATTAAATAAAATCCCTATATTAATCGTTGATAGAAACATGGGGAACAAACTTTGTCCACTGAATCTGTAGCTTCAGTAAATGAAATAAAGCAAATGCCTATGGAACTCACTGTCATGCCGTGGAACTGCTAAATCCGCAGTCTTCCCAGCTCTTGCAATGCAATTATAAAAAAGGACAACAACAGTAAGGAAAAAGGCTGCCCGACATCTAAAATGGGGAAGGAGAAGCGGAAAATGAGGACAAGAAGAAGGGGAGAAAAGAGAGAAAGAAGGGGAAGGAGAGGGAAATAGGGACGATACTGACGTTTGTTCCCCCGGACTAACAATGCTGGCTACGCGCGCCTGAATAAACTCCTCAACAAAAGTTTGGACAGTTTTTCAACCATCTACATGATCTATGTCTCAGATTATGTGATATGTTCATCGTGTTGCATATCAATGAACAGCTAATTTATTCCACTTTACAATGACATCCCATTTGAAACAATCGCCTTTTTCACGGCTGAGTACACGTCTTGTGAATGTAGTGGGGTCTCAAACAGAACTGTTATAATTGGTAGTTGGCCTACATGTAGTCTTCGGCAGTACTTTTAGGTATTAAAAACCTAACAACTTGTTCACTTTTTAACGTTTAATGGATTATTAGAACAATCCCCAGGTCAACCTGGTAGAGCGAAGTTTGTCACTTTTTGAAACACATTTGGACAGGAATCAAGATTTGTCAATATCAAACATTATAAGTATGAAGTATTAGAAAAAGAAGTTGGACAATACAATCAAGGATAGGTACAAGTAGTTCACTGTTCTGCAGAGTTAATCCTGGAAGAATGCGGTTAATGTGCAATTTACTGAAAGCGATGTCCTCAATTTTTCTCGAATTTCTCTTTTTTGCACGATTGTAATGTCAAATACATGATGTGAAATACTAGGCCTGAAGTAAGAGTTTTTATAAGCCCCTGGATCCCGGGGTTTATTTGGCAGGCTCGGAGTACGAGATTTAATTCATACGCGTATGATCAAAACTTGTCGAACTAAGTCGAACTTGATTGATAGCTGAAAAGTTCTGTTGCTCGCGTGAATCGTTAACGTATAGCATAAACTATATGCGTATATTACTACGCATCTTTATATCTTTATTGTGTTCATGAACGTCATATTTATACGACCCTGCTTGAAGCTACGGGATCCGGATGTTCAGCCGATCGACCTCATTACGATCAACGGACTGAGACACACATTGGGTTATTCCATTTAAAATCCACACTACCCATGTGGAAGATTTTGGAAATATCTTTCACAGGGGGAGTAATCCGCCGGAGTATGAATTTCCAATGGAATTAACGCATTAGCAGCTCTATTTGTAACTCATCCTCCCTCAGTGGAAGATTCAGATTGAATCTTTCTCAGAGGGTGTATGAAATTCAAATGGAGCTGCCAGAGCAACCAGTTGGACAACCGTATCTTAAAACATTAATAATTATGGAGATTATCCAAAGCTACAATATGATATAAGCTTTCGGCTTCAGTTTTTAACCGACGTACCAAATTTGTATTCGCCTTTTCACATAGCCCACCCCTCCTATTTTAACAACCAAAAATTCAATTTTCATCAAATAACTTTTATTTTGTAGCCTAGATGTAAGAGTACAATCATGGAAAGATTCGAGCCAGGAATACCAACTTGGTGTGGGGAACAAAGACAAAGACAAGATAAAACTAATGCAGTATGTAAACCAGAATGGTGTACACTGTACAAAGTTAACAAGTTGGTATACCTGGCTCGAATCTTTTTGTTTTTATATATTCTAGGTATCTTCTTGTATCATCCTTTGATCCTTGGTTTTTTTGTACCTTGTCCGTTGGAGGCACCATTACCTACTTAGTATAATCATGGGTAATTTCAATATCATGGCACGTAAGATAACAGAGATGTGATGATGGAGGTAGAACTTTTTGAATGACCCTCGTAGTATGCCTTTCCTTTAAAATCAGCGAAAGCTATCGTGATGGGCTTTGATATTGGGGCAGTAAGCAGATTACAGATCAAAATCCCTTTGATACGGTTTTCTTTCGATTTCTTCTCCAGAAAGTGTCTCAATGAGCTATTCCAGTTGAACTCCACACACCCCCTACGGAAGACATGACTTATATCTCCCATACAGGGGGTGTAGATTTCAAATGGAGTCACCCATTCAGGTAACCTCATTTTAAATTCACACTGCTTGTGTGGAAGATTAAGGTCATTTCTTCCATAGGAGATATTTTATATGGATTTAAACGGGAAAGCCCAATAAACAGATAAGACCTACATTATCATGACACGCATATTCATATATATATGTGTCAAAAAAGCCACAAAAAAAAAGAAAAAAAGATTAGCTTTAAAGTCTAACCTTGAGATATTTGAACGATTCTTGACAACATAAATCTCTGAAAAAGCTGATTAAATCTAACATTATCCTCTAGTAAACGCCAACTAAAACCCCAGAATTTAACAAAAGATAATCTAAATTGCAGGAACCAATTATTTTATTCAGCGTTTTGACAGTCAACCCAGAACTTCAATACTGTCAAATTTAGTCACGTAAAGGTGCTATGTAGGTTTCTATCCCCTAATCAATAGGCTCCAGCTATAAGACCGACTTTTTTTTCAACAAAAAAAGAAGAAAGTAAATACATGACAAAATACAAATAATGTCAGCAGTTTGATATGTATAAAAAAGTTTTAAAAGCGAACTGTTGTAAACTGCTTATCCAGAACAAAAGCCTGTGTAGTAAAATTCAAAGGTTTTAGTGGCCTGAGCTTTTGATCCTAACAGAGTATTTGCCTTTGATATAGATTGTACTAGAATAGAAAGTTTAGGAGACTAAACAAAGGGCACACACAAATTGTTTCTGAGGCATCAAAAAACAAAACGTCGCTAAAGTTTGGGAATTCTTTCTTTCAGTCTGGTCTTTCTGTTCTTGTAAACTCTAAATTATGGATTTTTAAATAACATTTAAAAATGCTATTTGTTGTTAAAATAGGTTTTTGCTTTCAAACAGTTTACCGATTATGGTTCGTTTGATTATCAACCAAGTCTGTGGAGTTTTCAAAATCATTTTACAAATTAACTGAACGTTTTTCAGTGGACAAATGAAATTATATTGCTTTTTTTTTTTTTGTGTGGGGTTATTGTTCATGCCTAAGTAGAGCAGTAAAGCTTCACCTGCAGTAACTAGTTAAACTATGCTGGAAGGTGACATTTCACTTGAAACTTGTTTGCCTGTGTGCAAATAAACTACACTATAAGAGTTTTTACGTGGCATATTTCCACAGTCAGATTCAGTTTCCTATAAACTGTGCTAGGGAAACTGCTGTGATGAAGGTGTATTTAGGACGCCAACTGTGTGGACGCAATACTATGAGCGTTATTATTTGAAATTAATTTATTCGAGCACTTTAATAACGTTTCTGCAGAACAATCAGTTATCGCATGTTGCTTTTTGACTATAAAATGTCCAGCGAAACCAAACAGAATGCAATTACCATAATTACATACTTTTGTCCGACTCGTATCTTAACTTGCGGCAGCGCTTTTGAACTTTAGAGAAGCATTTAGATCTAAACACCAAGCATTATTAATCACAGTTTTCTCATCAAATGATAGTCATTAACTGTGTCTAACATTTAAAATGTTTGTACCAATTGGCAATTTCCCGTTCACAGACGAAGTTAATAATGCCCTGTATTGTGATAATAGTTAAGTCAATATACAAATTAATATACGTACATATTACGACTGATTAATAACGTTGCACGAGCACACCAGTAGACTTTCGTGCGATTTTTTTATTAACAACATTTTTTTATCATCAACAATTTTTATCATCAACATTTTTTATCATCAACATTTTTCATCATCATAATGTCGGCATTTTCATTATACAAACTGTGTTCATCCCCTTAAGATATTTTATTTAAAAAAATGCAATTTCTGGAATTTGGCCCAGCAAACACAAAACTTTTTTGACATCATTCGCAAAAGGTTATAAAAGGTTGCCAGAAAACGTTTAAAATGTCGGGTTATATAAAGGGCATATAAAGGGTATAAAACGTTTTCATAACATTAAAGAACATTTTTGTGATAACCTACTGCAACTACTTTAACATAGTGTTATTTAAGTGTTGACAAAATATTTGGAAAAAATGTTTGCAATTAATATTTTACAATAACATTTTGAAAACATTTTAAAAATATTGTTATAGTGTGTTTTCATACAAAACATTTTAAAACGTTTTCATAACCTTTATATAACCCGACATTTAATGTTATCAAAATGTTTTTACCTAAACCAAAACCCAAAATATGACTTGTTAAAAACGTTTTTGTGTTTGCTGGGGGTTAGGATTTATTATTATAAAAGAAAGCTATTAACACTTTGTTAAATATATACCAAAACGAAAGTTTCTCGTATACTTTTGAACCATTCAGAAAATAGAATATAAAACTATGTCAAAAGCAACGAGGGATTAGAATAAATAAATCGGAATAAATAAATTTGAACAACATTCTATGAAAGTAAAAAACAAACATTGTCTTCCAGATAAAGCAATAACTTATGCATACCTGACATTCAGATTGCTAATTCTTCACTTCATTTGAAATGGGCTATTCCAGTTGAAATACAACCCTTATGGAAGACATTACCTTAATCTCCATCACATATTTCAAACGGAGTCGCCCATTCATGCAACCCTATCTGAAATTCACACTCCCTGTGTGGGAGATTGAGGTCATGTCTTCCATAGAGGGTGTATGGATTTCAACTGGAATAGCCCACTAATTAACATTAACCCACTTCACATAATATTGCGATGTCATTGATATTTAAAATGTGAAACGATATTTTCATGATTAATATTTTAGTTAATTAAAGAGTAACAACCGCAAATGAACTTGAAGCATATTATATAAAAAAAGAGAAAGAAAGAAACAATAATACGGAAGTAAACCTCGTATTTTGCACAACTGTGACAATTATTTCAGCGTTTAAATATTTTAAAAGTATGTTCTGGCTCACGGGATATACACATAATTATCACAACAAATGGGGTTACTTACTTTAGAAAGCAAAATGCTGCTAAAATCTGCATGCAATTATTGTGTTCCTGAACCCAACGTCTGTTGCACTAGGAATAGCCACTGATATCTAGAGATTTTTTTCCATATAACTCAGGCTTTGTCCAGACTCAGAGGTTTTATGCCTAGGAATGTACAGACATCCAAAACAAAAGTAAAGTTGTCCTGGTTTTGCCAGACTTGTCCAGAACGTGGATTAGCCTTCTTGTCATATCACACCACATGTTAACGGAACAATCTAATGTATTGTGTGTGTGGACAAATCAAGTAAATGGCTTGAAAATAAGTCAATCATTGGATGGCCACAAAGCTACTGATTCAAAACCTCTTTTTTGATTGTACGTACACATTGACTGCTCAGTTCCAGAAGAGGGTAAGTGTAATAGCTGCCCTGTGAACTTTTGACAATGCACACACAATATAATGTGCTCATATACACACGGCAGCTATTGTACTTTCCCACTTCTGGCACTGAGCAGTTGATATTATTGGGCTAGCGGTTCATGCATGTCGACTGCTCAGTGCCAGAAGTGGGTAAGTGCAATACCTGGCCTTGTAAAAATTGAGCAATTTAGCACACAGTGACTATTGTACTCATTTACACATGGCATGACAGCTATTGCACTTACCCACTTCTGGCGCTGAGCAGTCGATGTATGAGATGTTAATCCTGTCATAATAGCTTCTAATGCTTCCAATTACCTGATCTCCAGGCCATGCATTTCTTTATCCCCTACTACAATAGCTTTAATGCTTGTTTGCCATGGCATTTCAATGTAACAATCCTACATCCATGTTTTGGACATGTGTGGGCAACCCTGGGTCCAGTGGGCCCTGGGCGCTACAGGGGGCAAATTCCCCCTTTTGCCCCCTCCCCCGGCCCCGAAAGAAATTCTGGCGCGGCCACTGCCTGCGTCAGATCTGGACAATTATGCTTTGATTTTGGATGCTTGTACATTCCTGGGCACAAAACCCTTAAGGTAATCCCCTGTCTGCGCAAAGCCTGGGCAGACATGGATACAAACTCCTTCGCACTGGACATTGGCTGCTCTTAGTGTTGGAGTAATGTATTTTGGTCGATACAATACCGCAAATGGGATGAGAAACAAACCCGAAATAAATCATCAGATTTCCTGCTCAGGGAAGTAACTGAAAGGGGAGGGGGGGGGGCAAAGGGAAACTGGCTCCTCGGAAAATAAATTGCAATTAAAATTTGCCCAGAAAGGATGAAAGAGTATGTTAAAAGCAGTACTTTCTGTTACCTGTTTCTAAACGACTAGGTCAGCAGATCCCTGCCCTTCAGAATGGAAATGATAGATAATGTTACTCTCAACATTGAAGTATACTACAAATCGTAATCCTACACTTTAATCATAATCCTATTGAAGGTTGAAGCCACCAGGGAACTACTCTAATTCTAAAGTCTTAAATGTTGATTTCACAGATTAATATATAAATAAACAGATTGGAATTTCCCATGCCTGCGTCCTCTAAGTGTACTCGAATTCATTTGACGCCGCGCCGGTACAGCGTTCAGACCTGGCGACATCGCACGACGGGTTTTTTTTTTTGTGTGTGTGTGTGTGGGGGGGGTGTACGCACGCGCCATTTGCGCTATTTTTGAGTTTGCTCACGCGGTACCTGACGATCCCAATGGGCAACATGCCATGTTCTAAGGTATGGTTCAATCTGATACTGTTGGTTATCCTTTTTAGTCTATGTATTTTCACGTACAATCACTAGACTGCCATGCTAATAGCATTGTTACGATATTGTCGCAACAAAAACCTGACCACCATTAAATATTTCAATTGAAAGTGTTATACTTACTTTTAAAAGGGAAATCCATTTTAAGACTCTTGTAGAGCCTTAAAATAAACAACTTTCCATTTAAAAAGAATATACGGTCATTAGTTTCTGAATGATTTCGTACCAGCTTCCATTTAAAAAGAATATGCGGTCATTAGTTTCTGAATGATTTCGGTACCAGCTACCATGACTACATTCAAAATTAGTTTCTGAATGATTTCGGTACCAGCTACCATGACTACATTCAAAATTAGTTTCTGAATGATTTCGGTACCAGCTACCATGACTACATTCAAAATTGGCGCCTAACGTTGGGCTTAATTTTTCATTAAGCCTTTCTACCTCTTTTCAAAGACTTTTAAAAGGAAAGTTCATTTAAGACTCTTGTAGAGCCTTAAAATAAACAAATTTCCTTTTAAGCCTTAAAATAAACAACTTTCCATTTAAAAAGAATATACGGTCATTAGTTTCTGAATGATTTCGGTACCAGCTACCATGACTACATTCAAAATTGGCGCCCAGCGTGGGGCTTAATTTATCATAAAGCTTTTCTAGCTCTTTTCAAAGGCAGTTCATGAAAATAAAAATGACATGCTTTCTTAAATTTGTTCACATGAAATCCGTGCTACTTTTCACATAAAATGATCTGCAGAACCGTGTTTTGGAATGACGCGACGCAAGCTTAACATGCTTGTGTTTTGAAAATCCTTACGGAGATGGATATAGATGGCACTGCTGTACCCAATTCAATAAACTCTTCCCATAAGCTGAGAGAAATAAAGGCAATGGGTAGTATTACACTGCGCCAGACTGATGTAGCTACAGCTGGTATACGAGGCTGCATTGGCAAACATATCCATGCCCAATGCCTGCTCAGCTAGCCCAGCTCAATCTTTTTAATTAAGTATTTCTTGACTTGTTGATAGTAAACCTGTAGCACAGGTCTGTGATAGATTTTGTTTGCATTAGATAATTGTCCTTGAAATAGAACAAAAACTTTAATTGATCTTCTGATTTTGGTATGGTATGCTCTATTGTGTGTAGAAGGCTGTATTATCAAAATGAAGTGATTTTCCTTTGAAATATTCTTAGCTAAATAAGATAACGAGATTTTCCGCAAGGCGTTATAAGGCGTTATTTTGATCACGTCGTACAATTAGAGGTCTTTCAAAGTCTTCGAATGTTGACAGCGCTGAATCACTTGTCAACTGCGATATTTGTGAAAATATAATGATTTGATCAATCTGCCATCAATTCATCTTGTCAAATCCTTCTTTCTTACTAATGTTCTTTTTATTCTTTCTCTTCTTCTTCCTTTTGTTCCTCATCTTCGTCATTTGTCTTTCTCTTCTTTTTCTCTCCCTGTGCAGTAACAAAAATAACATGTATATCGTCCCCACCCTCACCGATTTTTGGAGATTTTCAAATATTTTTGTTATTTTTCTTATTTGCACCCTTACTTAATTTCTAAAATTGTTGTGATGAAAAGACATGTTCAGAAGTTCTTGGTTGTCATTTATAAACACATTGCAAACACTTTCTTCAATCTAGGGGTAGGGCTTTGGAGAAATAACAAAAATATCTGGGGCCTCCCCGATTTGATGATGTGTTGACAAACGCTTTGCAATTGCAATATTACACAGAAATGAATGATAAAAATATAACACAATAACAAATAATAAGGACCTCCCTTACCGATTTTTGAAAAAGTCTGGACGATATACATGTTATTTTTGTTACTTGGCCTAAAAGGGTATCACAGGGCATAGAAAATGCATCTTCTATTGATTACAAAACAAAGTGTGTATGGATAATGTTTTGTGTTGCATCATGCTCTAATGTCTTTCCCCCCTTACAATTCATGTTTCACCCTTATTTCATCATATCCTTTGTCACATTCTATATTTCATTTACTTTCTGTCCTTCTTATTTTGCGTATTATTTTTTATTCTAGTTCTTCATTTTCTTCGCTCTATCTCTTCCTCTTCGTCCTTTTCTCATTCCTCTACCTCTTCATACTAAGCGGTATCGCAAGACACGGAACATGTACTTTGTATCGGTTACAATATGTGGTGTGCAAAATCAGTCTGAAGTCGGACATATTCAATTTTCAGTTTATTATAAGATTGTAAACAGCATTTGCAAAGCTACATTTTGCAAACAAAAAAACCCAACTAGTTCAAATAGATCGGTCTAGAGATGGTACTCAGGTAATAAACCAAACCAAAGAAAATTAATCAATGTAGTTCCAGTTTATTCTCTTTATTAGTGTTCATATTAAGTGAGAAAATTGACATTACACATTACGTCATTTAGGGGTCCGTTTTAGTGTCTTACGCCATTTAGGGGGTAAATTTTTTAATATCTTAAGAGGTGAAATTTGCTACCCCGAATACACCATTTAGGGTCGAATTTTGAGATGCTGTGACAAGCATGGGTATACCACTTTAGTATGCGAGTGAACCCACGGGCTAATGCTATTTGCTCTGTTTCGTTTCTTCTTTGTATTTGTCATATTTTTCTCTTGTTCCTTCTGTTCATCTCCCTCCTCCTATTCTAACTCTTCTTCTTCTTCTTCTTCTTCTTCTTCTTTTTCTTCTTCTTCTTCTTCTTCTTCTTCTTGTCCTTCTTCTTCCTCTTACGTCTGCTTCCGTCTCATTTACTCGTGTTTTTTATTCTTCCTCTTTGTTTCCCTTTTTCAATCTCACCTTTCCTCGTACATATTCAACTGCGCATAACATCGACGCCATTACGAAATTATTTCCCCGCCATGTTACAATAATATCTCATATACTGCGGCATTGATGCAAAATTCTGACCCAAAAATTGTCAGTAGCCCCTGAAGTTCCGTATCTACGCAGTTGTGACATACAAATAAGTTGTTTATCACCAGGCGATACAGTTAACCGCACAATCACCACCGTGGCTATATTTTTTACCTCGCTATCCTCCGAAAATAGCCCTAACCCGTATGAGTTGATGAGAGAACTTCCGCGCTATAGGTATAACACTATCATAGATAAAGTCAATAATCTTTTAGGGCAACGAAGGAAACGACTACCATTTTATTACAAAGTTACCTTGGGTTAAAACTCATCGATCACAACCAACCTGGTAGCATGGAAGGATCTTCAAATACAAAAGTAGTATCACTTACACGACAAGATTTGCTTGATCCAACCGACGGGCAACAACAAGGTTCCATATTAGATTTGTGTCTTATTTGACAGGATTGTTAAATTACTTCTTCAACTCTACGATGTATGACATTTACTCAAGACCTAGCGAACGATTAAGGAGTATAACTTACCATCAAGAGCACACTTATTGTTAAATAAACTTTGCTCTTTAATCGTCGGACAAGACTATAGCAGGCTTAAAGAAAGTAGTTCAAAATAGTTCTGTACATAATTTGACTTTTCTGATCGAGCTTTTCTTTTTACAACATGCAGCTTATAACCAAAACCTCTTATTGTTATATCATGTGTCACAGACTGTGTTACTTATGTTATTGCGAATGACAAAGTGCTTTTTATGTTCTCATCTAAGTGTATAATTACTATTATCTCACTGTTAATGTATTCTTGACAACAATCAATTTTGAATGACTAATACGCTGTTGATCATAATTTTATAGACTTGGTTGCTTTGCTGAAGTCATGTTGGGTATTTTAAAAGCTATTTCGTGAAGCTAAAATCACCTCGATAATTTTTGGAAAATTTGACTTTTTCTTTTCTCACGTGTATTACTAAAGTGCTGGTTTATTGGTCACATCTCGTCGGAGCAGGCGCGAACGAATCAAAACCTATTATGTGCATGTATTAATTAATCGATTTTAAATTCTGTACCACAACTATCATGACTATCAGTTAACATTTAATAAAATTGGGGTGATGATGATCATTGACCGTTATGACCATGAATTAGAAATCGTATTTCTTGAGCCTTACTCGCCAAATTGTGGTTTTGTTAAGTTAACTCCACATTACCAATCTACGTGTACCCAAGTCATTACCCAAGTTATTACCCAATCAGGGACTAAGTTTATTAACAGTACTCATTGGTGCCATTGAAATTGTCAGGCAAATTCAGACCCGGGTACCTAGCGGCTATCCGAGAACCCGTCCGAATATCCCAACCTTAGTTTCCTTGACGAGTCGGTACATAGCGTTATGAATTTGGCAGAGTAAACGGCGTTTGAACATTTTGGCACCATTCCATCGGGCCTACAAAAAATTGGGAGCATTTATGACCAATCATTTGAAATGTAAAGCAAATGAGCAGCATTTATTTGTCCCATTGCCTACCAATTGCCTTTGACGCCTTCAAGCAAACTGGCTAGTTACGTAACCGTAACACATGTTACGTCAAATTTACGTCATGTCGAAGGTCTTGCAATAACGCATACCAAGGTCATTAGATTGCACATTAAACATCGTCCAAGTAATGCATACTAAATCAATACATTTAAACGAACCAATTTCCTGATCAGATATTAAACATAGTAACAGCCGATTACTACTACTAACTAGTATTAGCTGTAAAAGTGAAACAGTATTCAGTGTTTAGGCAAGGGGCCCCGTGTTAGACCAGCTTCGGCTGAATCGGGCTACTTTGGGTAAAAATAAATAAATAAATATATACTCTTGGTTGCCCATTATTATGCTTAGCCTACTTCAAAATAATTCAATTCATATTCTTAATTAATTAATTAATTATCAACATGATAACCAAATACTTTGGTAACCACTCTTCATTAACATAAATAAAATTATCATTGAGCACACTTAAATCTGGAAGCAATGCCGAGCAAACACAAAACATTTTGACAGAAAACGTTTATAAAACGTTTTCATAACAATCAAAAACGTTTTTTGATAACTTACTGCAAATATTCTAAAATAATGTTATTTAATTGTTGACAAAATATTTGGCAAAAAATGTTTGCCAAAAATATTTTACAATAACATTTTGAAAACATTTTAAAATATTTTTGTAATGTATTTCATAGAAAACGTTTATATAACCGGACATTTAGTGTTATTAAAAAGTTTCAATCAAAACAAAAAATACAAAATAATACCTGTTAAAAACGTTTTGAAAAGTTTTGTGTTTGCCGGTAGATATAATGTGGATAACCCTGATAGAACTGCGAAGGCAGTGTGTTGTTCCAAATCACCCAAGGTTTCCATTCGACATAAAAAAAAGCGCATACGCCCAAACGACTTGAGTTAATCGTAGTTCCACTCTTTGCGCTCATTTTAGTGCGCCATATTCCGTCGGGGGTAAGGCCAACCGTCAAAAATTACCATGGAGTTGGTAATTAAGGCCCACCATAAGAATCTACAGTAAAATCCATGATTTTCATTTTGCTCAAGTTATTGCAGCCATATCAACTTTTTAACTTGTCATTTCCTTTCATATTTAGGTGAAAATTCGGTGAAAATCGTAGAATTTTTAGTCGAAAATCAATTTTACCTATACTTGTAAACGTCCAGAATTTTCTAATTTTGCGAGGGTGCATGCACTCACATGATGTCATAGCCTGATTTTATTTTGGTGTCACTGGATAGAGGAGACCCAAAGCTATACATTGATATATTATAAAGTAATCTGTAATAATGTTAAAACAAAACAAATCACAGGACGTACAAAATGTATGATTTGAATCTTGTAATCTTTATTTTATGCTGTCCCAATATACAAATCACTTATTATTGATAGATGATTTGCTTACAAGCACGAACCCAGCAAACACAAAAACGTTTTAAAAACGTTTTAAATAAGTTATACTTTGGCTTTTGGTTTAGGTAAAAACGTTTTAATAACATTAAAATGTCGGGTTATATAAAGGTCATGATAACGTTTTAAAACGTTTTGTATGAAAACACACTGCAACAATATTTTTAAATGTTTTCAAAAATGTTATTGTAAACTATTTTTACAAACATTTTGCCAAATATTGTGTCAATACTTAAATAACATTATGTTAAAATATTTGAACCCAGCAAACACAGAAATGTTCTTAAAATGTTTTGTTTTTTCAAAACCTTTTAATAACATTTAAATGTCGGGTTATATAAAGGTCATTAAAACGTTTTTAAAACTTTATTGAAAATATTTTGGGCAAACATTTGTCGCAAAATATTTTTTCAACCCCAAAATAACATTTTGTTTAGAATGTTTGGTATCAAGTTTTCAAGAATGTTTTTGGAATGTTATTAAAACATTTTTATACCCATTATATAACCCGACATTTAAACGTTTTCTGACGACCTTTTATAACCTTTTGCGAATGATGTCGAAAACCTTTTGTGTTTGCTGGGAATAACCTTAATCGGTAATTGTATCTGTCGACTACAAATCACGGTCTTCTTTAATGATTTGAGCCGGGGTTTTGAATGGGAAAATGGAACAATAAAAAAGTAACAATATTTTTTTGGACAAATTTCAGGCATGACTATTTACTACTGTGCATGAATTGTGTTTTGAGCTCCGGAGATTTGAGAAAAAAACTTTTAAATTAATGGGACCAAATAAAGTGTCATTAAAAATGCTCTCTATTTAAATTGCTTAAGTAAAACAGTTCAGATGGTGTTGAGGGTACCCCATATAAAGAAATTCCAATAGTATGGCATTTTCCCACAAGATGCGTGTTACAGAAAATGCTTTAAAGAGTGATGACTCGGCCCTATCTTCATCGTCATACTGATAAAATGGTCGCGACCGTAACGGAGGTTATTTATTACCAGAACGCAACAATAGCCCGAAGAGATATAGAATATATTGATATGTTGCCATCCAAAATTAAAGTAGAATCTGGTTGGGAACACAATCATGTTTTGATTATTAACAAGCCTTAGATAATGTTTCGCATACAATGTATTGAAAAATGGCCAAGATATGTTTCGTATCATGTTAGTTTAGATTTGTTACATTGGGTTATGCCAGTTGAAATCCACACTACCCCTGTGGAAGATTTTGGAAATATGTTCCACAGTGGGAATATGTTTTTCAAATGTAATTGGTCAGGGTTGGTCATTTTGAAACCCATACTCCCCCTGTATTATGGCTTTACCTATATCTTCCACAACTGGAGTGAGTATTTCAAATGGAAGTTACCCAATTGTCTATTCTATTCAAAACTCATACACCCTCTGTGGAAGACTTTAGCTAAATCATCCGCAGGGGTAGTGTGTATATTAAATGGAATATAGAGAACCGCCGATATCTCATCATAAACCATCTCATCTTATCTTGTCTTAAGTTGTCTTATCTGAGCTTACCTTATCTCATATTACTTATAAATATCAAAGGTATATTTTAAAACTGGTCAACAACACTCACTTTTTTGAACCGAATATTTCAGAGAAACCATTCTGAGTCATCAAAGGACAAAAAAGACATTGTCAACACCACCATGACCACTGGTTAATCATCAGTCAATGTCCTTTTTGTCCTTTGATGACGGAGAAAGGTTTCTCTGAAATATTCGGTGACATTACATCAGCTTATCTCCTTGTCTTGGCTCATCCTACCCGATCTCGTTTCATCTAATCTGATCTTATCTAATCTTCACCTTTCCCATCTTATCATCACTTGCCTTACCTGATCTAATAATGACCTAATCAGCTGAGTTAATTTGTGTTAGTAAAATAATTATTGAAGTTCAATTTCGATCCAAACAAAATGAGTGTATAATTCTCTTCCTTTGTTTCCATTTGCTGTAACTTGTAACTTTTACTTTTTGGTATCATGTTTAAGTGCATTTGTTAATTTAAGTAATCCGTGCAACTTGTTGGACATAATTTATTATGAAACAGACATTCTTTTGGTATCCCTCTGGTATCTCCTTTCTGAATGGCTTTAGGGTGATAATGCTGGCTGTTGGTCGGCCGGTCGACTGAGTCGTTTGCCAGCTTCTACTGCAGCTGAATGACCTCATGAGAGCCGTGTCTGAAGGCGCAATTCAATCGATACGACAATCTCATACTCGCTTGGTCACGTTCTGCGATACATGGGCTTATTTGCATGCCAAATTTTGTTTTGTTTTTCTGAATATTGTTCATTTGTTACTGATGCACAGTCAAAAAGATTTTTAAATGATAGAATAAAACGTGCTTTGAAAATGATTATAAGCAGTGGCGTAGCCAGTGAGGGGGCCTCGTCATGGCCGTTGGTTCATGTAAGGCCGTTGGTAGACGGAAGGCGTAGTTGAAAAAAAATGGGTTAACAATAGACTATTTTTTACCCAGGGAGACAGAAAAAAGGGGAGAATTGTATAAAAACAAATGATGAAAACTTGATGAAATTGAATTTTACATAAAAATTTTGTGTTTTTATGTTGGTACCGTTATATATCCTTTTTTTTTGCTCTTCACTTTTTCAAACCATGCAAAAAATTTTGGGTCAACAAATCACAACTTCCGTCGGCAAAAATATTTCCGTCGGTACATTTACAAGTTGTGCTCCTCGGTTCCAAAATCCTGGCTACGCTACTGATTATGAGCTATACTTAATATCTTTTTCAAACCATCCCAAAAAATATTGGGTCAATATTTTCGGGTTGTTGATGAAGGGGCGGTAAAATTCACCTTTTCTCCAGCACCCGGGTATGAGCAGCCTGGGGACGCCACTGTAAAACGGCAAATTGTTGTTTCAATGTTTGAAAAGTTTGTCCGAGATACGTTTTCGGTGCTCACGTGCAGTAATAGTCAAATGCATAATAAAAGTTTGAACTAATTTGATTAGTACAAGTCGGGAAATACTGGTTTGATGGAACGGACTCCTAATACTATTACTAATCAAGGATTCTGGTCGGCAAGTACACCTTCTATTGACCCACATTAGATTACGTTATGTCGATAACACAAATGTGGTTCAAGTTTCTATCTTGGCAATCAACGCCAAGGCATTTGATTTCTTTATCGCTTAAAACCACTGTCCTCTTTCTTTAGGAGCTAAATAAATCAACAGTGATTACCAAGAGGGAATATAACAAACATGAGTTTAAATTCTAGTTTGTTTTTCTCAGTGAGATTTAAAATCAAAAGTTTATAACAACTTATTACCTGAGACTTTAGTAGACTACGTATATGACTGGACTTGGAACTCAACGAGACTTACATATTCTTTATTTACGGTCTATTTCTGTCAATGTTTTTTTACATTTTAATAGGCCAAATAAAAAATAAACATGTTTCACGTCCCCTCAGTTCAGTTGTAACTTTTCAAAAATATGTCTAGTCTAGGACTAGAATATTAAAGAGATCATGTCTCAAATGTCAGTTTGCCATGACCAACACTGAGCCTCTTGTCCACTACGCAAAGAATCACCAACTGAGATTCCTGGGCCATATCTTTCATGTCTTTGGTCTACAGAAGAGGAACCTGCTAGAAGGTTCCAACTCATGGTAAAAGAAGACCAGGATGCTCATGTTCCTCTTATGCAACTTACATTCAATGTGTACTACTAGGGTATGATGGAGGCAGATTAGATAGCCCTTGTCAAAGAGCACTGTGCATGGAGAAATCTTATGATCGCCTGCTCCGCAGCCTAAGGATGATGATGATGATAATGATGATGATGAATTAGAAATTGGAAATGACTCCAAATGCCTTACCTCCACATAACTGGAGGTAAATGTTAACATTTTAGGATCACCATTAATGCTGGTTTCATACTACCCTGCCGCTTGCCGCTGAGCGGCGTGGCGCACGCGTATTGCAGACAAACAGACACAATCAAGGCTTGTCATTGGTTGAAACGCCCTGCCGCTTGACGCAGCGGTAAGCGGCAGGAAAGTATGCTGGAGGCTTAAGTTTGTTAATATAGAAAACCTGAAAACAGAAACCAAAAGCATTGTTATGCAGTACAAACAAATTGAAACAACCCATTGTATTGCTTGAGTTTCTACTATAAAACGCTTTTCACATACGGAAGTCTATAGTGCAGTTCTGTGTGTCAAAGCAAATAGAAGACCCATAAACTACCAAATGTCACATGTGACGCAACAATGTAATGATTTTTAACTTCTTCGTAACAAAAAGTGCTATATTTTTAGAAGCACAGTGACCAGCATCGAATCGCTATTTTCGGCCGATAAAAAATTTTCATCATCTTAATAAGAAATATTATTTAAATAATATTTAGAAATATATTGACTCCGCTATCGAATTGCTTTTCTCGCTGACCACCGTCAATTAAGAGGCAGCGAAAGGCTCAGGTTAAACAGATACTGGGGCATTATTTATTGATTTTTGAAAGAGTAACTAGTACCCTTCACCGACTACTGGTGGACTCCAAACTCAAAATCGCTTCAAGTCAAATTGTAAATTGAAAACAACATGTGAGACCTTCCCCCTTCAAATTTAGCAAAAAGTAAGATTACGTTCATTAATGGGTAATATAAAGTAATTTATTTAATTCTGAATAAAGTAATTTATTTAAATCTGAATATTCTGAATATCTGAAAAATTATAACCTATTATCAACACAGATACTTGAGATGGATACATGTGTCACTCACTGAATGGTACTAAATCTTTTCAAAATGTCACCAGCAATCAAAGGGTTTAGTTTTTATGAAGTAACAAATCTATTTTTCCTCTCTTTCAATTTTGTTCCCAGCAGCACAATTATGCTGCCTGTCGCTGATTCATTGCAAGCTGTTTCATTGCGATTTGAGAATACCAATGATTTTTAATTACTATATATCGTTAACCCATATTAAAAACAACTCATTGCCACGTTTTGTCCAGCACTCGATTTGCAATGTAGCCACCGCACGGTTGTTTGATAAGATCATTTATTAGTTTTTCTAACAAAACATTATATAATGTTCAATTCTAGACCTGAAAATACCAACAGCTATCACACTAATAAACTGTATATGCACATATATTTTGTAGCAATTTTTATTATAGAGTTTCGTTTCTATATCAAATTATTCATCTTTTCTGCATTTTTGTTGGTAATTTTTATTCTATAAACTGTACATTTGTGTGCAAATTGAGGGCGCTATTTACATATATTTTAAATTTAGATTAGCCAAATAATATGAGTTATATCTTATATTTCATCATCAACAGTTTTTTTTAAAATTTCTTTTTAATGTCTACCTCTTCTAAGAATGCAAACAAGATTTAAGATAAATAATGCCATCATTGTTCAAATTTTCTTAAAAATGACTCAGTTTTACATGCCATCAAACAACCGTGACCGGGGTATGTACTGCAATAAAATCGACGGAGAGCAGTACATTGCAACACATGCTTGGAATGTTTGGCACTGAGCGAAGATTGTGAATCATGCATATCGTTATGATTTTGGCAGAATGTTGAATAGCGATTCGTCTGTTTGTTATAATCATACTACGCATCAATTCTCTTGAATTTAAGAACTGAGATCAGACGGTGCGGTACATACGCCGTCCATCAGATCCATGTTCGTTCAAGAGAATCCATGCGTATAATATGATTTTACAAACAGACGAATTGCAATGGGATATTCCATTTGAAATCCACACTACCCCTGTGGAAGATTTTGGAAATATCTTCTACAGGGGAGTATGAATTTTAAATGGAATTATCACACTAACCAACTCCTTTTGCCTAATGTTCTAATAAATTCCATTTGAAATTCATACTCCCCCTGTGGTAGATATTTCTAAAATCTTCCACAGGGGTAGTGTGGATTTTAAATGGAATAGCCCAATTCGGTATTCTGCCAAGATCATAATACAATCCGATTAAGGAGCCACGGACACTACTGTGTGCTGAAGGAAAAAAGGAATAGTTTTTGTTTAGAACATGTGGAGAAAAATAAGGTTATTTGTATTTGCTTTTGTTCCGAAGAAAAACTGTCTTTCGGACATTGGGTACACAGCAGAGAAGGTATCTTACCCTTCCCAGAATCCTTTACAACATGACGCATAACTTCATTACGGCAAATGACACCCATATTACTTTGTACAGGTTCCCATTTTTTATGTTGAGCATATACTGATTATTAGTGATTAAGCATGTGAGTCGATAGTCAAGAAATAAACATATTTTGCAAGTCTGGATGTGCTCTGCTCATTGAGGTACCTTTTATCACTATCGACCAAAATGTTACTCCTAGTAGGTAGCAAATCAATACAGAAAATTGAAATTGAAATGTATTGTAGGAAGTATAAAATATCTTCTCTGCCCAAATAAAAACAACAACAAAATTAATCCACATTTTTTCTGATTTTATTTTGTTCAATGAAAATTAAATTTCTAATTCTCTTTTTCTCTCCATTTCCTTCCGCAGGTGTCGGTTGTGCCGCCGTTGCTATCGCTTTCTATGTTGACTTTTACTATAATGTGATCATTTCGTACGCTCTCTATTATTTCTTCGCGTCTTTCACGCCTGTGTTACCCTGGAGTACATGTACGAATAAATGGAACACTGAATTTTGCTTTGAACCGACAACGGGACCACGTGTAGTAAACGTAACCTACAATACGTCGATTTATGTCTTTGAAAACGGACAAAATATTACCACAAATGTTACGATCATAGACACCATCAATAAAACGGTATCGGCAGCAACAGAATATTATGAGTAAGTCACAATCACCCAGCAAACACAAAACGTGATTAAAACATTATAAAAAAATCCAAAAAGTTATAATCATAACGTTTTATATGGTATGAATGTCGAGTCTAAGAAAGACTAGGAAACATTTTAAAATAACTGTTATCAAATAATGTTAAAACATTGTTTTCTAAATGTTATTGTTGACATTTTCTGCCCAGCAATAAAACATGTTTTGTCAACTTTATAGGTTGACTAATTTCGCCTAAAAATAACTACACACTGGTAACAAAAGTTATGTATATATTATAAGGGCCATGAATCCAATTACTTCACTGAAATTTCAGTGATTCAAGACAAGTGGTTCATTGTATAATGTTAAAAACGAGGTACATTCTAGCGGCACATCTTTTCTTATCATAAATAACCTACCGCTTGTCTTGAATCACTGAAATTCCAGTGTAGTAACTGGACTCCTTGCCCCTATAATATACATAACTTTTGTTACCAGTGTGTTATTATTTTTGTGAGAAAAATGCAAATATAGTAATAAATGTATCAAGGGGTGTAGCGTCCAACGTCATTTGTTGTGAAAACGTTTGAGAGCCTTTATTAGAATCGACAAACGTTTTCTGGTCACTTTTGTGAGCCCGTTTAAAACCGAAACGAAGAAAACTAAAAACGTGTTTGTGTTTGCTGGGCAGATATTTTTTCTTTAAATAGTGCGTAACGTCTTATTCTGGCAAGTGCTGTAGTCAAGCCTCTTATACCAATTTGTGCTTATGTCCATGACCCAAGCTACTTAAGGTTAAGAATAGTGCTTGCCACCTCAATCATAATCCCAATACTTACCTTAAACCCTTAATACTAATCATAATTCTCGCCCTAATCCTGACCTAAATCGTAATCCAAACATTATTCCTAACATAAACTTATTATCCTCTCCCTATATAATCTCTTGGTGGTGGAAGTTGTATACCCGTCACGCCCTTTACTCTTCCAACTTCTAAGTTTATGCACTTTTTGCTGGGACCTCTTTACCTTACTACTTGTTTTATTTTAACATAGTTGTTAACTTGACATTTCTGTCACACATTCTCACAAAAAGGGGTTTGCACACTCCGTTTTTTTTGTCAATGCACTGTTAAAACACTGTTTAAAAGTTCATGCAACACTGTTAAACAGGTAGGTGAGCTGAACAAGTGGTTGAATAACATGATTAACAGATTGTTTGTTTAATTATTTTGAAACAACTGCTGTTCCGTACGTATTTTGTTGTTTAAACTTCTGAACAGCGTTTCAACGGTGAACATATGGCCCCTTGTTAAATTTGTAACTATTTTTGCATTTTTCTCAAAAAATAATAACACACTGGTAACTAAAGTTATGTCATGATATTATAGGGGCAAGGAATCCGGTTACTACACTGAAATTTCAGTGACTCAAGACAAGTATTACGTTATTTATGATACGAAAAGAGGTACCGCTAGAATGTACCTCATTTCTTAACATTATAATGAACCACTTGTTTTAAATCACTGAAATTTCAGTGAAGTAGATGAATTCCTTGCCCCTATTATACATAATTTTTGTTACCAGTGTGTAGTTATTTTTTGAGAAAAATGAAAAATTAGTCACAAACCTTATCAGGGGGTGTAGTACCACCTTCAAGAATTAATGTTTATGGTATTAGGGACGCACCATTAGACTTCAAGGGAGTTAGAAAGTTTTGAAAAAAAAAAACTTCCACCACTATATGAGCAAAAAAAAACTTTCCCCACCAACCATTAAAAAAAAGCTTTCCCCACCTAACTGTGTATAAATGCATGAAATTAAAAAAAAACTTTGCCATTTTAAAAATTTCCAATATTGATTCTCACGTAAATACTCGATCCTTTTTCAGACGTGCAGTTTTACAGAAACACATGTCCAATGGCGTTGAGGATTTAGGTGGTATTGTTTGGGAGCTGACGTTATGTTTACTGGCCGTCTATCTTATCTGTTACTTCAGTATGTGGAAAGGAATTAAAGGATCTGGAAAGGTATTGTTCTTTATCTCCGGTCTTTATCATAGTGATTATGCTTTTACACTCTAAGAAATAAAGGTTCTAAAGTTGTCCTCTTAGAAGAACCCTTGGAGTGTCTCTAAAGAACCAAAAATGGTTCCAAAACCATCGAAAATGGTCCCCAAAATGTGATACAGAACCGTTTTGGTTCTTTAGAGAACATTTAAGGGTTCTCCAAAATTAAAGAACCTTTTAGAGGTGCAACAGGGGCTTCTCCTTAGAGGACAAAAAGGTTTTTATCTAGAACCTTTATTTCTTAGAGTGTAGTTTACGTTCGTTAGTCATGAGATTTTGGAGATGTCACATATGGATATTAATTATGCACCTTTTTGCCTTAAATTAGTAAACACTTTTGTAGGTCATGTGGTTCTTGAGTTATGATGTAAAGAGTGTCGAACCGAAAA
This sequence comes from Amphiura filiformis, assembly GCF_039555335.1. Taxonomy (NCBI): domain Eukaryota; kingdom Metazoa; phylum Echinodermata; class Ophiuroidea; order Amphilepidida; family Amphiuridae; genus Amphiura; species Amphiura filiformis. Next base: position 22,081,401 of record NC_092640.1, read on the forward strand.
ATCGTAACAAAACGGAACATATCTCAAGAACCACAATACAATTAAGCAGTTTTTAAAGGTAGGCCTACATGATTTGCATTCAATACCCACTAAAATCTTCAAGGTGTAACTTTTCATTAATCTCCTAATCTAGACATTTAAAATTGACTTTTTGGAGTTGAACAACTATAACTACTCCGACACGCAGGTGGCGACTGCAGACGACAAGTTTCAATATATAATTAAAAAAAAAATTTCAGGATTTTCATGACAATATTTGTAATCAGCATGAAAAATGGATAAATATGAGTACAAACAAGCCTAGTATGTGTTGAGTGATTGTTGTGATAGCTCTTCATATTTGGTGAAAATATCTTAAAATTTTGACTTTTTATGTTAAATCCTCTGGCTAGCATGCAATGTTGATTTCTTTTTTCTGCAGGTAGTGTGGTTCACTGCAATCTTCCCCTATGTGGTTCTCTTCTGCTTGCTAATACGAGGAGTAACATTGCCAGGAGCAGGTGTTGGTATCAGATATTACATAACACCAAAGTTCCATAAACTACTTAGTCCTACGGTAATGTAAACTTCCTACTCAGTTGGTGTTGTCTTGTCACAAATACATCATGCAATTTGATTGGTTTTCAGCTAAACATTATGACATGATAGCGGATATTCATATAAGACAGCGTGCGCTGCCACACAACGGCGGCACAATTGATCCGTGAGTTCCCTTTTGAGCTATGTGTGCCGTTGACCCATATTCTTAATGCTTCTTTTCACGAAGGATCAGTACCGGACCAGTGGAAGCGTGCAATTGTGGTGTCCATACCTAAGAGTAGCCCACCTATATGGAATCAACTCAGACCTGTTTCATTAACAGATCATTTTGCTAAAGTGGCCGAATCTTTCATCACAGACTGGTTAATGAATGAAATTGAACAACAAATTGATGATGGACAATTTGGGAACCGTTAAAGGAAGATCCACAACTCATTATTAAGTCAAACCTATTAATAACATAATACAGCATACTGAAAAAAAAAAAGCATGTCTCGTATTATCATTACTGATTTCAGTAAAGCGTTTGATCACGTGGATCATAATATTGCCATCCCCAAATTATTGCTAAAATGGGTGCTTTACCCGCTGCCGTACCATGGATATGCAAATTTTTGTCTAACAGAATACAATGTATTAGATATCATAATACATTGTCAGAGTGGGGCGCAATCTGTTTTTATTTATTGATTTTTATTCTCTAAATCAGTACCATATAATTTCATTCCATATCATCTTATTCAACTCTACATAATAGCTGGGATCTTCTTTGGGAGTATTTTTTAAAAGCATTGAAATTAAGATTTAAAGATTGTAATATGTTAATACTTTTTGATACTAATGGTAGTTTCTTCAGATTAGTGATATGCCAAACACGTTCTTAGTGAAAATGAGGGTGCGGGGGTGTGCGGCAGATTCGGGTTTAATAATTAGCCATTTAGCTTAGATTATGGTTGTATTTTCAGCCATTTTGTTAACTTTATTAATGGCCCTAAATTTCACGAGAATTTAATTTAAGAATATTTTTTGCCAATTTTCTCAAATGTAAATTTTTCATAGTTTTGCAGTAAATTTTGCAATTTTTTTCTCCAAAATTGATAGGCCTGTATACTTTCGGATCACTTTTTGTCAAATTTTAGTTTAAAGTCGGGTAATTTGTCGGCGTTCTAGCCGCATATCCCCACAAACCAAAATTGAGATCCAGGGCATGGTACAACCTTATCAAAGACATCTTTTAAGTTCAATGTTGATTTTGTTTACAGCGTAGATAGCAAAGATGGACCTCTGCATTGTAAGAGAAAAGATAAATTACAACTATATTGATAAAAAGAAAATACAATGGAAACTCTCCTACCATTCATTTACCAGAAAATAAATTAAAAAACAGAATACAAAAATAGAAAAATAAGAAAGGGAAAGGAAATATAAAGAAAGAAAGTAAATGAAATAATTTAACTCCTTTTAAAAGGTATCACTTGTTTTTCCACACACTATCTGTCAAATGGTTTCAATTACCAGCGGCTCATTATAATTATAGGGTCACTGCAAAATGATATCATGGTTTCTCATTTCAGCAGCATACACAGTGAGCAGCATATCACTTTCACTATATCGTTTTCAAATATCATGTTCAAAATATCATTCTCGGAATATTATTTATAGTTTTTATTTTTGAATTTCAACAAATTAAAATTTGGTTTGCTTACTATTTCTTTTAATGTAGCAACGGAAAAGCCCGCCCTTTTTTATTTTGCTTGATACATTTTTGTTCAAATAAACTTTAGTGTTGATAAGGGCAAGTAAAAATAAAAATATGTTTCTCGTCCAGGTTTTTAAAATGTATGAGGATGAGGGGCTTATTATTTTCTATTTTTTATTGGAAAACGACGCTAAATACCTGTATTTGGCACCATATTTTGGGTATTCGACATACAGATTGATATCTGAGAAAAAGGAGGATGGAGACCCTTTTTTTAAAATTGTTTTGAGAGGTAGGCCATGCACTCTGGTGACCACAAAACTCTTCTTAAATGAAGTATTATGCATTTACAAAGCCGTAAAATAAGTTTCCACTTCTGAAACATCTTTTTCAACAAGTTATAACTGAAAGTTTACAAAATAAAAAGAAATTTGAAAAATCTTTAAAAAAGGAGGAGGGCGCGGACGAGAAACATGTATCTTTTTTTACTCGGCCTAAAATTATTCTTTTGTATAAAGGTACTCTCATAATCTTCAGTAAAGAAGGGTCCTCTAATATTACTTGTATTCTGATAAAGTATTAACTGGGATATTAGCACTATTGAGATTGAAATCTTGTTTTTCATTGCTATATAGATGAGTCAATTTTTAAATACTTAAAAGTATAATAATGGATGCATCAAGACAAATTTTGGAACACCAATGTTTTTTTCCTGCTACTGTCTATGAATCTAGTGAACAAATATCCAAAAAGGGAATCGGGGAATCATGCTAATTTGCATAATTCAATAATGGTCGCCTAATTAATGCAGGGCACAAATTTCAAAATTGGGCGAATATGGATTTAAAAAAAACATCTGTTTGTATTCCTGTCATTACTAGAATTCAGAAAAAGTATATTTCGACATATCTTCAATGTACAGTTCTTGAGTTATAGGCATGAAGGTCAAATGTCAAATTTTGGTCCCCACCATGATTGTCCTCAGGGGTAAAAAATGTTAAAAATCAAACGTTAATTGACTCGTCTAGCAAGTTTGCTGTAGCTTTAATGAAAAAGATTTATAATGCTTAAACATTTATCAGAGGATGATTTAAGCACTACCCATTACGCCACTATGTTGACTTGCGGTTAGCACAGCTGTGTGAGTGAACATGACACCACTGCTTGCACGTCCACTGCATAGACGTGCATGGTTAAATTTGAATTTGGACTGATATATTTACAATAAAAACACATTCAAAATGCTGGTCGATTTCACATTTTATGTTATCTACAGGCGGTGTGAATTATCCTTTATGCATACATCACTTTTGTTCTGAAATCGACCAAGTAATAATGACACACACACAACATCTTTTACACAGAATTCAATGGGACTTGAAAAGTAAAGTGGCAGTTGAAACTCTAGTGATAACACTTTTGCAGTGCATGATGGGGCTTCCTTAAATCTTCCTCTGAACATTTATTGACAATGATTTTATTTTGTTATAACAGGTATGGGTAGATGCAGCAACACAAATATGTTTTTCTCTTGGACCCGGTTTTGGAGTCTTATTAGCCTATGCCAGTTACAACAAAAAGAATAACAACATATACAGGTAGGTAATGGTGTAAATGGTATATGGTGTGTGGAGGGTACTCAGTACTATGACTTTATAATAAATGGAAGCGCCCCATTTTCAACTTTCAGCTTTTGCATCAATGACCCATTTAAGGCCAATTTTGGTAATATGGATGAGTCCTTTTTCAAACTTGTTCATTTTTTCCCCTGAAACAGCCCAATTTTATCTAACTGTAGCCAAAATGGGCGGAGTATACAAAAGATATGGGAGTTGTATTTAAAAATACAGTGGACTCTTTTAGTGATGGTTGAACCCATGACCTCCGATTGCCGTTAAGAGAAGGGATAGTTTATGAAATTTGGTCAAATTTTATAATCCCCTTATTGTCTTTACAACATGGTTTAAACATGCACCCAACAAGTGTGATAACATTGCACCTGTTACCTGTAAAATATTCATTGGTTTTGAATGTTTGTTTAAAAATTACCCTTTATATAACATAAAATTTAATAATTTTAATGATTTTCTGTAAAACGTTTGTGCTATGAAAAAGCCAATTCAAATGTCTGATTAATATTCTTTCATCTTTCCAGAGACGCACTGCTGACAAGTTGTATCAACTGTGGCACAAGTTTTGTAGCTGGCTTTGTAGTGTTTTCAGTCCTGGGTTATATGGCTGTAAGGAATAATGTCGATATCAAAGATGTGGCAACAGAAGGTAAGAACAGGTTGGACTACAATGGCCCCATCCCAATAGCATAGTTCAATAAACCACAATTGAACACTCTTAGTGCAAAATTTGACCTCAAGTTGCAGAGTACGAGTTTTTGTACCCAAATTTTCTAAGGTCGTTCAATGAATGTACAAATGTATTGGGGTTAAAGAACTGTGCCCTGATAGATGAACATGTTGTGGATTCTAGTGTAAGATTAAATGAAGATGGAGACATTTAGCAGGCCTAAATGGAAGCAAAAAGTAACTAAATTGAGACCAAAACTTATGTGTGTCATTTGCATCGGAAAAAAATAAAATAAAGTTTCACAAATTACTGTATTTGAAAGTATATACATGTAGTTTTATCCTTATTATCCTTCATTATACTCATTGCTAATCTTAATCAAATTTATCTTAATTTTAATGCATTTTACCAGGGGCACTACTTTGAGAAATGAGTTATTAGCACTTTGTGGCTCTATTATAAAAAGACTATTTGAAGTGGCTTATGATGTGGCAACTCATAAACCAATATTGTTTCGTATCATCCTATATTGTGCATATACCGTAAAAACTCGTTAGTTAGCATATGTGCTTACTATCGAGCACTTTTGTAACATGCAAACATGAAGAGCCCCATCCACAAAAGTGTAAAGGGTTTTGAGCAAATCATCGATACACATAGTTATATACGAACAAGCAAACCTACAAATTTGTGTCTCAACCTCATTAACTCAGTTGGTAAAGCGCCAGACTGTGGTACAATTTCATGTTTTCAAAAGCGCTTGATAGTAAGCACATATGCTAAGTATCGAGTTTTTACGGTAGCTCATCATATGCTTCTTATATGCAGGTCCTGGACTGGTGTTCGTAACATACCCAGAAGCTCTTGCGACAATGCCAGGATCAACATTCTGGTCAATACTGTTCTTTCTTATGCTCATTACTTTGGGTCTTGACAGTTCGGTAAGTTGCTTTGATCAAAGCATGATTTTAAGATTGGCAGCCTTGTGACTATTAGTCATGATATTGCCCTTACCGATTTTGAATGCCTTCCTCTTGAATGTCTTCCTGTTGTACCTCTGCTCTGTTGTATTCTTCCTGCTGTATTCTTAAACAGTCCGGTCCGACTGCCTGATGAGGAAATACTGCCGAATCAGGCAGCATGTTGCCGAGTCAGGCAGCATGGTATCAATGCAATGCTCTATGCATCTTTTAATATACCATATTTCTTGGTTTAGAGTAAAGAAGTAGGTAAAATATATAAAATTATCAATGGATGTACAATAAGTAGTATTTTTTCATCAATTTTAGTTAAAATAAAGTTAATTTGCATATTTAAATCAAATTTTTAAAAAGCGTTAGAAATTGTTTTGTTATTTAAATTATTTTCCTCCCGGTGGAATTTTTTTGGTCCGGTGAAAAATTGTCAACTTACATGTAGCTCATGTGTGTCAAAGTAAAATTTCCACCGATCTTTTATAAAATCACCATGAACAATTTAGTCCTTAGTCTGTCAAATTCGGAAGGGTTACCAAAGCCTGTGTTGCCTGACTCGGCAACATGATGCCTGATTCAGCAGTACTTCCTGATCAGGCAGTCGGACCGGACTGTTAAACATATTCAGTATTCTTATTTTTTTTTGTTATGTTCATGATATATTCATTTTAGTGGTTTGACTACTACCCACCACATATTTATTGGGCAATAAGCCATATTTAGAATACTGATCTGTAAATGAGAAGATGAATAGTAGTATTCAAACCACTAAACATATCCTTTATACTATATTAGAATACTAATATGCAAATAACTTCACTTGAGACAATTATTAGTGGTTGGAATACTAGAATTAGTATACCAACCACTTGACTAGTATTGTGATAATGTAAATAATAATGCTAGTGTTTTGATTTTTGAATACTAATTATGTATATGAGAATGCCAGTGCAATTACCTTCCGAATACTATGAGAAGACTATAGGGCTATTAATTGCCTCTACTGTTTCTGTGTCTACAATTAACAGTATTTTTAGATTGATAATATGTGCTGAAGGCCTGTTCATGTTGCTCTGCTGCTGCTGCTGCTGCTGCTGATGATGATGATAATGAACAGCATGGTGATGACGTTAATAATAGTTACTATAATAGTGATGATATCATGATGATATCATGATGATGGTGACAATGACCATAATGTGTATGATGTTGATGATGATGTATGCAATGAAGCTGAAGAACCTGATGGATATCTTTGTTTTTTGTAGATAAAATGTGTTTTAACTCCATTTATTAACCTCATTTATAATGTCTGTTTCTTTTCAAGTTCGGTGGTTCGGAGTCCATTTTGACAGGTTTGTCAGATTTGTTTCCAAACCTCATCAAAGAACACAGGGAGATTTTTGTGGGTTGTCTTTTCACTCTCTACTTTCTCATTGGTCTTGCATTCACATCACAGGTAAGTTATTTCTTCAGCATTTACTATGGACCACAATGGCCTCATCCCAATGGCATAATTCAATAACCTCAATTAAACAATCAGAGCGCAAAATTTGACCTCAAGTTGCAGAGTATGAGGTTTTGTACTCAAAATTTCAAAGGTCATTCAATGAATGTACAAATGTATTGGGGTTAAAAAACTGTGCCCCTGATAGATGAGCATATTGTGGATTCTAGTGATTTACATGTTGCAGAATTTAATAAATAAAATAAATGTAGATATTTATAAAGCGCTTTATATTTATTCAGCCGTCATTAGAATATGTTGGAACCATATTTGCTGCCTACAAATGGCGCAGGGTTCATAAGTACAATGACTGTGGCTACCCCTAACAGCTTCCCATTGCACCTGTGTGGGGTGAGGCAAGTCAGGCTAAATGCCTTCCCCAAGGGCGCAACATGGTGGTGGGACTGGGACTCGAACCAACGCACATCGCACAAGCTCTCAGATTATGAGTCCAAGGCCATTACCACTGAGCCACCAATATGTGTGTGTGCATAAGGGTGTGTGGGCAGAAATGTAGCTTTGCAAATGCTGTTTCCAATATTATAACTATATAAGAAACTGAAAATTGAATATGTCCGACTTCAGACTGAATTTGCTTGATCACATCACATTTGTGCAAATTATTTGTTTCAACACTTAAATAACATTATGTTAGAATGTTTTGCACAAAGTTTTCAAAAATGCTTTTGAATATTATTAAAATGTTTATACCCTTCTAGGGAACTACAGTGTCCTTTGACCATTTGTTAATATTTCTTTTGTTTTCAGGGTGGCATATACATGGTGACATTATTTGACAACTTTGCTGCCTACTATTCCATACTGTTCTGTGTATTATTTGAGGCACTTGGTGTAGCTTGGTTTTATGGTAAGTAATGGTTATCTCACTGCAAAAACAAGTGTTAATAGATTAACACTATTCGAGTAACACTTTTTAAACATGTTAAACAGTTAACATATATAATGTTAAAATATTAACAATTGTGTGTTAAAATATAAACACAATTGTTAATATTTGAACCACATTAACGGTTTAAAAAGTGTTACTGAAATATTATTAATCTATTAACACTTGTTTTTGGAGTGTTGTTAACGCATTAAAGCATTTAAAAATCAACATCGTCATTTAATCATAGTGTTAATAAAAGTATGAAAGTGTTAATATTTTAACAATGTTAATATTTTAACACATTAACATGTTTAAAAGTGTTACTCAAATAGTGTTAATCTATTAACACTTGTTTTTGCAGTGCAGCTGAATAAGTGGTAGCATTGAAATTAATATCATCAGATTTCCAAGTTAATCAAAAGCGGTTGTCAGATTCAGCAGTTTGCTCATTCGGAAAATTGTAGAATCAGTTTCTTGCACCTTTGTTAGTAGCAAAGCTGAATGTCATGTATTAAAGACAAAATTAGACATTTTACATGAAATTGTAATATTCAGTAGCTAAATTAGCTACATTGTAAATATTGCTGTTTTCCTTGTTTTTTGAAGAAAAAAATGCAAGAAATGCCTATAAATGATAATTTAAATGACTTATCCTTAACTTTTAAGCAATTTATACACAATTATAATTTTGTACACTTTCGCTGGGATCACTGAATGAGCCTTTTAAGTTTATAAAAAAAAGTTGTTACATTACGATTACTTATTACGAAGAAACTAATTTTTAAAGGCTACCAACAAATGAAATAGGTAGTCATCCTATTGGGCGAGGGGGCACTGACCATGATGGGGGGGACTGGGCCTGTTGGGGTGGGGCACAAGTCATTTTTCGACAATTTTCCTATGAAATTTCTAACTTTTGAAATCGATTGGGGGGCCCTGGTCTCCCTATGATACTATGCCACTGAAAACTTACTTTCAATAACAATTGCATACTATATTTTTCAAACATAAGAAACTGTCTTTTTTAATTTCCTGCAGGTCTTGAGTGGCCACCAACAGCTAGGATAACACGGGACATCAAGGACATGTTAGGGTTCTACCCAGGGACTTTCTGGCGTATCTGCTGGTCTGTCATTAGTCCTCTTTTCATTCTAGTAAGTAAATGTCACTTTGGCAAATTTTGTCCAGATTAGGCTAATCCATTTAAAGTCTACACTCCCCCTGTTGACAATTTGCAAATGGAATTACAGCTGTAGCACATTAACCAACTCTATTTGAAATTCACTCTCCCTTAATTAGTTGAATCTTTTGCAGAGTGTGTTTGAAATTCACACGAAGCTGATCATTTTGTGTTCATTCCATTTAAAATTCATACTCCCCCCATGGAATATAATTATTTCCAACATTTTCCACAGGGGGAGTGTGGATTTCAAAATCAATAGCCCATTACATTGCCTCTGCCTTACACAATGTTTTCATTTTCACGTCACAATTTGAGTTCCACCTTTTTATCCGTCATTGAGGTGACCACATAAACAGGTGGTCATATGACCAGATGGAATTAATATAAATGACCCAATGATCTAGATCCTATAGATGAGTTGACTTCATTGCCTGGCAGTATGCTCGCAATCGCACATCATCACAATTTCCATTGTGTTTTGCCTGGCAGTACGCGCGCATCATATTTTGTTCACAGCCAGTGCTGTTAAAACTCCCACCGCATCACAATAAGGTTATTGAACAGTATAGTGGTTGTATGCAGTTCGCTCAAGCATATCGATATTACCAGTCCCTTGCATTTGTTGATGAACATTGAGGTCAACTCATCTATAAAGAAACCTTTGCCAAATGTTCACAGCCTCACTACATGGGTTATACTACTACTGTCTGTTCAATTAGCTTAGATTCTTGAATTTGTAAGATATTTGAAAAAATAAAAAATTGTTGCCAAAGTCATCAAAGAAAAGTGTTATCACAGCCTTAGACCTAACGTGATTTATACTTTTCAAATTTAATTTAAAACCCCATTTCTTTTCAATTTTGCCTCATTTTAGGCAGTTACTTGGGTCCACCGAAAGGGTTCGCGACCTTTTTACAAATCGAGTGGGACGGTCCATTCTCAACTTAGGGCATAGACCCTATCCAATTTAGCAAAACAATATGTCCACCAATCTGTCCTGCCATTTCAATTGTTATACTGTTCCGGTTATTGGATAGGTTCTATAGGTGATGATGGTCCACCGGTTTTGTTACACGAAATTATATGGCGCGATTACGTTTTATGCATAACATTATTCTGAGCATTATTTTTTCTTAAACAATGACATTAAAATTATGGATTTCGTTCTTATTTCAACTGGTTTACAATGTAAATTGAGTTTTGTTTAATACCACCATTCCTTCCCAAGAATATCAGCATTCGCTTGACATTTTCAGATACAGTGACTTTACAAGAATTGTTTTCTGTAACCTGATTGTTTTAAATAATATTTTCTTGTACAAAAGTTCTTTTGTTTCACAGTTTTGTCAGTTTGTTTCAACAAACAAAAGCGAAATAACAAATTGAAAATAAATGTGTAGTTTTATAATAGGCCTATAGGCCTACACCTTCTCAGACCCATTCACAGACCCATTCGCACAATAAATAAATAAATAAATAAATAAATAAATAAATAAATAAATAAATAAATAAATAAATAAATAAATAAATAAATAAATAAATAAATAAATAAATAAATAAATAAATATGCAAGGAATGTATTTATATAAGCTGAACCTATTTGAGAAAATCTTAGTTCATAAATAATAACGTAATGTTTCAACAGTAGGGTTTCAACACAAGTTAGGCATACTGGCCAATACTTTGCTGGACAATACTTCCTGATGCGGATGGTCGAATAAATACTATCTATGCGCATTGTGGCATTCGTCCCCATTGCTCTAAATGGATTGATTCATAAAAGTTTATGGTACCTGACGTTCTACGGCTTTTTATAAAAATATCGCGGGAAAAGACCAAAATTAAATAGAAATTGGGTTTTAAATTGAACTTTAGAATTTTAAAAGTATAAATCACGTTAGGTCTAAGACTGTGCTAACACTTTTCTTTGATGACTTTGACCACAATTTTTTATTTTTTCAAATATCTTAAAAATTCAAGAATCTAAGCTAATTGAACAGACAGTAATGACTACAGGCACTATTTAGCATGTTTAGCTGAGTTACTGCTTTGATTTGGCTGAAAGAAGCATTATATTTTGTCCATGTTGAGCATACATGTATAACAAAGGTAAAAAAAAACAAAAAATCATATGCAAATGCAGAAAACTTAACAATGCAAACATTATAATTGTTTTTTTTCTTGTACTATAAATACCCTTTCTAAAAATGAAAATTATTTGATTGAGAATAAATTGATTAAAATTAACTTTTACTATTTTTGTTTTATTCTCAGGTTATTGTTAGTAATGGCCTTGCTAATTTCAATGGTCTAGAAATGGATGGTTATGTGTACCCACCATGGGCCATCGCAATTGGTTGGATGATCGCCTGCTCATCATTTATGCTAATACCGCTAGTTGCTATTGGTCAATTACTCATGGCAGAAGGCGGACTAAGAGAGGTAAGAATGGATACACTTATTGGCCCTTTGCAATCATGTGGTCTCTATTCTTACTCAGTGGGTGTGGCTTAGCTTACATAGGCATAGATCCCAGGTGGATGGGGGGATGGTCCATACAATCATCACCCCAATGTTGATACCTATGGTTTCTGACCAAATTAACCTCATATTTGGCCATTTTAGCCCCCAAAGTGCCAATTTTTGCGTGCTTCATGCGTATTTGTACTATAAACTTGTTCTGTTTCCAAAAGGTACTGGATTCCCTATACTTCAAGAATTTTTTTCCAACCCCGTCCCCCCAATGTCAAAAAGAAATCTATGCCACTGTTAGCTTGTAAGCACTGAATGTCATTGGTTCCTAGATGTTGTCTATCATATCGTTATGAATTCGGCAGACGGCCGAATCCGGATTCAGCTTTTTGTAAATTAATTTTTGGCATGCATTACTTTTGAATTAGGGAACAAGGGATCAATGCTTTACCTATAGAGGGCGGCATATCGATTTTTTAACGGTTATCGTCTTTGACCGTACTGTGAGTCACCGTTAGCTAACCCTGTATGCCGCCCTCTTTTGAATACTTTATATCATCTGATCTCCGTTAAAAAATTGACATGCTGCCCTCTATCATGTATAGCATTGATCCCTTATTCTCAAATTCAAAAGTAATGAATGCGTAAAATGAATTTACCAAAAGCGAATCCGGATTCGCCGTCTGCCAATTCATAACGATATGGTAGATGGCAGCAGCCTCGTCACTGCGGAACATGCTTGTTGAAGTTTGCACTAGCTGCAGTATGAAGTGTGCTGTAAGCATAATGCATACAGGATGTCAGTATACTCATATACAGCGTGTTTATACTGAGCGTACGGCTTTTTGAGCCGCTATTTTCCGGGCACAAAATACCGATCATAATCCGGCCACCGTTACCCAGCTTGTTTCTACTGAGACCAGAAAGCCGGGTCTCGCACGATGCAACGACGGCATTTTTTTTTTCCTGTAAACCGAAGTACGGAAAACAGATTTCAACGAGCGCAAGGCATGACGGTTGTATCCTAAATTTAAATGTCTACGAATGGTAGCTCATGGCATAGGACCTAATCACAATTTAGTGTTTTCGTTAATCCAAATTGCATTAATTTACCAGTGGATCTAGTAATTGGCTATTATGATAATTAATTTACAGCCAAAATATAACCAACTCATTAACTATAAAGAACTAGGCCTAGACATCAAGTTCATGCTAGTCACACATGTGGCCAGTGTATATAATATCAGAAAGAAGGAACCTACTACATTATAGGCCTATAATGCCCCTACTATAATACAAATAGAATATAAATCGCGTTATTTTTGCAACACACATGACCTCGACCCGCAACCGATCACACGGCTCGTTTCTACTGAGCGGATTACACGCTTTGACCGGCATGATCCACCTCAAGAGGTGGATCACTAAAGGCGAGCACATGACCCGGCATGACACGGCAACCGATTACCCAGATCGTTTCTACTGGGCTTGTTACCCGCCATGACCCGGCACGGCACGGCATGGCATGGCTTGGAATTTGGCCCTCAGTAGAAACACTCGGATAGTTTTGTTCCTTTTAGAATAAGGGGAGTTTTCATGACAGTAACTTAATTTTTCCTAAGTGAGAATGAATGATATGAATTTTTGTTTTGACAATCTTCTACCATGTGATAGACAATAGGCAAGTCCAGCTGTGTTGGCACCCACTACTCAAAATATTGGACCTACCTATCATCTAACACACAGTAGAGAGTGGATAGTCGAAAAGTATATATAAATTACTGTGTACTTGACCCTTCCACTTGCAATTTGCATGTTATGTTCCTTCCCGGGGGGGTACTCAAGTTTGGTTTTGGTAGGGACGTGCCGCTGAGATTTTGGAAGTGGACCCATAAATATACCAAAGTTTCAAGAAATTTGGACCCATTGATATACCAAAAGTCAAAATTTTCAGCCGAATTTAACCAAAATTGTCTTAGTTTTTACAAATTTTCCCAAAAATTTTGGCTAGATTAAGGAAAAATTGGGCTGTTTTCCGAAAAAATTGAGAGAATTTTGAAAAAAGGACCCATTCATATACCAAAATAGGCTTCAAAAAGGGGTCATTGATATACCAGAAGGCCGAAAATGCTACCCATGTTTGCGGCACATCCCTGTATGGTCATTTGTACTGAGTACCCCTCCCCCAGGTGTTCCTTACACATACGCATGTTTTAATTACAGCTTAACTTTGTAAAAGCATTCTGGAATGTTGCATTGATGCGCACAAAAAAGATGTTATAAAAAGAAAATGCACTTTTGCCCATGCATGTGCAGAGATAACCTTGTTTTTATTACAAGATAATCAATCTGTATAAAGGGTCAAGAATTCTGAAACATCAAGAATTTGTTTCAGTGCAAAAAAAGTTGAAGAATAAAAAATAACATGTAAAAAAGAAAATAGTCAGGCTCAAAATCACTGAATTCTGGGAGGAGTGAAGGGTGGGGGATCTGAAATTGTTTCTAAAATTGTGCATTTTTAAACCCCAAAGTGGATATGTCCCCAATTTATTTATGTTTTAACTGAGAGGTTCCCCCATTTCCCCCTGGTGCCATCAATGACACAATCTAATTTAACATACAACATTATAATTCTCTCATTTTTTCCAGCGATTTTTATATTGCATCACGCCTCGGAAACGTATCCAAGAGAACCACCGCCACCATATTATGAAGGGCAAGCAACAGCGCCACCCTATTACGAAGGCCAAGCAAATGGAGGGATCATGGACAATAAACCCATCGCTCATGTGTAAAGAAAGGACAATTCATGTTCATATAAGTGTGCCATTTATACAACATGTTCACTATACCTCACCTCACCTATATATGATAAGATGTGTATTTTGTTATCTGGCGAACGTGGTGAAAGTTGTGTCTGTATAATTGAGGGCTGTTTTTGAATTCCAGTGGTGTAGCTAGGGGTTTCCTGAGTGGGTGTTTTGACCATATTATGAAAAGGAGGGTAGGAGGATGAAAAAATGCAAGAAGAATGGGAAAAGAAAAGAAAATGAGGGAAATAGAGGAGAAAAAAGGAGGAAGAGGAAGACATAATAGACAATAGAGAAAAGAAGGAGGAAGTGTAAAGCACAGGTGGAAAGAGGAGAGAATCAGCAAAAACAACTAACTTTGAGGAAATTGCTCTCTTGTACCGATTTGACCAATGTATCCCGTTAATACGCGATGAAGGTGGGGCTTTGTGTTCCTTTCAGTTTAATGAGTGAAGCTTTGATGCGTAATTGTCCAATTGGATTACCTGTCCGTTGTTACAATTATGGGATGATTGACTAGCCAATTGGGATTCTGCTTCCGTGTTTATACTGTGTACGCCCCTAAAAAGGTAAACAAGTACTGTTCTTCTCAGCAAGCAAGTGTAGCCCTTTCCCCTGAAGCAATAATGATGACTACTCCACTGGTAAATTCAAATGCTAGCTGGATTGTTATGCACTTATATGTGGGGGGCAACAAAAGATGGAGAAAAACATTTGAAAATCTACCGGTATCTTTTGTCCTTATGAAATTGAGAGTAAATGATAAAGGTTACATTTTGACATTGCTATTTGCAAATTAAAAGAAACCTTTTTTTGAAAGTTTTATGTATAACATCACTGTTCGGAAATAGTGAAGTTAATTATGCTCAACTCAAATTCAACACAAAGTTTAAATTAATATAATTATTCTAACTACAACAATCAAGTAATATGGGTATTCTTTCAGTAATTTGTATAACTACCATATTTACAAAACAGCATTCAATGATTCAACTTTCAATTTCTGTAGATGAATCACGTAACTTTACCCTCCACTGATTGGTCAATCATAGCAAGGTCATGCCCTCTGACCTCTTGTATGACCTTGTCCTCCCCTGTTGATTATCCTAAGTCATAGAATAAGAACATTCCCTTGTGTACAATTTTATACAATACAAATTATATGTGATCATAAGAATTTTGTAATGACTAAAACTATATACTCCCCTCTGATATTTGTATACATGTAATTGGGGATTTTGAAAAAAAAAGTTAAAATTTTTTGAAAAGTGTTGCATTATGAGCAGATTAGTCTTGTGTTTTTTTCAATGAAAGCAGTACATACAAGAATGCTCTTGCAACTGGTGAAAAAAGAGTTTGATTTGACTTGCTTGGTTTTTGTATATCAACTGTGTAATTTTTATGTCCAATATATATTTTGTAATTTCCATTTGTATACTCTCCATAAATATGGTGGGACTCAGTACGACTCCAGGGGCATATCTAGGCCTGGAGCCTGGACACGAAGCTGGCCTGGATACGGTGCTGGCCCATCAGCCCAGAGTACAGGGGGCTGCCTAATAGGCCCCCTGGTGGGAACTAAGCTTTGGTGGGGTGCAGGTGCAGGAGGCCAGCCCCCAGAAAATCCTGGGTTTAAGATATTTTGAATACTGTATTTTGCCCCATTTTGTTGTTGTTGGTTGCTATACCCCTGGGGTGTGCACATCTCTCGAAACACCCTGGATATGCCCATGGACTAAACTTCCAGGCATGGCAGTGCTTAATGTAAGCCAAGATCTTCAGGGCCATTTGGGGCTTGGATTGAAATCTATGGGCCTTTTTTAATTTTTATGGGCCCAAACTCAAAATTGTAAAATTTAAATGTTATAATGGTCCACAATTTGTGACACTTTGTAAGATTTCAGACTCGTAAAATAATAACATGGACATAGGCCTAGGCACCCCCTCCTATTTTTTGACATCTTTATGTTGGTTTCTGACCAAATTAACCTTATATTTGGCCATTTTAGCCCCAAATGTACCATAAACCTATTATGTCGCCAAATGGTGTTGGATTCACAATTCTTTAAGAATTTTTTCATAACCCCATCCCCCAATGTCGAAAAGAAATTTACGCCACTGAACATGGATTACTGTTGAAGGTGTTATTGAATGATCTATGTTGATCTGTGACATCTTAACTCTCACCACACGGGTGTCGTCTGCAGATGACAAGTCTTTAAAAAAAATTAAATGCAAACATTTCACAATAATTGTACATTTTCATGACCATATTTGAAATCAGCAGGAAAAATGCATTAAAATGAATACAAACAAGCCTAGTATTGGTTCAGTGGTTCTTGAGATAGCTCTTGATATTTTGAGAAAATATCTCAAAACTTGGTCTTTATGTTGAAGCCTATGGCTATCAGGCAGAGCATTACGATTATTGCATTGATATCATATATCAGTTTGATAAGAAATTATTCTTTTAAAACACTTGAGAATGTTCTTGCAATCTTATTGGTTCTTACCCGTGTGATATGACATGATATCACACACCTTAGCGTGTGTGTGTCGACGCGATACTCGTACGCGCTATTTGAACCAATCGGAATGTGCATAGCAACAACAGGACTGGTCGATTCTAAGCCCTAGGTAATTCCTTGTAAAATGTAGGATTTAATTTGATTAAAATTTGGTATACTTATAATTAATATATTTATTTTCATTGAAATGTTTAAGAATGAGAATAAAGGTATTGTTTTTTTAGCGCTATCGTAGCATCTATCGTCTCATATAACATGGGCGACATCATTATTTTTGGCGTAAAACAACTCGGCTTCACCTCGTTGTTTTACTTAAAATAATGATGTTGCCCGTGTTATATGAGACGATAGACGCACGACAGCAGCTAAAAAGAATACCTTTATTCTCTTATTTTTAATTCAAGTGTGTCTAATCACTCGGTCTTTGAAATACTAATACGCTGGAAAGGATAACATTATTCTTACTCTAAAATAAACATTTATCATATTTATTAATGATTTTGTGAAATTTGAAGTGCTTTTTTCTGTTTATTTATTATAAATTGTTCATGTGGGTTGTGTTTATATCAATTTATTCAATTTTTTAAAGCGTTTTGTCAAAAATATATAGGCCTCTGATTGTGTCTAAAAAACCAAAGCCTGTTATAAAAGATGTAATTGGGGAGGTAAAGGGGCCATTGGTATTTTCAATTTATATAATGTGAAGTTTATAAAATGTGTCATTAGTATTCTCATAATAGTTAGTCTGTAGTCTATTCGCTGGTGTAGTGCATGTTAGAATATGACCGTTGCTAGGTCAACTGGCTCACACTTTCTTTGTTATGAACCACTGATGATCACAACACAAAGCCTATGGTAAATCAGAATTCGGAACAAGCGTATGAGCCTAGGCTTGAAACAGTAACTAATGGTTACTAACATGCACTACGACAGCGAATATGCCTCCCTCTAGGCCAGACAAAATATTGTGCACTTCCCATAATGCATTTCTCCCATTTCAATTTTCTGTTCTGCAACATAGTTCAAATGTACCGCACTGAAAAGAACACATGTAGATCTGGCAAAAACAAAATATGTATATTTCTTGACTATTGACCTATGTTTTGCCAGTTTGTTCCCCAAATGAAAACAAACAGGACATGTACAAAGTAATTATGCCATCACTGGTTCCAGAAAGAATAAGAAGCCTACATTAATTACTAGTCCATTGTTCTTAAATTGTTTATAAAGGTTGTCCCTGTGTATTGAAGGTGGTCCTTATTGTAATAAATTAAAGATGTATCAAATTTTGTTGACATTGTTACATTTTATATCAAATAATATAGAATTATCTATTGTCATATTGTATCAAATATTTTATGAAACCAATATAAATTTGTTGGTCGCAACACATAGTGGTGTAGAGTGATTTTTCAAAATTTTCTGTTTCACATAGTGGCGTAAAGATAAGGTTTAGAGCTAGCTATATCATATAATAGTTATTCCTATTAAACTATTGGGCTATTCCAGAAAATAGGTGCACACCCCCTATAGAGGAGTAACTTTTAAATCATAGAAATGTCTGGATTTCCAAGTCTGCTTTCTGAAAGCGACCGGAAGTCCAGTTGCCAATGTCACTTGAAAAAGCTTGGAAATCCAATTAAATGATGGAAAAATCACGGAAATGTTTAAAATGAGCTCTCAAATTGAGGATTTCTGATTTTGAACTATTTTCTGCGGATCTTTTGCCTTTGGACACTTTAAAAGTCTGGATTTCCAACAATCACGACTGGACAAAAAGTCCGGAAATCCGAACTCCTCTATAGGGGGTGTGCATCTATTTTCTGGAATAGCCCAATTTAATTAAAGATAAAATTAAATAGTTTAAACCTTCAAACTGCAATAATTTCAAATAGAATTAGGCTACTGAGAGATAACAGTGGAGGAGTATCGACTCCGTTATTCAGTGGCGTAGCGTCATAGGGCCACTGGGGGCATTGGCCCCCCAATCAATTGCAAAATTTAGCAAATCCCATATGAAAATTGCTGAAAAATGGCTTGTGCCCCCCCCCCCTTCAGACCCGGTGCTCCCAATCATGATCGGTGACCCCCAATATGAGGGCCCACGCTACACCACTGCCGTTATTAGTAACATATCCTTCAAACACGTTTTTCTCAGAAACATATTTTGTCTGTGACGTATGCCACTATGTGTTGTGACCGACGATAAATGGATATTAATAGGTATATGTACAAAGACCCCATTTACCTGACTAAACATATACTAGTTAAATTCCATAATTAAGGATAATCAGGATATAGTTTGAGCTGGGGAGCATGTGTATGTGTGTGATGTGGGTATGTGTGTATTTGTAAAGACCTGTAAATGAGTATACACATCTGAAAATAAGAGTAACTGAGGACACCCAGCAATCAAGGACTTCCAAGGTTTCCCTCTACCTACAAGCATTTTGAAAACAACGTAAAAATGCATTTCAGACCATGTCCCATTGCCAGTGTTCAAGTATGGTAATAGTTGGATAGAAAAAAGTCAATTGGGTCTACGGTTTGGAGCCTAGCATCAGGTGTGCAATGTCCTTAGGAAAAAGTTGGAGATCTTCATTTGTAGGTTTTCTTAAGTAGGTAATGATTGGATAGTAAAAGTCGATTGGGTCAACGGTTTGGAGCCTAGCTTCAGGGTGTGCAATGTCCTCGGTTAGATAGGAAGAAGTTGTAGGTCCTCATGAATTGTAGATCTGTACAACTATGTATGTGACTGACAAGAGTGTGTATTTACTTTAGCCTGTGAATGTTTCTAGAGAAAGAGTTTGTATAGTATGTTTATGTGTATGTTTTCTGGGTGTACATGGTATATGCAGTCTGTGGGGGTGGGGCGTGGGTGCAGGTGACAGACGTGGGAGTGTGAATTATTTTATTTGCATAATAATGTGTAAGTGTGGGGGGTGAGTTTGTGTAAGATCAGGAGAGGTGTTTTTAAACCATGTATTGTAATGTAAGTGTGACAAATGGTGTGTGTGTGTGATGTGTGGGTGTACTTTTGTAAACAACATCAACAGTGGACATACATGAGAAAATTGACAGCTTGAACTGTTGGCACACAGGGACTATACTATTATCCACATATTTGGAAACTAGATCAAAAATAACATAAAACTGCATTATAAACCTCCACAAGCTTCCACAGTTAAGGTGTATGTAGGACCAAACTTGGGGATATAAACTCAAACAGTCCACAGTAAGCTGATAAAAACTCATAAATGTAGTATCACTGACTCTGTTTTCCAGTGGTTTCAAGTATTGTGCAGGGGGCAGTGTGTGTGGTGTGCTGGGAGGGGGCAGTGGCGGCGCCAGGAATTTTTCCGGGGGGGGGCATTGAGGGGGCAAAGTGAATTTCAGGGGGACAAAATCAGCAAATTTTGGGCAAAATTGCTGTAAAAGTGAAAATTTTTGTAATTTTTGTTTTTTATTGGGGGAAAGGGGAAGAGTTCTGACTGGGGGGCATTTGCCCCCCATGGTGCGGCCAATGGGATGGGGTAGTAGCATGCGTGTCTGGTTGTCTAAATGAAGGTGTGTATGAGGTATGATTATGTAGTGGCTTTTGCATTTGGATGAGAAAAGATAGAAAGAGATTCAAAATGTGGAAGTAACAACTAACCTACACTATTGAAATGTTTGAGTGCAATGAAATGACATACGGTCTGTGTGAAGGTACGGTATGCATGTGACAGGGTGCGTGTGGGGTGAGTCAGGGCTGTCAACTCTCACGCATTGGCCGTGAGTCTCACGCATTGGGTCACTTTCTCACGGTCTCACGCCAAGGTAGTATAATCTCACGCCTAGTAGTAAATCTCATGCAAAAAGCTGGAAAATTAGTAGAATCTCACGCATCGTCATGAATAATTTGTTCTTCCTACCCCCCCCCCACCACTTTTCACATTCTCAAGCGCCGTGGCTCAAATAATCATGGTTCAAAATGAACATTGGAGTCGGCAAATCCCGGTACGCCTCTGCCTCACGCCAAGCAATTCCAAAAAGTTGACAGCCCTGGTGAGTGTAATTGGGTGGTGCGGTGTGGGGTGTGTGGGGGTGTGTCGACACATTTGTACGAATGCATATATACAATGTAGGTACAGTACTGATCGGGTTTTCCATCTATGTTTGCATAGAATATGCGGACAATTGTCTTGTGTCAATTGTACATGCAAAGTTACCTTCATGTCAGGTGCTTCACATAATGCACACAATTGTGTGTATTAACTAGGAAGATATGAGAATAAACATGTAAGATGGTATGGGGTGGGACAACAAGGCAAGTGTGCATCACAGGGCCCGCATGTTTTGGATATTGGCATGGCAAGAAAAAGCCTCTGTACCGATAGGCTTGAATGTCATGCTACACGAAAAGTCGAAGACCTTTGATCAGTATCTATTACCAGTGAGTAAGAGTATGTGACAGTGCGTGTAAGAACAGAGTTAACTTATAGCAATCAACTAGTCCTTTTTAACAAATACCATAATCATCCATGTATCAAAATTGTTGTCACTGGATTACAATAGGTCAAGTTTGAAATCTAACCTCTCTATTACAAATAATCCCATGGCAAATTTAGTTTTTTGATCCATAAACCTGGAAGTTCAAAATCATAAGTGTACACTAGGCATGCAATTTCAGCAAGAATATGTTTGAACATGTACTCTAATTCCCATGTTCTTCTTCATAAAGTACTTAAAGTATGCATAAATGTTGTCTTAATGTTCATCTTATACATATCCCCTCCCCTTTCCGCACTAAGCAATGTTGAGAGAAGATATTGTGAAGATGAGTATATTGGGCATACCAACATTGTACATGGTAAAGGGGGAACCATTTCCAACTAGGCCTTTAACCCCATGAGAACTACCTGCCGATTGGCCAAAATGAATATTGTGTCCAATTTTGAACCAA
The DNA here is from genome assembly GCF_039555335.1 of Amphiura filiformis. Classification (NCBI taxonomy): domain Eukaryota; kingdom Metazoa; phylum Echinodermata; class Ophiuroidea; order Amphilepidida; family Amphiuridae; genus Amphiura; species Amphiura filiformis. The sequence goes on from NC_092640.1 coordinate 22,103,249, forward strand.
TCAAGGAGGGTATAAGATAAGGTAATAAAAGTTAAGGTAATAAGACCATCTGCAAATGCACGTTTGACATAAATATTTTAAAGCCTAGTCATAATTGTCATTTGAAATGAGCATTTCAAGTTTTCAACCAGTCAGAAATGCTGTTAGATGAACATATCTGTGTGATTTGCAGCATACTGACAAATCAAAGATATTTATAAACCGTTCCTTTTGTAATGGACGTTAACAACTTTTTTGCCATGCAACACTACATTTGCCTTGTCACTGCCGGAGCTTGGCAAATCATGCAGTGTTACTTCACAGGTTATATAGGAATGGTTTATTGTTATTTAGTATTCATCAATATGCAGACATCAGCTTATCGATATTCGGCGTTTTGCCAAACTCCAGACCGCAAAATTAATTAAGGTACTAGTTAATTTTTACCCCTGTATTCTGTCGGTCCAACATCCGGGCTACTTCTAGTCTTGGGGCCCAAGCTTCATGTGGGTCACGGTTTGTTATGAATGACAGAAACAGGCTGTAAATATCGATGTTGATCACTTCAAATTCAATTTTGGAAAAACCATAATTGTCAGTCTGTCACTATATAAATCTTTTTTTTGATTTTGTTACTTCCTTAGGATTTAGATCACCTTTTCTTTTATTCTCAACCAATTTCAACAAAATGAGGTCTTAAATCTGAGCTAAAGGGTACAGGCACTCTTGTTTTATTTGTTTAATTTTGACATATCTGTCTTTGTTTAGGATATACAGGGGTGAACATAACTGGTACCTTATTTCTTTTGCAGTCTGTATGACCAGAGTATATTGGGCTATTCCATTTAAAATCCACACTACCCCTGTGAAAGATTTTGGAAATATCTTCCCCAGGGGGAGTATGAATTTCAAATGGAATTAGCACATTAGGCAGCTCTATTTGTATTTCATACACCCTCTGAGAAAGATTCAAACTGAATCTTCCAGAGGGAGGATGAGTTTCAAAAGGAGTTGGTTAATGTGATAATTCCATTTAAAATTCATACTCCCCTGTGGAAGATATTTCCAAAATCTTTCACAGGGGTAGTGTGGATTCTAAATGGAATAGCCCATTGACAGAAACTCAGGCATGGTGGTTGCTTATGCATCTATTTTTTCTCACACATTATAACTCAAACTTCAGTGACACTACTAGTTTCATCTCAATTTGATCAAGTAAATGCCATGTTGGATTTCGTAGTGGCAAATTTGAATGGAGCACGCTAACCTACTCCTGCCAGGCATAAACACACGAGTAGAAGGGAGATTTGTCCGTACACTGCCACTGCGAAATCCAACATGGCTTTACTCTCAACTTGAGAAGGGACACACTATATGCATGGATGATTACGGTAGAAATTCAATATAAGAAAATACAAACGATTGTTGTAAAAAGTTGTAAATACATTTGTTTGACATGGTCCTGTTGTTTCTTGTAAATTGCATTATGTACAATGTATTGTGCTACATTTATAATATATGTAAGTTTTACACAGTTTTTATTTTATTTTGAAAAAAAAAAATTGTATTAAGTCTGTGATATATGCATATAATAATACCATTGTAGACACTATGTTAAATAACGATTTACCGTAATGTGAAAAGTACAAGTATAACCACCCACTGATTTGTTTAAGATTATATAAAACAACAAAGCTCTATGTGTATATAGTGTATGTAGTCATGTTGTATATTGATATAAAATGTTTATTTATGTACCTATTGTATTGTAGTACATATAGGTATACTGTTGAATTTGTTCAATTCCACACATGGGACCAGCTTTACAGACCTTTTTTTTTCAGAATCGTCATTAAAATTGGGTCCAAGAGACATCCTGTATGAAAACACGGCTTTCGCAGTGACCCGCATGCAAATGCAAAGTCATCACGAAAGATCTGTCGGCATGATGAGCTGTGGCCTGAGCATGGGACCACCGTGTGATACGCTTTGCGTTAGTAATGCCACGATGTTTTACAAATGAACAAGTGCCGAAAATGAATTGTCAAAGAAATCAAAACATTTTCCTTTATTTTCCATTTTATGCTCAAAACCAGTTTTAAAGATGCAGATCACATTAGAACTATTTTGTGAACATTGGGGTGAAAATAAACAAAAAATTATAACAAACTAAGCTAGCGATGAGGTCTGTTTATCACATTTTGTGTACTGATTGTTTACATCTAGACCCAATAGAGGTTATACGTGTTCTATAAGCTGCATATCCTATCAGCAACTGCTATACCTATGCATGTGCAACCATGACTGTTTCAAAATAGCCCGCCAAAGTCATGCAGGCAACTCCGAGGTTGTGCATTGAATTGCTTTGAATGAGGAATACTACGGGAACCAGCCCCTTTTTTTATAAGTCACACATGAGTAACGTGGATAACCTCTATATACTTCAGGTTGTCTCTTGGACCCAATTTGATTAAGCGTGACATCATGGAAAAAAGTCTACAACAATGTGAGTTGAGGAGCAAATTCTGACTACCTGAGGCCCAACCTAACCCTAATTATAAACCTTGACACTAATATCTCAGTATTAAAATCTCTTCATATTAACCAGTATCCTCCAATCAGCCCTAAAACCTAACTCTAATCCTTATGGTCAGTAGCCCTACTTTAGGGCCTTTTTACCATGGCAGTCCCCAGAACCCAGTGACTGCTCCTCCACAGTTCTCGGAGTTAAGCGTGTCTTGGAGTATAGCGTGTCTCGGAGTATAATTGTGTGTCTCGTAATATAGCATATTTAAAAAGGCCCAATGGTAGGGCTAATAGTCATCAGTGGCAGGGCCATTAGGGTATTTCCTCCTCCTTCCCTAAAGTTTGGCTTTTCCCCCCATCAGAACAAAAAATCACAGAAAATCACACTATTTTGGGCAAAACATTGCCAAATTCTAGGCATATGTCACCCCTTATCCCGTCCACCCCCATCTTGAAACAAATTCCTGATGCTGCCTGGCTTACGGCTTATTCCTTATTCAGAAGTCATGCATCTAATTGAGGACAGCAAAGGTGCTATACATATACATGTAGCTAGACCTTTTCCAACCCCCTATTGGCACATTAAGGGTTAACAGTATAAGGTCAAACCCATCAAAACTTTTCCATAGCTAGCTAATTTGTCTATGTTACAGTTGTGATGGGTTAGACTTATGGTAATAATTACGTTAAAAGACTTACAATGCATCGCAATTATTTTCACATAAATAGGCATTTTGCTGCAAAACGCACACTATATATATTGCACCATGTTATATGGCCACATAAATTAATATTTTGGTTCTTATCCAGAGAATTTTCACAAATTGCTAATGGGGGGTGGTGTCTTTCCTTCAATGTAAAGTTAGCATTGTTATTAATTTTTGGTTTTTTCCAACAGTGCTCTAGGAAAATGAGGCCATATTTTTTTTTCAAACGTGAGATTCACAGGGTTATATAAACCTCCAGGGACTGTCTTTTGGAATCTGTAGGAGAGCATTTAATAGCTCTTCTGAAGTCTTCAAGGAGAGCTGTTTAAAGGATTTACAATAGAATGTAAGGAGAGAATGGTCAGCTAAGGAGAGCTAAAAATCACTCTCCTATATTTAGATTTAAGGAGAGCAGTAGACAGCACAAAAGGCAGTCCCTGAACCTCTATCATATTTTTCACCCCGATGTGGCAGTGACATCAACACGTTGGGGCAGCTATTTATCACGAGCATCTATGCAGCATCTTTAAGCACGTGCGTGTGTACGCCAGCACTTTGAGCGTCCACTTGCTACTTGAATCTGTGCTGATGAAATGCGCACTGACATCACTGCCAATCATGGTGAAAGATGGTATAGATACCGCATCAAGAGTTCAAAGCGACCCTTGTTCTCTAATAAACTTATTTATCTGTGTAGAGTCCCAAAAGCATTCCAAAGTCTTAAATTATTTTCAACTTAAAAAATCTGACTAATCCAAGAAATTGAGGTGGGAGGAGACAAGAACCAAGATATTTATTTTATATGGCCTAATGGGCTATAAAACTATATAATTCAAATTTTATCTAAACTGACTCTGTCTATAAATAGAGAATAATTCCTTAATTTGTCTTGTTTTTACAAGTTTCCTCATTGTATATATTGTGAAAATGGTACGGTTGTATACTCCTGTTGAAGCAATAAAATCCTGTGATGTTGGTAGTTCTTGTTAAAACTTTTGTCTTTATTGCCTTAGAGATGTCTGCAGTACACATTAGACCAGCAAACACAAAACAAGTTCATAACATCAGGCTATTCGAGATGAAATCCATACACCCTCTCTGGAAGACATTGTTTGACCAGGTTGGTCCGTGAGGGACACATGCTAATCCATGGGAAATCCATGGACGGTTCCAAGCTCATACAATAAAAATGCACAAGCCTGGATAGCCAGTGTAGGCTAATAAAGATGCATGCTGGCCCAGATAGCTTTGATAAAGAAAGCAAGAAATGGAAGAAAATAGCAAGGAAAAGGAGAAAGGAGAGAAGGCCACTCCCAAACACAATTGTACAATTTAACTCTTAGCCCTTATTTTGTGAGAAAGGAAACTGGAATTCCAATCTCAAGCCCACATGCAAAGGCATGGTATGACCTTAAAGCCTTAATGTACAACTTTTTTAAATTTTTAGATTTTTCTTTTTTTCTTCTAAAATGATAATATGCAATCATTATGAAAGTTCCCAATACATTTGGACGCGAAAAACATTGGGAATTTGCAAAGAAACAACATCATAAACTTCACCTCTATCACTCGAAACATCTCGCACTATTTGGATTAGGACAGCGAATGCGGCCTCAGAGTTAGTCTCCTCACGGCCAGTTTGAGTTACGCTCCTCCACATGTGGAGGGAGCGTAACCAAGCTAGTTTTGTACGAGACTACAGTTTGCGATCGTGGCCGACATAAAGTCATAATCTAAAAAATTATGACTTTATGTCGGACCAACAGAAAATCGTTCCGTTTTACTACAAATAGGACAAATTTGACAGTTTGCTCAAAGATTTAAGTTAGAACATGTGTAAATATTACAAATATGCCAAAAAATTGGTTTTGAAAAAAATAAAGGTAAATTCTGAAAAAAGATCGTACATTATGACTTTAATCTCCCAGGAACTGTGAATTTCAAATGGGGTTACCTTAATGTGTGACTCCATTTTAAATCTACACCCCCTGTGTGGGGGTCATGTCTTCCATAGCGGATGTATAGATTTCAACTGAAATAGCCCAATTACAGCTCATTCCTGTTGTTAAGTAAACATCAAAATGATTTAACACTTCCTGCTCACAGCCCATAAATAGGAATATCCCTGCACATCCAAGAAGGCCACCATAGCATGAGTGGATGCGCAGTAAAGATAAATTTAAACACTGTTTATGAGAAAAAAGGGATGTGTATGAAGAAATTGTAGTATATGTTTTCCCTCACTTGCACCATGGGCTTGTACATTCGTTGTAATTTTTCTGTTAGTGTATTTATGCCAAGTGAGCAAAAGGAAGTGTTAAAGGATGTATAATCTCTAACAAGAAACTTTAATTTGATATGTCAGTGATTCACTGGGTAAAGAAATACATGATTACAAAATAACCCATTAAAGAAATGTGCTTTTTCAACAACTTTTCCAATGGCTACAACCATGCCTAAAAAAGAAATATGGAATACAGCAAGCTCCTTCCCAGGAAATTTTGGCATTTGGAGGGAAATTTTCCTTCCCCAATAAAGAAATAATAAAAAAATAAAAGCTAAGTTTCTATTTTTGTGAAACATAAGGCCTATATTCCTGGCAAATGCACATTTTTTTTCTGGGCCTTACAACCCGTTCAATGTGGTGAATGAAGGGATTTGTTTGTGTTGAAAATAGACATCATGAGTAGATTTAAAACTGGCTAACAACACTCAAATTTTTAACCAAATATTCAGCAAAACCATTCTTCATCATCAGCAGTGTATTGTTGTATATACACCAGGCACAAAAAAGAAACTCGTCAGTTATATTCATCCTTGCTGTTCAATAACTTGATAATTTTGGATTATTCTGAAATATACATTTTGTTAATTGGACCTTTCTTTCTCATTTGACACCCTGTTCGTGAACATTGAGCAAGAATTGACCAAGATATGCGCCTCAAACTCTCAAACCCCAAAATGAAAAGTTGCAATTTTAACGATTCAATTGTGCCTGTTACACTGTGTGCGTTATTGATTGGCCCGTGGTGCTTGTGTGCAATACAACGATGCGTTCCCATTGAAAATTGTTGAAAATGCAACTTTTCTTTTTGGGGTTTGAGGCTTTGGAGGAGCATATCTTGGTCAATTCTTGTTCGTTTTTCACGAACAGGATGTCAAATGAGAAAGCAAAGTCCAATTAACAAAATGTATATTTCAGAATAATCCAAAATTATCAGGTTGTTGAACAGCAAGGATGAATATAACTGACAAGTTTCTTTTTGTGCCTGGTGTAGGTTGACTGACGGATGATCATAATTATAGTGTTTTCTAGACATTGACATTGTTTCTGGTAGAGAATCATATATTCTGGAAAGTTCTCAGCCACAGTCCCTATTTAGGGTTCATACCACTAAACATCTTTCCATACATTTTTTTTCCAAATTTGAAGAGATCACATTCACAAGTTCTAAGAAAACACAATATTTTAAACAGTAAAATTGCTAACATTGAACTCATTTTGTACAATTTCTATGTAAAGTTGGCACTATCATGTTTTCTGGCTCCCACTTTTCAATCTACTTAAGTCCACTCCCTATTCATTTCAAAATTAACCATTTGTATCTTAAAAGTGCTTGTCCAGATTGACATCTCGTAACTCCACATTTTAGGACTGTTATTTGCCAGTGCGAATAAAAACATGGTTACCACCCAGGAAGTCATGAACTGTTCTATGGGCCACTGTGATACACATTCTTGTTTCTATATAATCCAAACCGCTGGACCAATTGAACTCAAACCGTGGAATACTGTTTGGATGAGGGGCCTTTAAGTAGAAGCACAATCAAAATTGGGGCACAATCTGGTCACTAGGCATGTTCACGATAATGTTATTATTATCTATCGCGATGAATTTTCATTATCGCGATCGCGATAATAGTTTGACAGGCCACAATATTTTGATGGTAAAAATGTGTCTTCAATTTAAAACAGAAAAGCAGGCAGATGACACAGAATATACCGAGAGTGACCAACCCGACAATGGTACCAATGACAATACCGCTAGCAATAGCGCCACCCAACAATGGCATCAATGATAATACCACTAGCAATATCGCCACCAGATACAGACTAACAATATTTAAATTATTTTCATGTTTTTTCGAAACAGAAACTTGGTCAAATAAAATGTTTTTAAACTTCCCTCATTATCGCCATTATCGATTATTGCGATATATTTTGCTGGCGATATCACGATATTGATAAAGTGGCAATGAACATGCCTACTGGTCACACACTTTTAATTGCCATCACACATTTACTTCCATGCATTTATTACTGCATCCAATATAAAGTTCTTTCACAAACATATTCATTACAAAACAATATGCGTAGAATTTATGGGTTAAAACTGTACAGATAATAGATACACATGTATTCCAAAGTGTTTAGGTCAGACTCAGAACAGTTTTCATTCTGAAAGGTCATTTGTCCAAACACACTTTTCTAATGATATCGATAAACCCAAAATTTTGTTACAATTAATAGTCATTGTTAGAAAGGGTTTTTATTCCCAATTCAAACAAAAGTGTGTTTGGACAATTAATGACACATCTGTGGCACATCTTTCTTGAATAGCTTTTCCTAACATGTGACTAAAATAAATAAATGACATCTTATCCTACAAAGCCGACATTTGCCACATTTAGAACACCACATAATATTTAGTACATCAGCATCACCAAATATGAAAATATTGTATCAAAACAGGTTTTGTGATTGATAATTCAGAAAATATACATTCCAATTTCAGGAATCTACTATACATTTGATATATAATAATATTGCAAGTTATCTGAAAATCGCCATCTGCCAAGGTCAAAAGATTGGCATCTCAAATAGTTAGCATAATTAGGAATTTTGCAAGTATTTATGTTTTGATAGTAGTACTTTTTGTTATATCTGTGTCTATTTCTTATGTACAATAATTACAATAAATTTAAACATAATATTTGCAAATAAATGCCAACCCTGTGTAGGCAATGATGCATAATGAAACACATAATTAACAAGTACTACTACATTGGAACAGTCAAAAATCAGTCACATAATTCTTATACAAGTTGTATAGAAGCTATCCAAGCAAATTAGAAAGATAAAATAAAGATTGATTGATTGAATTAAAACAACAGGGTTTGAACAAAATTGTCAGTGATTTGCAAATTTGATAAGACAAGATTCTCACATATTTGTAATAGGCCTATTAGTGTAGGTGTACTATCATACCCTGCATAAGACTGGCAGTGGCAGCCCATTTAAAAGTTTGTCCATATGAACATTCACAACAACACTGGGTATCTCTACCAGAACTCAGTTTGACCAAAATTCCCCTGTCAGTGCATATCCTGGAATAACCCACAGCATATGTCACATGGGAACACATACTGTATGTTTTGCTGATCATGGGGTGCTAACGGATGAGCCATTAGCCAGCATATTATTGTGGGAAGCAATTTTGGTCAAACTGACTTCCTCTCTGCAACATGTGAGATAACATTATATGAAGTAAAATATGCTACATAATTAGATTTTAATGCATTATTCAAGTACTCCCTGGAAATGTGGGCAATGGAGGGGTTTCACCTTTTCGGTAAATCCCATAAGCCTTTAGACTTAACATGTTGTCATTTGACGTCACGCCGATGTGCACATCGTTTAGCGAACATCATTACTGGGCATTTGAAAGCAGTGAAGTGCTCAGTAACGATGTGTGCATCAGTTTGACAACATCACAGGTCTACCAGCAAAGGCTTAGGAGTCAGGATTTACCAAAAAAGTGAATTGTAAACTGATACTACACAGAACAGGTTGGTGCGCTCCAAAGGTACGGCATGAATCGTTTTGTAACATCTACCGACTCTGTAACCCAAGGAATTGGATGGTAGAAACTAAAAGATATAGTGTGTCTCGCCTCAAGTTGAGAGTAACGCCATGTTGGATTTTGAAGTGGCAGATTCAAATCAGTGCGTTTGGGCAGTTGCATCGCCAGTGTACGGACAAACCGCGATTCTATGCATGTGTATACACTGTGCGCTGTTAGATTAGCGTGCGCGATTAGAACCTGCCACTGCAAATACCAATGTGGCGTTACTCTCAACTTGAGACGAGACACACTATAGTAGGGCCATGTAATGCCTACAGGGATCGCTAGGGGTTGAGAAAGTACTTAAATGTAATTATAGTCCGTAAATTACAAGCGCATCATTTTCCCACATTGGGCTATTCCAGCTGAAATCCACACTACCCCTGTGGAAGATTTTGGAAATATCTTCCACAGAGGAGTAGGTTTTTCAAATGTAATTGGTCAGGGTTAATCATTTTGAAATGCATACTCCCCCTGTATTATGGCTTTACATATATCTTCCACAGCTGGAGTGAGTATTTCAAATGGAAGTCACTCAACTGTCTATTCTATTTGAATCTCATACTCCTCTGTGGAAGACTTTAGTTAAATCATCCACAGGGGTTGTGTGGATTTCAACTAGAATAGCCCATTCCCTGGATGGGGGTACTTGAATAGTGCATTACATGATATTTGCTTACAAATAGGTCTATAGAATAGTAAATTGAATAAACTCAACCTATGACTAACTGGGCTAGTCCATTTAAATGCATGCTATACTCCTCTGGAAGATGTTAGAGATATCTTCCATGAACACCTGTGTATGTGCAAAAGTGGAAGTAAATCCAAGTATATTGTCCACTTATGATTGCTTTGTTAGTATTGAAGATGTTAGAAATATCTTTCGCAGAGGGAGTATGCATATCAAATGGAATGAACACATTAGGCAGCTCCATTTTAATTTCATACACCCACCCTTAAAATTCAAGATGGAGGACTGGAGGGTGAGTTCAAATAGTACCCACTTTGACAAAATTATTGTCCATTCCCTCATTCACTCCCTCCCAATGCATTCTTTATAACTTACACCTGTTAAGACCCTCCTTCAGTATACTTTTAGCATAGATGTAAGATTGGGTTAAAATGTTAACACAATGGCTGTAAAGATTTTTTCTACAGTTCATATTTCTAAATTGAACAAAATAAAAATATCATACATGGAAAATGCATGGGCATTGCGACTTTCATAACAGTAACTTATAAACACCCACTTGAAAAGACTAATGTTGAGTGGTCAAACCAGTTATTACATTGGTTTTTGAAAGATTCCCACATGGTTTTTTTACAAATATTTGGTATAATCTGGGTACAAAACACACATTGCACATTAAAAACATCAATTTTTCCCAGAAATTAAACAGGGTATAAATTTTTGTTAACATAGTTACACTGCTAATGCAAATCCCTTCAACCAGCAGTATTTAAAACAAATCTTTCCTTTGTATTTTAATTGCATTTTTAGTATTTAATTATAACAAAGCAACTAAATAATTATGAGCTTTTTCTAACAAAATATACAGTATTTCAGTACAAAACAATGTACAAAACTAAAAAGTAAATAAATATCAGTCTCAGAAGCTACCTTTATCCTGTTCTTAAAAGACATACATGTACATTAATGTATGATCATTTTTTTTATGAATTTGGTCAATTTTCTTTTTCAAACCAGATTTTTTGGCATGTTTATAATTAACAAAATACATTATTCTGTTTTTATCAGACTAGATAAAAGTCAATTCTAATTCTTTTACTTTGACCAATATTTGATTTCAATGGACCGTCAGTAGTCGTCTTGTTAGTTTTCAAGGTAAATGTATGACAATTGGTTTGATTTAAAGCCATGATAATTGACGTCAAATTTTATTTTGTTCTTCTTTCACAAAAATGGGAGACTTTTTATCTCAATAATTGCAATATAAACTGGTTCTATTTTGGAGAACTCACATTTTTAGCAGCAAGTTTGCGTTGAAGTTGGCAACCAGCTTATTTTTGTTAATTTGGAAATGCTGTATACTTGAATCTGTTGTCTGCCAAGCAATATTTTGAGACCATGACCCTCAAAAAGACTCCCAAAAAACCCCATAGGCTCGTATAGGGGGTAAAAATTAATTTTATTCCAATAACACTTTCAAATATGTCAAATTATGCGCCTGGATCCACAGATCCCAGAAATGTAATTTTTGTGCGTGACCTATCGTTAAAAAGTTATGGGGCACAAAAGGTCACAGGTCGATTTGCTTGTTGTGTATGGGTCAAAGTCAAAGTTGCTCCAATTTTCGTAAAAGTTGAGGAAAATTGTTTGCCTAGCTTAGAGGTTTCAGAAAAAGAATAGTTTGCACTATCTGCCATGTCTATTAGCATGTTACACAGCAAAGAGTCCAAAGATATGTAGGATTCTGTAAGATTCAATGGAATTTGTCTTTAATTATCATCTATCTTCTGAACTTGACATCGCAGATAGTATATAAACTATTCTTTTCCTGAATCCCTTGAACTTGAAGAACAGTTTGCATCCACTTTTACAAAAATCAGAGTAACTTTTATTGTCACCCCTACATAACATGCAAATTGACCTTGGACCTGTTGAGCCTCATAACTTGGTAACGATATGTCCTACATGCAAATATGTTACATTTTTGTGATCCTTAGACCCAGACAAATATTTTCACATGTTTTTCAGTGAATTTGGAGCATGTTTAATGTTTGCCCCCTGTATGATCATGTAGGGAGTTTGGTTTCTTTTTTTTAGGGATAGCCTGGCAGACAAAATTTTTGAATACAGCATACCTGAATTAACCAAAATAATTTGGTTGCCAGCTTTTACGTGAACTTGTCGCTTAATGCTTAAATAATCACATATTTCCCAAATAGAACCAGTTTTTTGTAGTAATACAAAATTATTACTTTCCTGCAAACACATTGAATTTGGCAGGTTCCAATTTGATGTTCATCTGTAAATGTTACAAATGTAAAAAAAAAAATTCAGGTTTGATAAAAATTAACGTAATTCATTAAAAAAATTGTATATTATAGCTATGAAGGACACCAGTCATTTCCTTGACGAGATTCTGTGCGTGACTGTATGCACATTGATACTCGCTCTCATGATCAATGTTGAAAATCGTCGCTGGGCGGGAAAAACCTAATATGCACATGTATTTTTGGCCCTTGAACATGGATAAAGCCTTTTAGGTGTATACTTTATATTGAAGAGGTTGCTTCATCCATGTTCAAGGGCCAAATGTACATGCAGGAAACATCTCATATTTACTTATGGCCCTTGAAAATGGATAAAGCCTTGTAGGTGTAGACTTTATATTAAATGGTTTGCTTCATCCATGTTCAAGGGCAAAAAGTACATACCGTATTTCGTCAAATAAACGCCCCCGGGGGCGTTACATTTTCCCAAAGGGGGCGTTTATTAGAGGTCATTTTTAGCGCGACACTTCCCAATAAAACCATTAGGTAAGCTTAAAAGTCACGCTAAAATGACGAACTATGACCTTTTGACACTGACTTTTGGTTCACTTCCGGGTTATTTTTGCAATTATTGACGCTATTATCAACCATGTGTGCAACTTGGTAAGCTTACTACACAAGATAGCACATGGAATGCAATGGCATTTTTGAAACATCTTGGTTGAAAAAAGTGGTGGGGGTGTTTATTTGAGGGGGGGCGACTATTTGTGAAATACGGTATGAGGTTTTTCCAGTTGAAATCCACACTCCCCCTGTGGAAGATTTTGGAAATATGTTCAATAAAGGGAGTATGAATGTCAAATAGAATTAGCACACAAGGCAACTCCACTTGAAACTCACCCTCCCTCTGTGGAAGCATCAGGTTGAATCTTTCTCAGAGGGTGTATGAAATTCAAATGGAGCTGCCTAATATGCTAATTCAATTTAAAATTCATACTCCCCCTGTGGAAGATATTTCCAAAACCTTCCACAGGGGTAGTGTGGAGTTCAAATGGAATAGCCCATTTTACCATAATTGTGATGTAATCTGTGAAAATCCTTCACATGTGATCAGTCATGTCACATTATCCTATTTGGTTTTATAAAGATAATTATTATTAAAGGCTAAAATGCTTAAAGAGGAAACCTGCCAGAGCAGTTCTTCTGGGGTCAACCAAATCTGCCTGGTTATTAAATTAATCAGTGACAAGGATATTTCTGAATTTGATAGGTCCTAATTGTTGCAATAACATTAAAATATCAATTAGCACCTGTCAAATTCAGAGATAACTCTCTGTCACAGATTCATTTGATAACCATGCAGGTTTAGTTCACCCTAAAGAACTGCTCTATAATTAGTTCACCTCAAGTTCGGTAGAGACGTATGTGCATATTTTTCTTACCGCAGTATTGAATCGTGCGCGTAAAGTTACACGCGCTGAGTGTACACGCACGCGTACAGAGACGATTTGTTGGCACGCTTGCGGCGCAGCCGCGAAAAAGCAATGGCATCACTACCAAACTTGAGGTGAACCAAATTATAGTGGGGGCTTCCTCTTTAACTATTCCTTTTTTTCTTCCTTCTTTGCTCATAACTTTTGATGTTGAGGTTACTAGTACAAAATAAAAATGGTTCTAAAATCAAATAGTAAAAATGTCACCATGTGAGGGGTTTTCACAGATCATATCACATGTACAGCATGTTTTTAATGAGAGATCACATATACAGCATGTTTCTAATGACAGACATCACATATACTGCATGTTTCTGAGAGACATCACATATACAGCATGTTTCTAATGAGAGAGTTTGTTTGATCATTGAGTCTGTAACAATCCTACCCTTCCTAGTAGAAACACACAGTATACTTCCGATTCCAGTAATTTATTAGGATCAAAAAAATATTATCCTGCTTTGCCAAATAAAATACTATTAGCTACCCCCTGTTTGTTCACAAAATATGAGAAAATATCTACGGTCTGGTGCCGTATTCCATGAAGCCGAAGGCAAAATTGCATGTTTTCGACCCATTTTGCCTTAAATGCAAAAACAATAAATTTTGACTTTTATTGGAAGTTAGTACTACCTAAAGAATTAGGATTTACATGTAGCTACATTTCATTTGGCAAAACAGGATAGTATTTTTTTTAATTCTGAAAATTTAGTACTGCATTTTTTCTGGAATCCGGATTTGATCAACACTTATACGAAGCATACCAACAATTCTCACCCATCTATTGAGCTCCCTCTTGACACTTGACCTCTCTGCACATGCAAGCGCTGCGACTCGCGTGTCGGAGATATCGGAGCCACGCTAGAGCTACTCACACGTTGATTTTTCTCGTACATAAATATCGCTATTGTAAATATAATCAGCGAGAACCTGGATACCCGCATAAACAGGAAAAACACATAACTGAAATGTCCGAAGTTAATGTTGCCAAGATCCTCGTGCCGACAACCATGATATACCAGGTACAGCAAGCAGGGTGAGAATTCCACTGCTTAGGAATGATCCAAGTCCCATTGCCATGTAGAACAAGCCCATGATAAGACCTTGCATGGATCGAGGAGCTTGGGAGTATGCAAATTCCAAACCTGAAATGCAAGAATTGAAGAAAGGAGAATTGTTAGATGGCAAGCTGGGGTCAGAGGTCATATCCAATTAATTTAATGGGCTATTCCAGTTGAAATTCATACACCCCCTACAGAAGACATAGCCTTAATCTTCCACACAGGGAGTGTGAATTTTAAAAATGCGGTTGCCTGAATGGGTGACTCCATTTGAAATCTGTGATCCCTGTGTAAAAGATTAAGGTCATGTCTTGCATAGGGGGTGTATGCAGTGGCGGCACCAGGAATTTTTTCGGGGGGGGGGGGGGGGGCATGGGGGGCATGGGAGGCAATGTGAAATTGCTGCAAAAAGTGTAAATTTGTGTGATTTGGGGTTTTAGCCTCTAAAGTGGGGGGGGCAAACTGAGGGCAAGAAAAATATTTGGGAAAATACCCCCCCATAGTGCCGCCACTGGGTGTATGGATTTTAACTGGAAGCGCAATGTAATTTTGGTTCTTAGGTACATGTTGGTCTTCAATGAAAGCTTACAAGCTTGTGAGTTCTACTATATACCATATTTGTTACATTTTAATCACATTCAAAATTTACTTATTCAGAATTATACAAACTAAAAACACACCATATTTTTTGTACGAGCTGGGTCAGTTATAGTAGGAATTCCAATTGAATGAACGCAGCTTTCAACAGCTGCACTCGATCCAAGCGTGACCATATATCGCGTATTTCAAACTACAACTCGAACGCACGACCTTGGATACAATGCTACATTAAGTTCTAGCAACCTCTACTTTACAAACTTCAGCAGTTGACAGTTTGACCTTGGCTTGTCAGCCAGTTTTGCCAAAGGGCATGCACGATGCATGAAATCTTACACCACTGACACACCCACTTTCAAGCTCTGTGATAAATATACAAGCCCACCTGGCGTCACCAATTAAGATTGGACATTGCGGAACTACTTATTGTGTCGTGTTTGTTAAACACGATACTTGTTCAGACGGACACTAACGCTAAGCTACCTCACAGACCGGGCTCCAGCGTAACACGCACAATGCAACGCTGTAATTAGTATTTTCTGGGTTTTGCATCCAACTCAGTAATTTTGCTTTCGATATTATAAAAAATAATAATGTTATTATGAATTTCACAAAACTGACCGGTTCTCGGGATGTAAAGACCCCGGGGGTAAAGACACTTTACGTCAAAAGTTTAGCTAGCTTTCAGAATGATTGTCCCAAGATTTCGGCACTGTACCAAATTTTCAAAGCTTGACAGTTCTAACCCTTGGTAGCAATCTCTTTCAAATAGTTTTGAAACTCAAGAAATGTTCATAGCTAAGTCCACGTTTATTTTACATTATACATGTAGATACCTAACTACCTACTCTCAGACTCAGTCATTCACCTTTACAGAAATAGGACTCGTCTCGAGGCCCTGACCTTTGCAAACTAAAGCTCATTGTATCATCGCTGATGCTTGGCGACGAGAGATAGGTTTTAGACTATAAACATAAAGATATGAGCTTGCTCTTCAATATACGGCTCCAACAATTCATTGGTCGAATACAATCGCCGATCGCTCAACGATGGAGTGTGTCAATCAGTTTAAAGCATGCCGAGCCAATGTTGATGTCACATGTAGAACTAGTGTTGCACTATTTATAGAACTGGAGCTATTTCAAAAACATCTTTGATTTAAACATGGAAGTACTTTCTTGATTTAAAACAACACGAACTACACTTGAGAATTTAACAAAATTATTGTTTTCATGCATCGGAACTGTGATTAAAATCCGTGACTAATAATTATGTGTCCCGATAGAAATCGTGTCATGAGTCTTTTTTACTAAGTATTAAATCGTTTCTGGACTTTCTGTTCCTCTGACATTTTTTCATCTCCTTGCCGCAATTTCTTCCAAATACTAGTAGATTGTCCTGGACAAGAACAGAATACACAATGGTACCGATACACAAGCAGCACATTATTTCTGGCTGATTATTTTATTATTTAACTTTTATTTTTCTGGATGATATTTTAAAAATCAAAATCAAAATATTAAAAACAGAAGATTAGGCAAAAAAAAAAGGTTTGTTTGTCCATAGAGGCTTATGAAACAGTCGGATTTTTTAAACAAACATGTTGTAGTCTCATACAAATTAATCCTCGTTCTTTTCAAATCATAAGACTTATTTTTATGATTATCTTTATGGAATGCTAGGTATGAACAATTACAATTAGGCCACATAAAATTAATTAATATTTTGGATCTCGTCTGGAGGATTTTCATGAATTGATGAAGGAGGGAATTTTTCCCTCCATCTTCTTCAAATCTAAAATTAGCATGGCATTAATATTGTTTGTTAGTGTTTGTTCTAGCTTATTTTTTGAAAAAAAAATCTTAATAATTCCAGAAATTGAGGCGAGATGGGACGAGAATCAAAAAGTTAATTTTATACGGCCTATAAATAGAAGAATAAAAGTTTTTTGTTTATACCTTCTGCTCAATCTCGGGCATAAATAATATAACACTACTCGAAAATCACGATACCAATAAGTAATATACACATACGAATCATGTTATTTCAATGCATCTATCATATTTATAGCCAGATGACTGCTCTTTGCCCAATGACCATCATACATTGACCATTTGATTTATGCTGTGTTTGCTCGAGCAAAATTGCAGAATTTTATTTTGTGTTTTTATTTATTTTGCATTTTAACAAAATTTGGCTGAAAAAATTTCAAAATCGGCTATAAAAACTGCATTTTAATTTTAAACTCCCATGGGACATGAGACAAATCTTTTTTTTTTTTGCCTAATTAAATAATAATAAAAAAAAAACCTGTTGTACTTTTGCTTAAGTGTTAATTTGAAAAAGTCAGAAAATTTTCAAACTGATATGTCAATAAATAATTTCAGATTTTTCAAGCTTTTGGTTCTTTTTTGTTTGGTCATTTAGCCACTTCCAAAAAGAAAAACAAACAAACAACTGTGACATGGCAAGTCTGTCCATCCATAGCCAGGTTTTTTTGTCACCATAGTTTTATAGTACCCCACCGGTAATCAAAATTTACTTGTTCCTCAGTTCTGATAGTGTCCTTTAAAAATTGTTCATCCGTCCATTTCAAAAGTGTTCATCAAGTTTGGTTTGCGTGTGAATCCTCGATACGACATCGAACTCTCGGTATAAAATCCTCAAAATGGTACATTGTATTTATCTATCCAGTGCATCATGGGAAAATGTCGTGTGTAAATGGTAAGTCGCCAACCATTGTTGAAATTGCTTCACAATATTCACAGGTTTCAAGAAATTATTATCTAATATTGTAATGAATATGTTCCAAGTGCAAATACATGATTCACTGACATACAGTGATTTTGATCATTTCTGATCATTTCCAAATCAAGATTCCATTGTCACTCCACAATTTATTTTGCAATTTGCAAGTCAGCCAAAAATTCATTCAAAATCCACAAACAATCCATTTTCTATGACATGGTGTCAATGGTAATGCCATGCTGGAAATGTGGTCCTGTGAGAAATGGAAAAATGAAAACAAAAGAAGTGTTAAAAGAAAGCTTGTTACAAGTTACAATAATTCCAAAAGAATTTAAAAAAACTTAATGATCAGATACTGGAAAATTGCTGTCAGTTTTTAAAACCTAAATCTAGCCAAATTTCCTGACACTGAGGGGCGAACTTTCCCCCCACCTATAAAGAAAAATATTTTTGAAAGGGGGGGGGGCAGGGCAAGGCCTTTTATAATATTCGCTTGGCCAATAGGCAACGTTGTTCAGTAGGCCCTATGCCCGGGGCCCTATGAAGTGTCAGTATCCTCATCCCGGATCCGACATGCATATGGTATCATAATTAATATCTTGTCAACCAGTCATATACGAAAGTTGGAACAATATTTTTAAAAGCATCGTCAAACTCAATTCTCCTTCAGAATGAAAATCAAAGCATTGCATGTAATATTCACTTCAAAAAACTTTAATTGACCTGATATAAGGCCAATTACAATTGATCCTTAGTTTCCTGTTTCCCTCGCGCGTCCAAAATCAAGAATGGAAAAATATTTAATTATTTTATTTTATTTTAGGTATTTTCATCTTTTAATTGACTTTTTAATTACTTTTATTTACTAATCTGTTTTTGATCATCTCAACTTTGATTATGAATATAAAATAAGAACATTATAGGGTCCCCTACTAATGTTAATGTAAAAAATCAATTATATTAAAGGTAAAATAATTAAATCCGTAGTCTTAGTCAAAATGACCAAATGGACTGTTGATAATAGTCACGACCACATTTTCAAAATAAAGAAAGTAATAGATAATTAATAATTAATAGATAATTAATAATTAATAATTAAAAGTCGCCTCGTCCTTTATTTTCAAACTTGAAACAGGAAACTAAGAATTAATTGTGAAGGGCCTAAGCGACGACAATTATTCACGAGTGTAGGCCAGTATGCGGTTCATGTGTAATACTATAGACTCGTGATCATGAAAGTTGAAATATCTTGCGAAGTTCTGCGAACAAAATATCATCCACGACGTCTTTACCGTTACAATCAAAAATTTAAGTACATAAAGAATCATACTCACAGAGAAGTGTCATAATTTGAAGACAAGGTTGATTTTTCTCACATTTTCCGTCCGATTTCTGTAGCTCTGTCGCGAAGAATATTATCCGGGAATATGCTCCACACATGATTGTTGTCAGGTTGTTGTTTACAAATTACAAGTTTTCTGACGCGCATTGATATGACTTTTAACATCGCGCCGTGAATAGGCCCTATTAGTATTAATTGTGCGTTGTTGATCATGTTTCTTTTTACAAAAACAAAGAGGACAATGGCACATCAATAAAAGTATTGTAATATTTGAGATTTATATTTATTATTAATTTTGTTTACTGAGAACTATTTTTGTGCGTAGTTCTTCACTAGTATTGCAGCGATTATAGAGCATAGCGAGATGAGCGTCGACATAGCGGGGTGATCGACCGGTCATCGCGAGCTGTTGACCGATATATGTACAGAGTTACTCGACTAACAGGTGCTATTGCAATAAATTACAGAAAATAGGGGAAAGAGAGGGATGATTTATTACCGACGAATGAAACTGAAACGCCGGTCTTACAGTTTTAAGAAGTAGAGGACTGCAGAACATAATGAACCAATCACGAGTGCGTTGGCATGGTTGAATACACTTCCGCGTTACTCACACACAGTCGCACACGCGTAGTGTACGCCAAAAATTGTCACGCTATTGAAAGCTGCGTTCATTCAATTGGAATTCCCACTATAGTTGGACTTTTTGTTGTTGTTGCAAATGACTCTAAAAATCAGAAAATCTGTATATGACTTACGATGTTTTTTCCTCACTTTGCTCAGGTTTTGGGGAAAATACCCCCCCCCCCCCCATAGTGCCGCCACTGGGTGTATGGATTTTAACTGGAAGCGCAATGTAATTTTGGTTCTTAGGTACATGTTGGTCTTCAATGAAAGCTTACAAGCTTGTGAGTTCTACTATATACCATATTTGTTACATTTTAATCACATTCAAAATTTACTTATTCAGAATTATACAAACTAAAAACACACCATATTTTTTGTACGAGCTGGGTCAGTTATAGTAGGAATTCCAATTGAATGAACGCAGCTTTCAACAGCTGCACTCGATCCAAGCGTGACCGTATATCGCGTATTTACTTTCGAACGCACGACCTTGGATACAATGCTAACCAATCACGAGTGCGTTGGCATGGTTGAATACACTTCCGCGTTACTCACACACGCGTAGTGTACGCCAAAAATTGTCACGCTATTGAAAGCTGCATTCATTCAATTGGAATTCCCACTATAGTTGGACTTTTTGTTGTTGTTGCAAATGACTCTAAAAATCAGAAAATCTGTATATGACTTACGATGTTTTTTCCTCACTTTGCTCAGGTTTTTATTCAGTCAAAAAAAACCACTACTTTTTGTCCCAAACAGCTTATTTTATGTGCATAGAGCAATATCCATCAAGCTCAATTAACAAGGCGTTCGACTATGGTGCGACTGAGAGGTTACGGGGCGAACACCGGCGGTGGTTAGTACGCTCTCGTGTAAAAAAAATTGTGTTAGCTTGAAATTCCCCTAGACAAGGAACTTACTGCTAATTGTCTCGTTGTAATTCCCATCTGAAACTCAGGAGCTGATCCTGGTTGCGGGAATTGTGGAATGTCTAGGGTGTGTGTTTCTTAGCTGCAAGTCCCTGTATTGTTGTTTAATGGTTTATGGAATGATGTGGGGCCGTAATGGTCAGCGACAACCTGTAAAGTGCCTGTGCGTAGCGCACTATAAATCACTGCTCTTTTTTTTAATGTTTCTTGTCCCCTTGCATTCTGTCTGTTTTTTCTTATGTTTCCCCACCAAATTAGTCTACCTTGCTCCTTGTTCAATTTTTTCCTAATCACTGACTCACCTGCAACACTAGTGAACACCTCACTGATACCAATCAACGTGTACTGTGGAATCTGACAAAAAACCCATAGATCTGCTGCAAAATAATTAGTATTTCCCGCTCTCATGTGTATGCAGTACCCATCACTTAGTATCTTCTGACTTCGAAAGACTTCTAGAACACCCGCTGCAACCATAGCCATGGTACTGAAAATCATACCGATAGCAATGCGTCGTAAGTGGGTCAGGTTCCATCCGTATTTATCCATGCGGGGATAGATTATGCGGTCCATGACAGGTACCAGGATTAAGACGACTATGATATCAAAAAGGGTCAACCATGCTGGAGGTATCTGTAATAAATCAAACAATAATAATATTGTCATAAACCGCTCACAGAAGTATCATGCGCCTTCTTGAGCCACTTCCGGTCCTGCCGCACACCGACACTGCCTGGCTAATAATTATTTGGTGCAGCAGAGACACTAAAATGAATACACGGGATCGATACACGTGAATTGCTATGCACGATTTTGATATCAGACGAAAATCTTCGGATACCGGGTTAGAAAATGAATATCTCCCGTAAATGATTTCGTCTCAAGAAACCAGATGTGGTCTCATACACTTGAAAATATGTGTTGAACAGATATGATAGTCGCTAGAATGCGCTTTGAAAATTGGCCGTGCGTTTTGAACTCAAAATCTGACCAAAACAATAATTTTATATTGCGTTGGTCCTGTATGGACTACAGCGTGTAGTACAGCTGCACTCACTACTAGGCAGTATAAAAGTCGATGACCATTGACCTCAATGGGGTATACAAGCTTATTCACGCACAACCAAGATCAATTACCCGGCTATTGTGAGTAGCCTTATGTCCCTCGACTAATTATTCGTCTCAAAGAGCTTCAAAGGTCTGAACCAAATGGCCAATCGTGGCTGTGGATTCAACCTACCATGGCGATTTCTGCCATGAAGATATAGGGTCGATGACACTGTGTGCCGGGACTCAAATCCATGATCTAGAGCTTAAAAGGCGAGCGCGCTAGCGTATAGACCAAAAGAGTACTTCCCCGTCAGGTCTATAACACCAAAGCACTTATACATCTGTGACAATACTCCCCCTCACCGTAAGGTGCATCCCCTCGATCATGATCATGAATGCCTAACCCTTTCGAATGGGTGGATCTGCCTGATATTAAGAAACGCCAGGATCCCACCGCTGTCATCATTTCTGTCACAAACCGCTCACAGAAGTATCCTGCGCTATCTTCTTGAGCTACTTCCGGTCCTGCCGGGACTTGAACCCACAATCTCAGGGTTAAAAGGCGAGCGCGCTAGCGTATAGACCAAAAGAAGACATCCCGTCAGGTCTATAACACCAATGCACTTATACCTCTGTGACAATATAACACAAATTCATAAATATTGATCCCAATTTGACATCAGTTTTGATTTAATTGTTTCAGACATTGGCCTATTTTAGCATTAAACTTGCACACTGCAAAGGGGTCACGCCCCACTATTGCTGGTAAGTCGGGTAATGCACCTAGTCGGGGGATAATTTGGGATTTACCTATAACGGCAAGCGAAGTGAGCTGAAACTTTTTGAGCAGTTGGGGGAATCGAGACCTGTGCCCCCCCTCTTTTTAAAAACCTGTGGACACTACTGAAGCTACCCACTGTTTTATACTGTATAACTTGTTATTTTTGTTGGGTAAATTTTTCGCAATTTGAACTGTTCTGAACATTTTGTGATTTCTTTTATTCATGGTTACAAACAGCTGCATATTGAAGTCTATGGGTTACAAATATTTTCACTGGTTTAAAATTCACGGTTGCCTGTCTAATCACAAAAAGCGTGAAAATTTACTCCTGTGAAAATTTCTCTTTATACAGTATCTAATTCATACCTGGAAATTTTCATCTTTGGGTATATCTGGTATATCTGGAAATACATGTTGATGGGTGTCTGTACTGGATGCATTTGTACAGTCAGGGACAGTGTGGTTGATGGAAGACTTCATAGAGAACCTCATGTGTAATCCTTGGATCAGGAATGTAGTCTGCATCTGGAGGAAAAGAGAACAATGGGCTATTCCATTTAAAATCCATACTACCCCTGTGGAAGATTTTGGAAATATCTTCCACAGGGGGTATATGGGTTTCAAACAGAATAGACAGTTGGGTATCTTACATTTGAAATACTCACTCCAGGTGTGGAAGATATAGGTAAAGTCATAATACAGGAGGAGTATGGGTTTCAAAATGATTAACCCTGACTAATTACATTTGAAAAACATACTCCCTCTGTGGAAGATATTTCCAAAATCTTCCACAGGGGTAGTGTTGATTTTAAATGGAATAGCCCAATATAGATAAACTGAACAGTTTCATCTGAAAAATTGGTTTGGTTATCAGAAAATTATCAGGTATAGTCTATATCTCTACCTTCAGTCACCTGCACTAGCTTTGAAGTTCAGCGTGTGCTACGTTGGCTTAGCGTTGTTACTTGAGTGTACATATGAGCCACTTTGATTGTGTGCATAAAAGCATGTACACGAACTAAGTAACATAGATCATGCTGAACATCAAAGCTAGTGCCGGAGACTCGAGGTAGATATATAGACTATAGACAAATACAGAATATTACACACATCTTTAGCTTTCTCAATAGTGACTTAGTTCACTGCTTCTCCCAAGGGCCAAACGGCTGTCGCCTCATTGCCAGGGTGCGATGGTGGTACAAGCAGTGAATCACATATGTGATCTAGCGTGAAACTACCAACAACTAGTTTTCCGCGGGAGAAGCAGTGAACCAAGTCCGTTTTGAGAAAGCCTCATCCTAGATGGCGAAAGATGTAATATTCTGGATTTTTCTACCTTATAATTTGCTGATAATATAGATAAATATTCATACATGTAGAGGAAATGGCCCTGATATGGGTATTTATTGCACTGTTAAGCAAATCGTTGTCTTGCCATATCAATTCAATACTGGTCCGTGTTTACTTCAAGGCCATATGACACAATCATCAATTTTGGTACAGATGAACTTTGAAAATTCGGAAATTTTTTGTGCTCACAAAATATTATTCTTAAACCCTTGAGAATGTTCCTGCAATCTTATTGGTTCTTACCTGTGTTATATGACACAATATCACACACTATAGCGTGTGTGCATTGATGCGCGCAATACGCATACTCACTATTTGAACCAATTGAGGCGCATATAGCAACAGGACTGATCAATTTTAAGCCCTAGGTATAATTCCTTGTAAACTGTAGGATTTAAGTTGACTGTCGTGCATCTATCGTCTCATATAACTTGACGGGCGACATCATTATTCTTAGCGTAAAACAACTCGGCCGCCTCTTTGTTTTACTTAAAATAATGATGTCGCCCGTGTTATATTAGATGATAGATGCACTCCAGCGGCTAAAAACAATACCTTTATTCTCTAAATCAAAATGTTTTACTACAATTAAAACAATAGAAATATTGTCATATCACAATATTTTAGTGATAGCATCATTCATACAAAATAAATGAATAAATAATAATTTTAAAATACAATTTCCTTGATATAGGTCCCAGTTCAGTTGTACCAAACCAGTCCCAAAATGCATTGCAAATTGAATGACAAATATTTACCTTCTTGGTAAATCCCATAGTTCCTTGTGGTTATATAGACCCAAGATGTTGTCATTTGACATCACACCAATATTCAATGCACAGACAATTTTTGCTGAAATGATAATATTCACACACCCTAACACAACCACAGAGGGTGTGTGAATATTATCATTACCTGAATGGGTGACTCAAATCTGTACTCCCTGTTTAAAGATTAAAGTCTTCCATAGGGGTGTGATGTCAAATGATGACATCTCAGGTCAACTACAAAGAATTATGGGATTTACCAAAACGGTCAAGTGGCTTATTTGAAAATGCGAATCCTTATTCTCAAAGGAAAGGTTGAAGACTGTTGGAAAATTTGAGCCCTGCTTTCCGCTTTTTGAGAAAAACCCACTTCATATTTGGCGCACCTGAATTCTATACACTCACCTGGAAATACACAGCCCAGTATGGAATCAAAGCAATGAAAACTAATATGACTTTCCCCAGAGCTTTCACATCTTCTACCATAGATTCATGGAAGCTGCCTCCAAATCTAGTCTTGGCCATATCCAGAAAGCTTGGGTTAGGGTTGGATCTCAACACTTGATCACTGCAATAACAATCAGATTAATAACAATGTAAGCTACACGTACAGGAATAGCATAGACTAATGAAAGCTGCCTCTAAACCTAGTCTTGGCCATATCTAGAAAGCTTGGGTTAAGGTTGGATCTCAACACTTGATCACTGCAATAACAATCAGATTAAGAACAATGAAAGTTACATGTACAGGAATAGCATAAACAGAGACGAGGGGATCTACAATCTAAGACATGTGTACGATCCACTTTTGAAAACTGCTAGCAAGACTAACATCGTTACCGGAAGTGACATAACTTCCCGCCAGTCATCAACTGTTGGATCATCACAACAACACCAAACTTTGATAAAGTCAATGTGTCCATGTTAAATGTGATGTGATATGCAGCTAATGAGTCAGATGTCAATCAAAATCAAAATTTTAATTTCATTATTTACTGTTTTTACATGAGCCTTTCTCAGAGCTTATTTTGCTGAAAACCCAATTATAATTAGACTTACAGTTCCAAAGATAAGGCCCATTAAAGTGTTGCTCTGAATAATAAAATACAAAGCAAGTCGAATACTATTTATTATTATTTGCGCCGTCATTATAGGTAGCTCCTTCGGGCACAAAGCACTGCTATTCTACGGGGTCCTGTTATAGAGTATATAACTTAAAAATACCGGTTCACACAAAATAATATTTATAGTACATTAAAAATGGAATAATATTTCCAGTACATAATACTGTTATTGACTATATCTCAAAATCAATATTACCCACATCCGACCCATTTTGCTTCATCACGCCACGATTATCCCCCTGGGCTATTCCAGTTGAAATCCACACTACCCCTGTGGAAGATTTTGGAAATATCTTCCAAAGAGGAGAATGTTTTTCAAATGTAATCGGTCAGGGTTATCTATTTTGAAACCCATACTCCCCCTGTATTATGGCTTTACCTATATCTTTCACAACTGGAGTGAGTATTTCAAATGGAAGCTGCCCACCTGTCTGGTCTATTCGAAAATCTTACTCCCTCTGTGGAAAACTTCAGCTAAATGTTCCACAGGGGTAGTGTGGACTTTAAATGGAATAGCACAATATCTTGATCAGGAAATGATGAGCTAGTTTTATTTACAACCACATGACATATATACATATTATTGTATGTAACCAACATGACCAAGCTGTTTATGTTTGGTACTGATATGGAATCAGTTTCAGTGATTGTGAATATCCACAAAGGAACCAGGATGCTTTATTTCCACACAGCTGTTAAATGTGGGTAACCTGACAACAATCTCATCCCCCACTTTACCTCATCAAAATGCTGACTTTGGTATCAGATGAAAGCTCGTATTTTTCTCATAAACATATTGAAATTTGGCGTTCCAAATCGGTATATTTCGAAGAAATCATCAAAAACTGCAATTAGTCTCATATGGTACATGTATACCACATTTGAGACTAATTAGGCAGTTTTTTGATGATCTTTCCGAAAAACACCGAGTTGGAACTTCTAATTTCAATATGTTTATGAGAAAAATAGGGCCTTTCACTTTAAATCAATATATTACATGATCATGATAATTATCATTAATAAAAACACTGTAGACTACCAATATCACGCTGTATAAATGTCAGTAATTCCATTAGGAATTAGTCACATTTTCAAAAAAACATTTACATGTTCTTTTTGCATGAGTGCTTGAAAGGAATGGCATTTTATGTTATACATAAGTTTTTAAGAATTTGATTTTCCAAATATATCAGGTCACCTTCCTTTAATATTGACTGTGACTTTTTTTAGAAGTGGGGTTAATTGACCCCAGGCCAAGATCTGCCCCATGCCAGTCTGACATGAACCTTCACCTGCATACGGGCCGGGGGTATAATGTTTTCAGGAGGGCTTCATTTTCAGATGTCTATCAATTTGTAAGCAAGGGCTTTTTTCTTCCATAAATTCCAAACATGCTTATTTTTTCCGTACCCAAGAAGTACATTTGTACCAAATCTTCCAAGTTTATATACACCTGCCTGCACTAGGATCTCAAACATGACAATCTCTAGGACACAGTTCTTAACCCCAATATGCTTTTACAATCAAAGAATGACCTTTACACACACTATACAAACATAACAATCTCTAGGACACAGTTCCTTAACCCCAATATACTTCTACACTTTACACTCTAGGATCTTAAACATGACAATCTCTAGGACACACTTCTTTAACCCTAGGGTTTAGGAACGACATATGGATGTCAACTTGAGGTCAAAATTTGCACTTTGTATGTTTAAGGGATCAGATAGTAACTTTTCCATAGTATTTTTTGAGGGACATGAGACCACATCATACACATGAAATTGCATTCTGAATACAAGGAATGTCCTGATGATATCAAATAATTCAGATTTTTTGGATTCGCAATTTAATACATTCAATAATTTCATAGCAAATAATTAAAAATTGATATTTTTGACATTTAATAGTCCTCAAAATAAACTTTATAAACCTTTATAAACTTTATGATATGTACTTTATGTAGCTGGAAGGAAAAGCCGCCTCTCATTTGAAAATTTTGCCTAGTTTACCTACCCTTTTCAAGTAACATCTGTGTGATTAAGATACCCTTTTTTCCTGTTTTATGCTGTTTATACTGTAAACAAGATACTTGCGTGATCGAGCCTGGGCATGAAAAAGATCCTTTTTACTTGTTCTTTTGTACGCAGGTGATACAACTAGAAATACAAGTGGCTCCCTCCCAGGTTGGGCTGGTGTCAAAGTACATGAGTTTATACACATTGCATACCTATCCTGTCGGACATACAGTCTCCGCCTCTGTTTCCGTCTCCGACACGCTTCACCAATGATCTTCCTCGTGTTTGTCAGCACACTACCCATAGGTTTTTTGCTAAGATAAAACATCCTGCCAAACACAAACACCAATGTGCTCATGACAAGTGCTATGCCTGTGATTAGGTAGCCGTAGAAAAAATTGAGGTTCTGTTGTATGCAGACGACAGCTCCTATAGCTATGAAAGATCCAACGTTGATGGCCCAGTAGAACCAGTTGAAAAACATACGCATGACTTCTGGTCCCTCATATTTCACCTAATGACAAAAAGCAAAATGCACAAATGACTAGCATAAAACAATCAACTGGTCAATCAATCAAATTCATTTATTTTTAAACAAGGCATTTCTCGAAATGATTTACCATATCAGTATTCTAAATACATGTATGTTACTCATGTTTATTGCCCTATCACGACCCAGTTGCTTTTTGGCGAGGGGGAAGGAAAGAAGGAAGGAAGAAAGAAGAAGAGAAAACTTCTCGGATGCGGTTTTGAACCCCTGACCCTTTGGGTGCCACACCCATGCATGGGCCTAGCTGGCCACGGGGGTCTAGCTTGGCAGGCCAACCTTTCTGTGGCCATATATGACTATTCGCATTATGATGATGCAATCGCATCACATAGGATACCCTTGTGCGCATTTACTTTGTGAATTTAGGTTTTTTGATGTTTGGTTCAGTTAGGGTCAAAAGATTTTGTAGATGCCAGCATTTGCCATCAATGATTCAACTTATGATGCAATTTTGAGAGGAATAGTTACCCAATTTATGACATTAAATGTTTGACAAAAGAAACAAATTTGTTCGATCTTTCGATCGACCATTGATGCTCATTATTTATAAAATTAATTGATCGGCTGTTGTTAATTGTGATAACATATGACTCTTTGTATGTATTGATATTGACCAATATAAATTTAGCATTAATTTTCATTAATTAGTTGTTAGTTCATAAATAACAAGCATGGAAGCAGCATCGACGGTCGATCCAAAGATCAAACAAATTTGGTTCGGATGCCTTACGTCATTGAGGGCCCATACCTAAATACCAGTATGTGCAGCTTTCCCCAGCTTGGGGGAATCCCTCATTCAATGGGAGCTTAAGCATTGTAGCTGTAGTAAGCTGCAGCTTGGCTGGGGAAGGCTGCGCACTGTGGTATAGGCCATAAGGGCAGTGAATTTTCTACCATCAGTTACATTATACACTTAGGGTCTGTTTAGAGGGCTAATCAATGAGCTTAACTCCCTGAGCACTACCTGCCGATCTAACATTACCTCTGATTGGTCAATTACGTGATATCTTCACTTTAATCACCAAACAGAATGGAGCTTTGCAAATAATTCACCCCAATTTTGTTTTGTATGGTGAAAATATTCTAATAATGTTGCTGATTGATCCAATTGATAATGAAAACTTCTTTTTGGCCAATTGGCAGATAGTTCTCATGGGGTTAAGTAGCACATTTTAATTTTGAGTAACCCTTCTGGACAGTACCTACCTGATCAGCCCCAAATGGAGACAGATTGGATCTGATTGCACCTGTTCCAACAGCTATTAAAAACAACGCAGGTAGGATAACTTTACCACAATAATGCTGCCTTGCACAGTCTGGAATATCTGGCTCAAGAGTAACCATTCCCATTGTAGTACCATTTGTACTAGTTGTAGCACCCAATGGACCTATCGGAGCTGCAGTGCTTAATGGACACTTCTGTTTGCCTCCACAGAGAGTCACAAGGAAAGTGTGGTTAAGCTTATCTTTAGAATATTCCCAAGATGCGCACCCAACAAGTATAAGCAGTACAGTCCCGCATATATATATTATAAAACTTATCAAAATTGTCTTAAAACGTCCTAGCATTGTATCAGCGATCCATCCGCCAAGCACAGAGCACATATAGGTAATACCAAGGAATATAAGTAATGTGTTGGCTGCTTCGTAAGACAACCATGTAAACGGATCGCCATTTAGGAACAAAACTAAATTGGCTGTTAGTCCGTAAAATGCGAGTCTTTCAAACATTTCTGTTGTGATGATAGCAGTGCATGCTGCTCTGCGCTTAGGACGTGATAATCCGTACAACGGATCTGTCAGAGTACGGTGGGAGTCAAGGTCGCCTGCTTCTAAGCGCGAGTGACCTCTGTAAGACAGTAGAGGTTTAACTTCATCATCTTTTCCCTGTGCCATTTTGAGGTCACTCCTGTTGTGTGTGCAATCCAAACGATTCTTCCAATGTGGAACTTATGAGCTGATAATATCTACACCCGGATCAACACCTCAAGATTCCAGGCTATTTACTAATTCTTCTCTTGTGCCTTCATAGTTTTAATAGTGGTGATGCTACAATTGCTTTCTGAAATGAGAAGAAAAAAACCAAGGATGGTTACTATTCATTGTGCATTTTTAATCAACACAACTATAATCATCATATTACTTTATAGCAGTCAAATTAAAATGTATACTATTTGGTTACTCTGTCGACTCATAATGATATGCCTTTCATTCAAATCATCAAATATTACAGTTATATTGCTAACTCTAGTACATTGTAAGAGCCTCTGCCACTTACAGGACATGTACATACCTAACCTACAAGCAGTCTGAGGAGTTGAAATTAGAGTCTGTGGTGTTCTATACAGCAAGAAGTGTATCAAAAGTGTATCAAAGTGTATTAAAACTGTATCAAACGGCAATTTGATACAGTTTTGATATACAAAGGGTGTATTGAAAATGTATCAACTGACAAAATAGGGTATCAAAACTGTATCAAATACCACCTAACTGTATCAAAAATGCATCAAAAGTGTATCGAATTTGAACTTAGTTAATTTTGGCCATTGTGGTGTATCAAAAGTGTATCAAATTGGACTTTGCAGTTTTTTAGTGTATGTAAAGTGTATCAAAATGAACTTAGTTCATTTTGGTGCTAGATGTATATCAAAAGTGTATCAAATTGGACTTAGTCAAATTCTGGCTGCATACAGTGTATCAAAAGTGTATCAAATTGGACTTTGCCGTTTTTTAGTGTATGTAAAGTGTATCAAAATGAACCTAGTTCATTTTTGGTGGCTAGAGGTATATCAAAAGTGTATCAAATTGGACTTAGTCAAATTCTGGCTGCCTACAATGTATCAAAAGCGTATTAAATTGGACTTAGTTTATTTTGGGTGGCTAGAGGTATATCAAAAGTGTATCAAATTGGACTTTCATAAACTGACCTTTTGTAGTGTATCAAAACTGTATCAATAACTGATCACATGTCTAGATAATGACTCATCATTTTCAAATTTGCCCATGTGGCATGCATGCAGTTAACACCAGGATTTGCATTTGGAAGTGTACTGTATTTTAAACCAAATTATGGTGTTTTATTTATCATGATGAAGATACAAACATGCTTATAGACTGCACATTAGGTTACAATGTAGTTGTAATCAGGGACTGTGATTAAAGAGGATATTTTATTGACTTTGTTCTGATAAGGTAAGCTTACTGTATATTATATATAGGGCCTCTATAGGGGAAAGTGCATTGAGCTGCTCTGTGATGGGGGAAAGTGCCAGAGGTCAGCATTGGCAGTAGAGGGAAGTGTTGAATTTGAGCTTGATTAGACTAATTTCAAAATTTGACCTTTGACCCCTTCACTTTAAGCTTTGGGGTCATTAATGTTTGCAAATTTATGTTTAGATCATGTAAGGATAATTCTTGTTGAATTTGAGCTTGATTGGACCAATTTTGAAATTTGAAAAACTGTATCAAAAGTGTATAAAAAACTGTATCAAAAGTGTATAAAAACTGTATCAAAAGTGTATAAAAACTGTATCAAAAGTGTATAAAAACTGTATCAAAAGTGTATCAAAAAAACTGTATCAAAAGTGTATTAAAAAACTGTATCAAAAGTGTATAAAAAAACTGTATCAAAAGTGTATCAGAAAACTATATCAAAAGTGTATCAAACGTCATGTATCAAAAATAGGGCGGTCCCGCTGGCCAGCATTAGAATTGGAACGCTGATTTGACATAATAATAATAATAATAATAATAGCGACAAGGCACATATGGTCGCATGTCATGAACTGGTCATCTTTTGTGTAACATTTTGTAAAATGAGAAAAAAATCACCAATTTTGATTCACTTAAACACAACTTTTAATGAAAACATTTTAGTCCATTAAAAGTATATATTTCTGGAAAGCTTATATTACAAGGATGCCGAATCAACAAAGTATAACATCATAATACAGGGTGGGTAAGAAATATACAGGGTGAAACAACAACAAAATTAGCATCTTTCTTGTCATGATGAACCCCATATTTTTCTTTTCTGAAAGCTATGTAGCTCAAAATAAATATGGATTCAGAAAGACATTGCATGGGCCCTTCAAGCAAATTAGGAAGAAAGAGTTTGCTATCCTTATGTTAAACATACAGGGTGGTCAAAAAATTGTAAAATAATTTTACAATTTTAATGACATTATCAATCAAAACTTTTAACTCCATTTCTGGCACTAAAACTAATAGCATAATTGAATTCCTCATCAAATTTCCTTAAAAATATGTGTACTTTTGAATAAGCAGGGTGACTCTGGCAAGAGATAAGCCACTTGGAAATGTCGGAGCCTTACATGCACACTTTGTACAGTAACATATAGGGAAAACTGTCTTAATTAGCATTTAATTAGGCAATTTATTAGTTACATCTTTTGTTACATTTGATCTACTATGAGGTAGATCTACAATCCAGGATGATATATGTGCAATTTGTGGTCCATGCTACTTGTACTTTTTAAGATACAAAGGTTTAAAGTTGGCCATATTTTCACAATTTTGTGTACAATCCTATGGGTCGCCCGCCCCGGCCCCCGCCCCGGATCCTCCATTGACACATCTTACATATTGAAGTATAAATCTCAAAGTATATGTCCAATTGACTTTGGGTTTTTTGTATTTGACAAAGAACATAATTATCTACAAAATGACACCAAACTTTCTACAATAGGTATTATACTTTTGGAATAAACCAAACTTGAGGTGTGAAGAAAGCGTTTTCATGTTACGGATCCTCCATTTTTGGGTGACCTATTTGTGACATGCGACCATATCCACTCAAGGCACTAAAACAAAATCAAAAAGTAACAATAGACAAAGAAAACTGGAAGTAAATTAAGAAATATAACTTAAGAATTACAGAATGTCTCTGACATAAGATGAGTTTTTAACAACTTTTTAAACACAGAACTTTAGCAGTTCTAATATAAATAGGCAGTTCATTCCATAGACGTGGAGCTGTGATTGCAAATGATCTGTCACCCCATGTGCGGTTGGATTTTCTTTCACTTTTGTATATTTGATACACTTTTGATATAATTATGTATAAAATGTGTATGAAATGAAAGGATAAGAATTTCAACGCTAATTTGATACAGTTTAAATTGGAACGCTGATTTGATACAGTGGCATATATTTGATACACTTTTGATATAATTATATATCAAATATGTATGAAATGAAAGGATAAGAATTTCAACGCTAATTTGATACAGTTTAAATTGGAACCCTGATTTGATACATATTCCATACACTTTTGATATAATTATGTATGAAATGTGTATGAAATGAAAGGATAAAATTTCAATGCTAATTTGATACAGTTTAAATTGGAACCCTGATTTGATACAGTTACATATATTTCATACACTTTTGATATAATTATGTATGAAATATGTATGAAATGAAAGGATAAAAATTTCAATGCTAATTTGATACAGTTTAAATTGGAACACTGATTTGATACAGTAACATATTCGATACACTTTTGATATAAATTATTTATGAAATGTGTATGAAATGAAAGGATAAAAATTTCAATGCTAATTTGATACAGTTTAAATTGGAACCCTGATTTGATACAGTTACATATTTGATACACTTTTGATATAATTATGTATCAAATATGTATGAAATGAAATGATACATTTCATTTGATACTTTTTTGATACATTATCTTGGCATTTGATACACTTTTGATATGTATAAAATGTGTACCGTATGCAATGTTAATTTGATACAGTTTTGATACATAAAAGTGTATGAAATGAGGGTTCCAATTCAAATACTTTTTATTTCATACATTTTTCATACGTATCAAAAGTATATCAAATTTCAGCCAGGGCTTTGTGCCTTGCTGTCGGCGCTATGCTGTCTCTGCTCAAGCTTCAGACCGGGCTTCGTGATTCGCTGTTCGGGCATCACAATCCCAGGAATTGCCAACATGTTTACATCTGATTGGTCAATGATTGCGGCACTGTGATCAGAGCCCACATGGAAGGAATCACTCATCAACCAACCAACCGCTCAAGATATCATCTCATACATGTATCATATCGTTATGACTTGCAGATGGCGAATCCGGATTCGCTTTTGGTAAATTCATGTTACGCATGCATTATTTTTAATTAGAGAACAAGGATCAATGCTATACCTATAGAGGGCAGCATATTGATTTTTTAACGGTGACCGGCGTTGACCGTACTGCGATGCACCGTCAGCTAACCCTGTATGCCGCCCTCATTTGATTACTTATTATGCTGTTATTATCTGATCTCCATTAAAAAATGATATGCTGCCCTCTATTAGGTACAGCATTGATCCCTTGTTCTCTGATTCAAATGTAATGAATGCGTAAAATGAATTTACCAAAAGCCGAATCCGGATTCGGCCGTCTACCGAATTCATAACGATATTATACCAGGGTACTCAAGGCATATATGTGACATGATCAAGAGCGTGAGTCACATG
Organism: Amphiura filiformis; assembly: GCF_039555335.1. Classification (NCBI taxonomy): domain Eukaryota; kingdom Metazoa; phylum Echinodermata; class Ophiuroidea; order Amphilepidida; family Amphiuridae; genus Amphiura; species Amphiura filiformis. The sequence continues at coordinate 22,138,270 of NC_092640.1, forward strand.
TCGAGGCAACCCTGGTCGAAAATAAGTTTTATATGTTTTTAATATGTTTCTATTCTAAAGAGGACATATTTAGAGCTTTTAGAAACTTGAAAATCCCATGTTGGTACAACTTTCTTTGCAGGTGCCACGCTTTTTGCAATAGTACGGAAGTCATGGCCCTATGGTGAGGAAGGAACAATTAGGGCCATGATGTATCGGGCTACTGGCACTGCTGAAAACCTTTAACAAGAGTGTACTTCCTTTACTTGATTGCTTGTAATAAGATATGTTACATAAATACACTCGTTTCCGATCGTTGATGCAATCTGCTGTTGCCGAGTCACTGAACTAGATGCGTAAGGTCGTGTGTCATGAATTGGGGCATAGGAAAAGGTGGCGGTGTTACATTTTTTTCATTTTTTTCTGGATGTTCTTTACAGATCTCAAGAATGGAGAAGGGGAACTAGTTTTGGTCTCATTTTGTTGCCAATTTATCTAGCTAACATTTTGAAAAGTAACAACTTCACACTACATTTCCTTCTTGAGATATTGCAACTCAAACGACGTAATGTCAGGGGTGGTGGTGAATACGGTAGAGGTGAATACGGTTGAGGCATGTGTTAAGGGGGTACTACACCCCTGCCCAATTTTGTGCCTATTTTTGCATTTTTCTCAAAAATTATAGCATATTGGTGACAAGTAAGATATGTATATTATAGGGGCACGGACTACAACTACTGCACTGGAAATTTTATTTCAGCAAAGACAACAGTTGTGGAGTTACAGTCAAAAATGAGGGAAAACCAATATTTGATCATGGAAGTTTTGATCAACAAATCAATAACTACTTGCCTTGAGTTGCTGAATTTTCAGTACAATAGTTGTAGTCTATGCCCCTATAATATAGTACATATCTTACCTGTTACCAATGCGCTATAATTTTGAGAAAAATGCAAAAAATAGGCACAAAATTGGCCAGGGGTGTAGTACCCCCTATAGGAATATTGATTTTTAGTGATTCACAAATTTATTTTTTACTGTAAAAAAAAAGTGTAACTTCGTAACCAAGCAAGCAGGGTTGGCGCGATTTAAATCACGACATAAATCAAATGATTTTTATAAAAAAAATCACTGATTTAAATCAACTTTTTCAGTTTGTACCAATTTAAGTTAATTTCTATTTTCAATTGACTGTTTTACTTCATTTGTAATGCTTCTACACCTTTTGGATACAATTAAATACCTCTATGATGTCATTTTATCTATTGCTAAAAATATATAGCACAAACATCATCACACTCGTACCTAGGTGTTGAGATATCTGAAGACCTTAATTGGAATAATCATATCAACAAGATTACCACTTTTAAAGTCTAGTAGGGTTCTCGGTTTCATCAAAAGGAACCTGAGATCTTGTCCAAGCAATTTAAGATCCAAAGCTTTCCAGACACTGGTCCGTCCTCATTTAGAATACTGCTCAACAGTGTGGTATCCTTATACCAAAGAGTTGATTGATAAAATTGAAACCATCCAGAGAAGAGGAGCAAGATTCGTATTCAGTGATTACAGATGTACCAGCAGCGTTACAACCATGCTGGAGAAACTAGACTGGAAACCACTCCACCTACGGAGGAAAGTCGCATGTGTCTCTATGTTCCACAAGATAGTCAACAATCAGGTCCAAACGCGCAAATCCTCACGCCTTAGCCACAATCAATCGTACAGCAGACTAACAGGAAGAACTGATCAATACATGAACTCCTACTTCCCACTTTCAACCAAGAGTTGGAACAACCTGCCGCAACAACTAGTGGACATTAAGCTAACAACACAATTCAAGACAGCAGTGGCTGAGAACATCTACAGCCAGGAAGAAAGCACCCAACGAGAATAAGAAACCAAAGCACCCTCATCATCCTCTCGCCTGACCCCGAAGGGGGTGTTGAGTACCTATCAGATTCAGATTCAGATATGTGTATTTTTTTTTTCTCTGCCCCCATCCTCGGTCTACGCCAAGCTGGCCCAACTAGTTGGTATGCCAGGTGAATTTAAATTTGCCATCAAACTGCATCATTTTACATGTATATCAAATTAAAGCCCTTGAGTAAAGAAAGCCAAAACTGAAAACCTTTTTGTCATAGCACTTTCCGTGGCAAAGTTACATCTTTTCAAAGATCGACTTTCATCAAAAAGATTCTGCTAGCAAAATTCCCCAAAACAGCATAACGGGGGTGTTTCTAGATCTTAGTCTCATGATGATACATGTAGCAACTGCTATCAAAATCCCTCTAAAATTCCATGTGTGAGTGTCTCATCACCATAAAAAATCATATATTTGGGTCAAGTGAAGTATAGAAAACATATATTTATGTAGGTTTCCTTGACCGACCTGTTCTTGAAAAAAATTGAAATTTCTATATAGATGTAAATTTTAGACTCGCTTGCCAGTCCTATATACGCCGTACCTATGTATATTGAGGACTGGCTTACACCATGATTTTGGATGTCAATGGGAAATACACTTAACGATTTTGCGCCGGTTAGAAACTTGAAAAAAATCTTTAAAATTTCATCAATGTATATAAAAGTGGTACCAACCGTATTGTGCTTGCTAATTTAAGACTCGGTTGAAACAAAATTAAGGATCGAAAGCATTTTAGTGTCCAAAAAGGCAAAATTATCGTCAAAGTTCTGTCGAAATCGGCACCCTTGCGAAGGGTTCAGAACTCGAATCGCGAACGAAAATATCCGATCTTTGCGATCAAAAACACAAAATTACAACTTTAAACATACTATTGGCAAAAGACATTATTACCAAACAATATAGAATAGAAAATTTGACATCATTTTCTCAAAATATTAAAAAAATTTGCTCACTAGACATCGAAAAAAGTACGCAATCCAATTCCCGTTCAAACGCGTGGGAAACTGAAAGTGCATAATCGTGACTAGTAAATTTTGTGTTTGGTCCCTGGTCTAGGTGAATTTCGCTGACTAGCAAATGTGTTAACTAAGGTTTGTCTGGCATACCTACATTGTTCAATTTTTTATTGTATGTAACGCATTTGGCCCCCAATTCATGGCGCACGACCGTAAGTGTTATTTGTTCAACCTTGTAAACTACACGGATGTACGCTCTCGACAAAAGTTGTTACAGCAATTTTACAGTTGTGAAGTTTTTTAAGCTTACTTCATATTGTACTACATATCATTGAACTCGACAACAATGCATATTGAATGCACGACTGCATAATTCTGCATTGACTTATTTTTCAATCCATGAATCTGTAACACTAACAGTATGGACAAATCATACCATGCACTTAATACGCCAACGTTTAATATAAATCGTTGGGCAGGTGTATACCCGGGTGTATACAAATTCAATTTCTACTTACCAACTTAAATCATCAGCATTTTTAAGAGCAAAACTTTGTACCATTTCACAATCACAGAATCCGGAAATGTTCTGCGTGTAGGCGAGTCATATGATCACTATTGTTTATGTCCATAAGGGCGCACACCACTAAAATAAGAAACTCCCTTGAAAACGGAATGCGTGAAATAAGCTGAAATACATGAAAGGGAGTTATGGTTAATCTGATTATACATCACTTCGACGGCGAATACTTTGCCTTGTCTGCTATTTGGAGAATAAAGGTATTATTTTTAGCCGCTGGTGTGTATCTATCGTCTCATATAACACGGGCGACATCATTATTCTAAGTAAAACAATTTTCATTCTTACTTCAATTCAAATAAAAATATCATAAGTAGGCCTATTACAATTTTTAATCAAATTAAATCCTACATTTTGCAAAGAAATAGGCCTACCGCCACACCACTCTTCGCCATACATACATTCTCCCAGCCACATTTCCCTAACATAATATGAAATTTAAAAAAAGAAGGAAATTTAATTAGGCAGAGGCAGGGCTCGAACCCACGCTACACTGCGCCGCTATCACATAGGCCTATACCATATGACCAGCGCCTTAGACCGCTCGACCACAAAGGACTTGATAGTGTCATCGTGAAAATTTAAACATATAATATTAATAAATCGCAACTTCATTACTAGGCCTACATCATATTTTGGAATTTTATCTGCTTAAAACATTAATGTGTATTATAATAAAGCTACCATTATTTATATTGTTGAATTCTCAAGCGCATAGAGACAATTAATACGAGGGTCCTATGAATAGGCCTACATACACAATACATAAAATCGATTTTAATATCGGCCACGTGCTCTGCTGTGCATGTGGTTTCCCGCAGTGGCGGAAGTTGTATTACGAAGTGCATCCGAACTCCATTTTGAAGCAAATGCTTTTGACAAGGCATTGGATTGTTCCAGTTTGCATCCTAAATCCACATTAGACCCCTAATTTTATTTACGAAATAAAAAGATTAGATTATCATAACAACAAAGCGGTAATCTTTTGTCGGGTCTAATGTGAAAATTACATTAAAAAATTTAAAAAATAGTTTTTTACAGAATATAATTTTCACTTAATTCCAAAAAAAATGGCGTATATAAGATTGAAATAAATTCTCTACCTTCTATACTAGATCAATTGTGACGCAAGTTGTTATCAAAAATTGTTGTGATAGATGTACAGTTAATATTCATATATTCCATTACCTATCTGATGGTACAGTTTTTACACAGAAAATATTTATTTGAAAAACCTGCCACTCGGCTTTTTCCGGAAAGGTCGCAGGGTCGCCGTGACCTGTGCAATAATTACAATTAAAATTTTTCTTATTCTAACAGCAAGCGTTTCTAAAATGCAGTATGGCGAAATGTGGTGTAGCCTACCGCGTTGATGTATTACACGCGCTGACCCGTGTCATATCGTGTCATATCACACGGGTAAGAACCAATAAGATTGCAGGGACGTTCTCAAGTGCTTAAGAATATCTAATGTAATTTAATATAATTTGTAACCCTCGCGCTCAAACCGCTAACACCCGGCATACAAAAACTCATTTAAGTGATAATAAAAAATTGATAATAAAGTGATAATATTAATCCAATGAGCGATCGAATTGTCCGCTACGGTCGACTAATCCAATCGATAATGACGCTATTGACATGTACGAAAGGAGCTCCACTGACCGAGTTTTTCACTGGTTTGCAGCTGTTTGCTGTCATTTACTCATCAAGGCGGACCACCGTTATTATAAGGACTATGCCAATTATTTAAAGATTGACACGGCACTATTGCGCGGCACTACAAGCAGGTTACGTTACACTCATCACCTGTTTATGTCTGCAATCATTGAATACAATACTGGTCTTTTCAAAGATACTAATCTTACAGGTGCAAGTAATCAGCATGACATGGTTCAATGAAGAGGTACCGCGTGAACGTATCAGTGCAGCGCGGTATATTCAAAAATTGTTTTCACCTACACAGCAAAACACTGTTTAAAATGTCGCTGTTTAAAACTATGTTGTTCAAACTTTGAACAACATTGTTTAAAAGACAGTCCTTGAATTTTAAACAGTGTGTGTTTAATTCATGAATAATACCAAAAAAGGAACTTTTAAACAACGTTGTTTAAAAAAGATCGAATTTTGCAAAATAGGGGTTTCCTTCCTTGAAATCAGGGTCAGATTCATCATCATGGCGGATGACTATGTGATTGACTTGCTCCAAAAGTGGGAAATGCCAGACCTAATTGATACATTCAGGGTAAGTGTTTGGTGTAAATATTGTTTGATGTGATAGAGTATTATATGAACACACAGTTGTATGTTGTACTACACTACATGCTAAATGATGCAAGCTGTGCAGTAGTATGCAGCCATGACAAGTGTCAAACAATATTTAAACCAAACACTCACCTCTGAATGTATCACATTCACACTGCTCATGCACAGATGCATGGGGATGATGTGCATGTTTTACAGTCAGTTCTTCTTGCCCATTCTCCCAATTAAATTGATTTCAACAAATAAAAATGTTTAAAACTTTTAAACAACAAGTTTAAACAACTATGTATGTTTTAAACAATTGTTTTAAACAACAGCTTTAAACAACTGTTTGTTTTGAACAGTTGTTGTTTAAAATACTTTAAACAACTGTGTACATTTAAACAACTAAAGTTAAACAACCCAGATGTTTAAAAACTGTTGTTTAAAAGATTGTTTAAAATTTTAAACAATTGGATGTTTAAAGTTTAAACAACCCAATGTTGTTTAAACTTTAAACAGAAGTTGTTAGAGTGACCGGCGTAAACAGTGGTGTTTAAAAATTTTAAACAGTTGTTTAAAATATTTTTTACTGTGTATTGCTATGGTAGTTAATCCGATTATTACGTAACTTTGCCAGTGTATAACATAGGGTCTGCACTTTGTCTCGACATTTGAAAGGGGCGTGAATTCATTTTTTGGATACGCCCCTATCAGTGGCGTACCGTGGCCGCCCCAACCCCGGGGGCTGAAGAAGAAACAATTTTGCCGCCCCTTCTTTAACAGCCCGAAAAGGTTGACCCAATTTTTTTCACGGTCGTTTGAAAAAGTGAAGAGCAAAAAAACAAAAAAAAAAAAAAAAAAAAAAAAAAAAAAAGGAATTTAGGCGCTAGCACCCCTAAAAGCAACCTTTTTTCAAAATTGTTTATACTTTTTCAATTTTTTGCGCCCTTTTTTATTTGCTGATTCATTTTACCGCCCCATTCGTTTTTGCCGCCCCTGTTTTTGCCGCCCCTTCTTCTTCCGCCGCCCCTTCGTTTTTGCCGCCCCCTACTTTGACCCCGGGGGGCTGGCGCCCCAAAGCCCCCCGCAAAATACGCGCATGCCTATTATATTATATATAATTAAGCAATCATCCCGGGCAATAATTGGGCAATAATAGAGGATGTGCGTGAAATTATTGATTGGCTCTATACAAAGGATTTGAACCGGTGTCCTTCACCATAATCATGGCGCAATGCGGTGCATTCAATCAAACGTTGTCGTCAACCTATTTGATCGTATAGTGCATTTGTTATGTGTGTGAGACGAGCTGTCGCGGTAGATTGCAATAGCTTGTAATCATGCTTTTGTTGAATGAATTTGAGTACTCCGCCATATTTACGGTATGCTACGTCATAATCTAGGTGATTATTTGCATTGGATGTCTTGAATACGCTGGCGAAGTTGTGTAATAATCGGATTAATGCTATAACAGTAGGTGAATACAAGTTTTGAATATATCGCGTTGCAAAGCCCCATTCAGTGATACGTCATAATCTAGGTGATTATTTGCATTGGATGTCTTGAATACGCTGGCGAAGTTGTGTAATAATCGGACTAATGCTATAACAGTAGGTGAATACAAATTTTGAATATATCGCGTTGCAAAGCCCCATTCAGTGATAAAAAAAAAAAAAAAAAAAAAATCAAATTGTTACTTTTATAAAAATTTAATGAAAAAATTGGCAAAAACCCAAGAAAACGGCAGTATCGACGAAGTTGAAGCCCCATTCAAATAGGCCTACATGTAGCTAATTTATATATAAATTACAGATTCACGTAAATGCATTATTTTTGTCTTAAATAGGCCTACACGGCTTTCGGCTGAACCACTAGCAGAATACACCAAATTGATGTTGTATGACCTTTGACATTCTTTTGTGGCGAGTGACATGGTCAGTTCAATTCACGCCGAGTGTCCTTGACAGGTTTGACTCTGCTTCAGTGGTCATGAAAGAATTCAAAAGATAACCTCTGCCCCAATAATCCCAAGCAATTGTCTGAAACTGCTCTTCGGATGATGTATCATAAGAACTCAGTCGTCAAATGATGATAGTCATATAATGACCAAAAGATTATTACTGACTATATCATTGAAGACTGAGTTCCGCAGTCTAGTACAAAATCTGAATGTTGATGATTTTTACGATCGTCCGGATGAACTGATCTGAATGGGCCGTTAGTTCCCACCTCTCCTTACCCTGGCAATATGAATCAAAGGAAAATAAAGAAAAAAATAAATAAAACCAGAAAAAAAAGACAAAGAAAAGAAACAATAAAAGAAAAACAAATATGAAAAGTTCGAACAATATTTGGTTTATAAAATTAATGTGACCGTGATGAGGCTCGAACTCACCACCCTACGATTTAAAGTTCGAAGCGCTCGTGTACCAAATTCTGATGCCTTACCAAGTGAGCTGTGCTCCTGAGATACGAAATAATACACTGTATACCTGCTTGTGTCGGTAATTGATTTGCTCAAATTCCATAATGGTACAGTGCAACAGAGCAAAAGTGCCCAAAATTTAAAAGCTATATAATTTATGAACAATATATACACTACACATAAAAATACTAATACAAGGGAATTTCAACATAAGAATCCAAACAATTAAGTACCAACATGCACAGCTGTGTCCTTATATCACATTTGGGTTGTTAACAAAATGTTATCAAACCTCTACTGTGATTGGCAGCTGCACAAGGCATCTCTTTGATAGCTGATAATGGCCATCCATTCAGCAAGTGGCTACTAACTGACCTTGACAGGCTTGAATGAGCACTGTCATCTGCTACAAAACCATCACATTCACATAATGCTACAGGGAGCACAGTACTTTGACAATGGAGTGAAAGACTATTATTATTGATTAGGCGCGGATTCTAAAAGTACAGCTCCTATGCAGTCAGCTACCTGCACAACCGATTCTTTTGTTCTGCAAGGCTCACTCAGTCATTTAATGAGGCAATACAAACGATCGAAATTGGTGTTGAAATGAGCAAAATTTTGAGTTACACCTTTTCAGTGTAAAAATTTTTTTCTCAGCCAAATGAAAAGCAATAATTTTCATTTTTTCAGTAAATGGCTGGAAAAACTATAATGCTTGATACTGATTTTTTTTAAAAATCCTGGTGTTAAACTTAGGCCTGAAATTCAGTCATTTAGTGTAAGATATTCGATTTTTATAGGCTTCAGCTCGGCCCGCGAGCTTTTTCTTGGATCAACCTTTTAGCTTTTCAAAGTAATATAGTTCGCTAATGAAGGATTTTCCCCAACTTTCTAAAGCACATCACCGTGAGCTATATATCATAGTTTTGTCAGAATTTCCGTTTTGATTTCACCATCTTTCACTGTCGGCTGAAAAAATTTCTAAATCAACACGTGAAATCTAAAGGCTAGTACTAGCATTGTGGATCGATATCCCTGGGTTTAATAGGAATACCGGCATGGCTATAGTGTTGCCAGAACTTCAATATAGCAAAGAAATTCCCAGACCTATAGCGCTCCTACTGATCATGTTTAACCAGAACACCCAATTGGGGATTTAATCGCTGGTCGGGCAATTTGCTTTCAATGAAAAATTGACCTGGATAACAACAAAGGAAATATCGACTATTTCAGCTGGTTGCTCTCGAGATAAAAGTACTCACCATTGCCTACTTTTACTTAGTTTGACATTTTCGGACCATGAATGGAAAAGGGTAAAACAAAACGGAAATTCTGACAAAACTATAACATATAGACCCACACGATGTGCTTTACAGAGGTGGGAAATATCTTTCTTTAGCAAACTATGTTTTTTGGAATTCAAGGCCTATAAAAATCAAAAATATCACACAAAAAGACACAATTTGATGCTTAATTTTAACACCAGAAAAAAAAAAAAAATGTATATTCAAGCACCAAGTTTTTAACTGACATTACTGAAGAAGAAAAAAATATTGCTTTATATTTGACCGAGAAAATTAATTTCATAGCAAAAAGGTGTATCTCTGAATTGTGCTGATTTTTACATGTATCGATCGACTTTTAGCGCGACTAAGCATTTCTAAAGAATTGGTTGTCCAGGCGGCAGACTGTATGCGTGTATACACCAATCCGAGAAGCGTTTACTGTATTTGGCCCTCTATTGACGGCAACACAGATGTACCAGAGCGGGAGATTTAATTCGTAATTCAATACTCATGATTGTGTATTGAATATCACTGTTGTGTACAATTCCCGGGTACAATACTATATAGCACAAAATAAATAATGGATGGAACCCCCGACCTCGGGACACCGCAGTTTTACATCGGGGACACCGCAGTAATGGCGAAGTCGGATAGGTGTATAGCAAAAAATTGGAATTGAATGTTTGGAATCATGTAACTAAAATACTGAATGCATTCTGCAAAAGGTGCTCTGACCAATTTATAAAGCATTTCATTAGCTTTAATTTGACATATTGTTTGACATGTTTGGAATTATGGTAAATCATTGAATATAATATTTATTAATTAATCAATTTGTCAATTAATTAAAAATTTAATGCAAATATGCATATTTTCTCTGACAGAATTGTAGGATTTGACAAGAGCCATCTTTCTTGTAAGTTTGATTCTTATAACATACCGGTATCGTATTGCGTCCCGTTATAGTTGCAGAAAAAACTTACGCGTGCAGGACACACATACGCACCCCCCCCCCACACACACCCAGAGGATCGTACCGCTTTACAATCGTATAACATTCATTGGCGCTAGTAGTAGTAAATTCCAATTTTCTTTGCTTTACCTCACTTGTTCTGCTCAAAATTAAAAGGGGACATATCTGACAGTAAACGCTTACATTTTATGGAAATTGTGTTTAAATTTGCTTAAACAGCACAAAACAGATAAAGCAGACTAATTTACTATACATAGGCCTATACATGTATGGTATGCCAGGGACTGTTTAAGAATATATCATTAGATTTATGATATTTACTTCGAGGACTGTTATCTATCAAAAATGTGAAAAATATCAAATTTTAATAATTTGTCATAAAATTTGTATTATATCGTGAATTTCAAACAATGAAATTTATTTGATATCAGAAAGACATTCTTCGTATTCAGAATGCAATTCGATATGTCTGATGTGCTCTCATGTCCCACAAAAAATACTATCGAAACGCTCAAAACGCTCATTCCAGATCCCTTAATTTGGTTAATTTTCTTTGTCTTTTTTTTTCTTTTCTTGTTTTATTTAGTTTTTTCTTTATTTTTCTTTGATTTATATTGCCAGGGTTAGGAGTGTTGTTTACTATAGGCCCATTCAGTGATTTTTTGATTTTTTTTTTCCATCCCGACGATCGTAAAAGTCATCAAAATTCAGATTTTGGATACTAGATTGCGGAACTCAGTCTTCAATGATAGTCAGTAATTTTATATTTTGGACATTATTATGACTATCATTTGAGGACTGAGTTCTTATGATCCGAGGAGCAGTTTCAGACAATTGCTTGGGATTATTGGGGCAGAGGTTATCTTTTGAATTCTTTCATGACCACTGAAGCATAGTCAAACCTGTCAAGGACACTCGGCGTGAATTGAAAGACCATGTCACTCGCCACAAAAGAATGTCAAAGGTCATAAAAGGCCTATGGCTGATTTTGTACCTTTCGTCATTGTCATAGATGTGCTAACATAGCTTGCTAGTATAGTGGTTCAGCCGAAAGCCGTGAAAAAAAAAAAAAAAAAATAATGCATTTACGTGAGTCTGTAATTTATATACCGGTACTGACAGTATATAAATTAGCTAGGCCTAAGGCCTACATATATTTGAATGGGGCTTCAACTTCGTCAATACTGTCGTTTTCCTGTTTTGTTTTTTTGCCATTTGTTTTTCATTAAAAAATTTATAAACGTAACAATTTGATTTTTTTTTCACTTTCGCTGGGATCACTGAATGGGACTTTGTAGCGCGGATTATTCAAAACTTGTTTTTACCTACTGCTATATAGTATTAATCCGATCATTACATAACTTTGCCAGCGTATTCAAGACATAGGTTATGTAAGGGATAAACTGTACATGGGTATAGAGGCCCTGCATGCTTTTATCGATTGGCTCCAAACAAAGGATTTGAACCGGTGTCCTTCACCGTAATCACGGCGCAGTAGCCTACAATCCATTCAATCAAATGTTGTCAGTGTGCGAGACGAACGATGTACATAAATCTGGAGGTCACATCATCACTTTAATCATGCTTATTGTAAAAAGTTTGTCCAATGCATATACTGTGTGTATTGTTCCCGGTATTGTCAATGCAGTCAAGCAAACAGGTATTATATTTAGAAAAGGCCGCTATATATAGGCCTAGTATATTCACAGGGGTGTCTTGAATGACCAATCATATGGGACATAATCAAATTGCAGTGACTGCTTCATTTGTTACCACATGTCAGTCATCTTGTGATTATTGGACCATGTAAACCTGCAAAAAACGAGACAAAGTGAAGGCCCTATGAGCCATACTTGATTGACAGAAAGTACTAGATTTGTATCTATGACGGTTTTATGACACCAATATTCCAAATACGACCAAGCCATGGCTGCCCGGTGAAGCAAAATGTGCATTGGAATAACACGGCGAGTTTGGATAGATGGTAGGATTTCTTTTCTTTTTTCAAATGTATGTTTCCCCGTTATTAAGGTTAAATACAACTGATTTTCAAGGCTTGATTCCAGAGGGGCGTAAGTTAATAATGGAAACAGCCATGCAGAAAAGAATGAACTCACGCGTACAATAGTGTATCAATCTTAACTTGGGCCACGGACAAACCGCGGCTCGTGAGTCATCCTATATGTTGCAGGGATAGGGAAGGGCGGGGGAAGGGGCGACCATGATAGGACCATATGGGCGGAGGGAGGGGGGGATTGTGGGCAGCCGTTTTCGGCAATTTTACTTTGGATTTTCAAAATTTTCAATTTTTGAAATTATCCTGGATGATATCTGTCGTGAAATAAATCAATGCTTCTATAGGCTATAATAGGCCTAGTATACCTATTTATACCCTGATTATGCAATATATAGGCCTACAACAATAACTACAACAACAGTAACAAAACCAACAACCAATATTTTGTTAATCTAATGTGTAAAAATATATTCATAGGCCGCGCCAATTAGATTAGTATAGCCTAAAAATTCCTGAATTATATAATGAAAAAAACGGGCAAAAACAATCAATCGCTGCAGTCAGAAAGAAAGAAACGAACAAGAAAAAAGAAAAAAGTGAGAGAAAAATAAAATAAAATAGATGGAATGTACCACATAGGGACTCGAACACGTATCAACGTTTTCCAGCTCAAAACTATAGTATTATATAATCGAACGTGAGTCCGGCCGCGCGCTAACCGATTGAGCTACTGAGTGACCTGTGAAATCGATTGATCTCAAACTGACTATTATGGAATAGTGCATACCAGGCTCTTATGGTAAACAATCTCATCACCGCTGTAAATGTCGGAGGTATCGATGGCGAAAAACCTCGATTTTGTAAAAGTAGCTTAAATTTGGAATGAAATTCAAATGGTAAAGGAATCGACATACTTTTGAGAAATAATGTAGGCAGTTAGAAATCAAAATTAACGTTCCACAATCCAGATATCGATAATGTAACATAACAGTGTTTTGTGGTACAAGATTCTCGAAAATTGTTCCCAAAAACGGGCTAATAAAATTTAATCGGTACTGTATTTGGTTCTTCCCCATGGCAACATTATTTCTTTGGTCGATTTGTAGTACAATACAAAAAATGAGAAAACAGTCACTTGGCGTGGTTTTATACGGAGCGAATATTTAAAAAAAACTGCATGGAACGTGTTTTTGATCTTGTGAACATGGTGCGTAAAAATGATTTAAACGAAGGATTTTCAAACGGATTCTAACAATTTGTATAAACACACAAAAATAATGTTAAGATACATCCATGCACCAACATTTGACTCACTGCGATATTTGATTGCTGAGAAAACGCGGTTTTAGAGAACAACTTTATACGTCTTTTATACGTTTCTTCGTGTAACCTTAAAGCTTGTACCGGGTTGAAGATTCAGATATTTGGAAAAGAATAAGTAACTGAAACATAGAGCAAGTACTAAAATCAGAGCTTTTATGCTTTTTGATATATGATGCTAACTAGTTCATCCCCTATAGCTACAACACAGCGCTACAAGTCATTTGTGAGTGCCCCTATGTTGTGTGCATACACGTAGTTAACAATAACTGCATGATGGCATTTAGTAGGCAACAATAACTGCATCATGCCCTAAGCTAGGATGTCGAAAATGTGTCAAACTAACCCTAAACGAGGATTTTACTCAAATTAAAACACCCTAAGGGAGGAATTAGTTTGAACTTTGCCCCTAACCAAGGATAGACATTTTAACATTGTCCCATCGGAATTTCATCCAAAAATATTTTCATATAAAAGAAAAATGTTTTTCCTTCCATTTTTGCAAAAAGTCAATTTTGATATTTCCACCCCTACCATGCCTACACAGATTATTTGACCCATATCTCAAAACTATGATTGCAGAGTTGCGACTGATTTTCCTTGATCGCATCACAAATGTAAAAATTGTACAGAAATTTTTCTGTTTGAGTGTAGGCCAAAATTAAAATGGGTCATTGGGTGTAAAAAAAGGGGTCATTGGGTGGCGGATTTGTTGAAAAAAAGAGAGTCTATTACAACACTGAATTCCCGTTTTTTCTTTACAACGCAAGCACATTACGAATTTTGGTGGTTTGCGAGTGGTGGCATGCTCTATTGTTATGCGTACTGGTCGTGCTGATAAAAGCAAGGATCATCGATCAACGTGAAACCAGAGAACTTATTACATTCACGCAGGACATCACATGAAGTAGCAACCTGTCAAGCTCTGTCACATTAAAGTTCGCAGTATTCATCAGATACTTAGCCTATCATGGGTAAGTCTAATCATACTAGTGCATGCCATACGGTTGGAGAATCTTGTCCCAAATATTATTTTGTGATAGACCGACTCTGCCTAGTTCACCACGTAAACTTACGGCTCAAAATTCGGACCGCTCGCCAATAAGTGTACTGCTTTCTGTGTTTTGAAATTTGTTGACGTTTTAACGATCCCTGATTCCCGGTCGCTTATTTTCGCTGTGTCACGTCACATGCATGACGCTGGTGGGTACCAACCAAACTTCAGAAAAAAAAACCTCGATCGCCGATAACGATGTGATATGGGACTTACATAGGATTACACAGAGAGATATTTTGCCAAAATTTGACAATTTCCATTTAGCTTGGCCCTACTTTGTCTGCGCTATATGAAAAAGGACAGTCTTAAGTAAGTAAATGTACAATGATTTTGATGTTTTGATGTTTTGGGAGACTGGGAGGGATCAGAACCAAAAGATGATGGAGCCTATTCTTGACTGTGTAATATTCCTTCACCACATTATCGTACGGTAAGAGGCTTATACGATGGACAGATAGTATCAGTTTGTGAATGAGGACATCGTATAAGTTCCTTGTACTAGACTCTGCCTGAAAATCTGACTCCTGCTTTATCATGTTTATATTAAACATTAAGGGAAAGGAAAGCAACGTTTTGCACAGTCCCGTGCACAGTATTGTTTGTAGTACTTAAAAAAAATTAGGAAAGAAAATAATGTATTATCTTTAATACGAAAGATCAAAATTTATCATTATATTTTTAAAATTTACTTGGAGGACTGTTAAATATCAAAAATATCAAAAATATTGATTTTTAATAATTTGCCATAAAATTTGTATGATATCGCGAATTTTAACAAAAAATATCAAATTTATTTGATATCAGAATGACATTCCTCGTATTCAGAATATAATTTGGGGTGTCTGTTGTTACTCTCACGTCCCATAAAAATAATACTGTGCAATAAAGGAGTATTTCGTAATTCTACTACAATTCTAGCATCCTCTAAAGTCGATTGTAGTAGCTACAAAGGATTAAGGACTTGTTCTCACCTTGTAGAACGTTCGGTACGGTGTCTCTAGGATTAATTTTTTCGCAGTAAAT
Source organism: Amphiura filiformis (assembly GCF_039555335.1). Taxonomy (NCBI): domain Eukaryota; kingdom Metazoa; phylum Echinodermata; class Ophiuroidea; order Amphilepidida; family Amphiuridae; genus Amphiura; species Amphiura filiformis. The sequence continues at coordinate 22,154,060 of NC_092640.1, forward strand.
ATTGATATTGTTGGGTTTCTTCAACTGCATAAAAACTTTATGAGAGAGACTCTTGAAGACAGTAAGTTGCTATCAATGCTTGCATTTATTAAGTCATATCATGCAATTATGCCATATACATATCATGTTTTCATTATATTGTTACGAGTCGTACTTGACTCAAGGCCAAAATCACCTTTCACCCGAACTCACACGAATGCACAACACAAATACACTGTTTGTTTAAGCTAACAAAATCTAAGTCTTTAATTGAAAGCAAGTTTTGTTTGGTACAATATATGACAACAAATGCACATATACAATAATCAAATATAATACTCTTTAACTATTTAGTACTTAGCCAGCATTCTTCTTCTTTGTGATCATAAAGAGTTCTTGTAATGTTCTGGACGACTGATGTAATATATCCCTATTGACTTATCCTGCGAAAATCAGCGAAGTCCTTTGTACACTTGCATTGATAAATCCTTGCGTATAAAATCCTTATACGAAAATGGTGTTCTCCAAACACGTTTATAACTCCTTGCGCAGTTCTCCTATACTAAACTCCTTTGCGCCGTTCTCCTATGCTAAACTCCTTGCGCAGTTCTCCAAATTTAACTCCTTGCGCTGCTTTCTCCAAACTTGGTGCTATTTCCACCTTTCACACAATATCTTCAGGAAGCAGGACTGCGATGCAGTTGTCCCCACTTATTTTGACAGTTGCGTTGAATCAAAATACCAGACTTCAGCAAGTCGACAGAAGAATATATTTCCTTTCTTGGAAGAAGTACGTTCTTTGACGCATTCTAAACCTTCTCCGACAACACTGGCAAATAGTAGTACTTTGACTACATAAAATATTTCTGGCTTGCAATTTCCTTTCTTTGAAGGAATTGGACTGTAAGCATAGCCCAGATCAACACTATCAACTGTGACCATAATTGTGTTTACATTTTCTTATATCCCAAGCATTGGAAAAACCCCATTCTATTATGGGCCATTTACTACCTTCACATTATGTTCAATCTGGGGAATTCCAAAGTCTTAATTATAACATTAACCTTTCTCATTACATCACTTCCTTAGGGGAATTCCATTACATCACTTTCATTTTACAACCTCAGGGGGTTTCCAAATATTCCAAATTAGATATGATTACACAGCCGAGAGCTGTGTTTTGTTTCTTACGAGATCGTCTACCTTTCTTCTGTCAACCTTTAGATTTGCTCTAGCACTAACATGCTTGTACCGATTTTGACCTAACTTGGTCACAACCATCATTGACCATGCCCCTACATGTCACATGAAAATTGTGGGGTCAAAGGTCACGCAGGGGTCATAGGGGTCAAAAAGTGATTTCAGCTAAAAATGCATCTTCTCCCACAAATTACGTAGGACAGTGACGCCACTTGCACACATGCATTGGTATTACCCAGTGTCTATGGGGTGTACACAGATTTTCAAAGGTCATTAAGGGGTCACTTCCGGTATAAATCGAAATATCTTCAAAAATTTTTATTAGCTAAGAAAAACATAGGAGAGTGATGGTATGTTGACACATGAATTGTGTTTACCCAAATGTATATGTGGTATTTTTTTATTTGGGGTCAAAGGTTATTAAGGGGTCACTTCCTGTATAAAACAAAATATCTTCAAAAATTTTTATCGGCCAAGAAAAACATAGCACACTGACGGTATATTCACACATGAATTGATGTCACCTAGTGTACACGTGGTATTTTTTTCGGCGGGGTCAAAGGTCATTAAGGGGTCACTTTCGATGTCTGACCGAATACTTTCAAAATGCTTCTTTTCTCAAATTACACGGCGCAGGGATATGTGCCTGGTGCATATATATTGGCTATAGCCAGTGTCTATGTGGTGTAAAAATAATTGGGATCAAAGGTCATTTAGAGGTCATTTTAATCAAAAGACTTATATCCTTCAAATTCGACATGTATGCACGGCATAGCAGCCGACAATCCTACACGTGGTAGCGCGCAATGGTCGAGGGCTTTTATTACACAGCCGAGAGCTGTGTTTTGTTTCTTACGAGATCGTCTACCTTTCTTCTGTCAACCTTTAGATTTGCTCTAGCACTGACATGCTTGTACCGATTTTGACCTAACTTGGTCACAACCATCATTGACCATGCCCCTACATGTCACATGAAAATTGTGGGGTCAAAGGTCACGCAGGGGTCATAGGGGTCAAAAAGTGATTTCAGCTAAAATGCATCTTCTCCCACAAATTACGTAGGACAGTGACGCCACTTACACACATGCATTGGTATTACCCAGTGTCTATGGGGTGTACACAGATTTGGGGTCAAAGGTCATTAAGGGGTCACTTCCGTATAAATCGAAATGTCTTCAAAAATTTTATTAGCTAAGAAAAACATAGGAGAGTGATGGTATGTTGACACATGAATTGTGTTTACCCAATGTATATGTGGTATTTTTTTATTTGGGGTCAAAGGTTATTAAGGGTCACTTCCTGTATAAAACAAAATATCTTCAAAAATTTTATCGGCCAAGAAAAACATAGCACACTGACGGTATATTCACACATGAATTGATGTCACCTAGTGTACACGTGGTATTTTTTCGGCGGGGTCAAAGGTCATTAAGGGGTCACTTTCGATGTCTGACCGAATACTTTCAAAATACTTCTTCAAAGGTTCTTTCGATAGTATTGATCAATTTTCTATAATAGATAATTGTCCTTTCCTTTTGGTGCTAAAACGCTCGTTTATGTTGCATCAAGTAAATAATTAACTCAGATCCGTATAAATTGTAACAATTTAGCTCAGTGTCTTCTTTTAAAAAAGAACTATGTTACGGGTTACACATTTTGGACTCGGAAGGTTACGGTGATTAACTACTTTCTCGGGACTCCTTTATCGCTGCCTCTTCACTGGGCTCTTCATCGTAAAGGGTACATGCCACAAAATAGCTTTCCATAGACTTTACGTGCAAAATAGGGGTCATGTTTTAGGCTATAAGTCGAGTTACGTCTTACTTTGAAATATATATTTGATATCATCTTAATCAGAACAAAATTCTGCATAACATATCTGAAAATGACACCAAATTTTAGGTCTAATTTTTGAGAAAAATAGCGCTATATAAAAGGCCCGATTTTCCCGTGTTTACGTCCGACTGCTAACCGCGTTTTGACCTCGTGTGTTCATGCGCTCATCATCGTAAACATCACTCAAATTTTCGCGTTTTCTGTTCAAATTAGTAGAGATCACATTCACAAGTTCTATCAAAACACGATTTACAACACTAAAAGTGTTAATATTGTACCGATTTTGCACAATTTTTATGCAAAGTTGGGACTATAGGCGTGATAAACTTTTGTCGGAAACCGCTTCACAGGCGGATTTAGTAGTATGAACCCTAAAACATCTTCATACCATTAATTAAAGAGGGCCATCCTCAAGCGTTTACCACTGAAGCAAAATGTAAAAGGTCATTTTGAGGCGATGTCCAATTCACACCGTGCATTACAATTATTTGAAGATTCTAATTACTTTTGCTGTGATGAGTATTGTATAATAATAATATTAAACACGTACTAAATGCAGAGCGATACGAATTCTATTTTCGGTATGGGGAGCTTGCCCAAGTACAAAGAATACAAAGCATACGATCAGATACATGGTCAAAATAAGCAAAAATACGACTATTAGTAGGCCTATATTCTGGATTCACCAAAATATACCCTGTTTTTTGATATCGAGCACACCATCGTCAAAAACAGCCCTATTTTTTAAACATCACGAACATAAAATGTTTGCAAACATAGTTTACAAATAACCCATTTTTTTGGAAATTGGGAACAATCATGCGTTGTGTTAACCCAATGTATATGTGGTATTTTTATTTGGGTCAAAGGTCATTAAGGGGTCACTACCGGTATAAAACGAAATACCAAGAAATTTTATCAGCCAAGAAAAACAGGTAAAAGAAAAAGGTGATTAAGGGGTCACAACACGGCTGTGTTTGTGGTCTTAGACCACAGCTAATTCTTCTTATTTCTGGCAATAAATTTCAAAATGTTTCTCCTTCTACACGTTACACCCTACAATTACGTAACTTGCACATATGTATCGGCTATATCCAGTGTACATAGGGTCTAAACAGAATTGGGGTCAATGGTCATTAAGGGGGCATTTCCGGTATTTAACCAAATACCTTCAAAATGCTTCTTCTGCCACATATTATATAGTACAATGCCCGCCCGATATATCAAATCCTTTTATTGAAAATGTCAACTTAAGGGAAGTAGAATGGGCTAGGTCCAAGACCCCTCCAATAATTTTTCCAAAAAAATTTTTTGCCTTATTTTGTTTAAGTGGATCATAAACTATCAGGTCAGCCAGATAAAATTATAAATTTCCTTTTTGAAATGCGAATTTGAGGGGAATTTCATCTCTTTCAATTAAAAACGAAATTTATGGCAGCATTGGCTTTCTATACATAGTCTCTTCTGCAACCAGTTTGGTTACGCTCCCTCATGCTCCCTCTGCTTGTCGCTGATGTAGAGACTATAAGCAAAAATTCAGCTGTGCTGTGGCTGTACGTACTGATACCCGTAAAGCATCATCGGCTATTCTGTCTAAATTCTAGTGAAATTCATCCACCAATATTACTTTTCGATCACGGAGAAAGAAAGAGGCGTCTTTAGCAGCTAGGCCTATATCCTTTTGAAGTAAGTACTTCTACAAATATCAAAGTGTGACGTGTTTTCAGTTAAGCTTATACTATAAGTTATAGTAGGTATCCCAGGCAAACCTTAGTTAACACATTGCTAGTCAGCCAAATTCGCCGAAAATGTCAATGCAAATTTACATAGAAATTTAAAAGGGAAACCTACATAAATATGTTTTCTATACTTATGGTGATAAGACAATCGCACATGGAATTTTAGAGGGATTTTGATAGCAGTTCCATTAAAAAAAGCTGCTATAAATGAGACTAAAGCCTCCAGCATACTTTCCTGCCGCTTGCCGCAGGACGTTTCAACCAATGACAAGCCTTTATTGTGTCCGTTTGTCTGCAATGCGCGTGCATACGCCGCTCAATGCAAGCGGCAGGGTAGTATGAAACCAGCATAAGATTCCATGACTAAGATCTAGAAACACCCCGAAATGCCGTTTTGGGAATTTTGCTAGCTGAATCTTTTTGATGAAAGTCAATCTTTGACAAGATGTAATTTTGCTCTGGAAAGTGCTATGAAAAAAGGGTTTCAGTTTTGGCTTTGTTTACTCAAGTCAAGCCTCGAGGGCTTTAATTTGATATATAAAATGATGCAGTTTGATGGCAAATTTGAATTCACCTAGCATACCTATAACTTATAGTACGGTACATGTATTTATAGCATCATAGCATGCTAATTATACATGTATGATGTAGTAGGTATGAAAGGTGAATTAAAATTTGCCATCAAACTGCATTATTTTATATATCAAATTAAAGCCATTGAGTAAAGAAAGCCAAAACTGAAACCTTTTTGTCATAGCACCGAAAGCAAAGTTACATATTGTCAAAGATTGACTTTCATCAAAAAAGATTCAGCCGGGATTCAGCTAACAAAACAGCATTTCTGTGGTGTTTCTAGATCTTAGTCTCATGATGATAGCAGCTTTTCTATGTGGAACTGCTATCAAAATCCCTCTAAAATTACATGTGTGAGTGTCTCATCACCATAAAAAATCATTTGGGTCAAGTGAAGTATAGACAACATATTTATGTAGGTTTCCTTGACCTAGCTGTTCTTTTACATTTCTAAGTAAATATCTATTGTGTTTGGGCCCTGGTCTAGGCCAATTTGGCTGACAAGCAAATGTGTTAACTAAGGTTTGCCTCTCATACCTACTTATAGGGAGCGATCGTTATTTACGACAGGGGGGATGGTCATTTTGAGGATCGAGGTACCCAAAATTTTTTTGGGATCTTGAGGGGGAACACAAATTTTTTTTGTTGAACCAGGAGAGGGAAATGTTGTTAAAGACCCATTCAGTGATCCGAGCGTTTACAAAAAATGAAAATGATTTATAAATTGCTTAAAAGTCAAGGATAAGTCATTCAAATTAGGCGACTGGCATTTTCTTCGGAACGGGCTCCGCACACTTTCTCTGTGTCATAGTTCCAGCGACAAATAATTTTTCTTGAGTCTGTGTAGTTGGAAGGTGGGGGTCATAAAAAATTTTGACCCGCGATAGGGGGTCATAAAAAAATTTGCCCGCGATAGGGGGGGGTCATAAAAAAATTGACTCTGGTCACCGACATATTTGGGCCCCCCCCCCCCCTTCCGAAGAAAATGCCAGCCCCCTTATCATGTGGTATTTTTGAAATGACAAATTTGGCAAAAAATGAAGAAAACGGCATTGCTGGAAGGCTGTGGAAGCCCCATTCAAATACATGTCGCTATAATTAAGAATTACAGATCCGTGTAAAATGTATATTGTCTTAAAATACATGGCTTTCGGCTGAACCACTCGCAGGCTATGTTTACATTTTTATCCATGACAATTAACAAAGGTACCAAAATCTGAATTAAGATTTTTTTACGATCGTCCGGATGAGCAAATCACTGAATGGAGAAATTCGGGAAAACAAGGGGAAAATCTGGTTTAATTCCCATTCATGTAAGCTGAAAGACTAAGGTCATCGTCCCCTTCGTGTCCGAGGGGTGAGATGGAACAGCTAAATATCGCCAAATTAAGCAACCAATGGGAAGAATGGATCTAAGTGAGAAATATCCTACCGTCAGGCCTTGATCCGGGCCTTTATCATATGGGTGTCTATCGTGCTACAGTGGGAATTTATTGTGTAAATTTTACAATAAGCCCAATCAGCATTGGAAGTTTGCAATGCATTGTGGGACAGTTTTGCATTGTTATGACACTTTGTCCGATGCTCTTCCGCTACGTGATTCATGACTGCTTATAGTCCAACTAGTGATTTAGTGAAGACTAGTAGAGTATCGGTATTCTATAAAAAAAATGTCAGTATGATAATACAGTCTGTGCTGACGAAACTAAGTTGGACATGGATAACTATGTTGTACCCAATGGGGGAATCACAAAACATGTCACAAAATAACTACATGTAGTACCTCTTGGTAAAACAATTCAAACAGTTTGATTTCTAATATCAGGGGAATAAATTCCTAATATTTACAATTTGAGCAAATTGGAGCTTTTTACATGGAGAAAATTGAACTGAAAGGCCCTGTACAAACCAATAGGGATTTCACAAGGTGTCCGTTTTGACAGACTGAGAAATGGGGTAGAGCACTGGATGGAACAACATCGACTGAGAGAATAACATTTTCATGAATTGATGGGGGGGAATGTAAAATTAGCATTGTTAGTAGTTTTCGGTCTTTTCCAACAGTGCTTGAGGAAAGGAGGGACCCTCTGAGGGATGAACCTTTACAGAATTAGAACCTTGGGGATGGAACAGCCAAATGAAAAAAAAAAAAAAATTACCATTGTGATAATAGCGATCCATTGCAAGTTACTCAAGGCAATCAAATGATGAAGCATGACACAGTGTAACGCAATGGATGTTCAGAAGTAAACACAGCTGATCACGACAGGCGATCACATAAAAAATGTTGTTAAAATTGCACTTCAACTATTTCAAACTAGGCAATTTGCTCTACAATATACAATTCATCCAAATCAAATCACTATTAAATCAAAATCAACAAAGTTTGCACAAAATTACCACAAAAAGTGGAAAATGTTTGGAATATTGGAGTTAAAAGTGGAGGAGGGGCAAGAAAAATATATTTTGGGAAAGTGCCCTATGTCCCCCCTAGTGCCACCACTGTTTAGAAGGTGATTTTATTCACACATTTGATCAATTTAGTTGTACGGTTGTCATTCAAAAGTTTCTTTAGGTGTGGTTATTAGGGGAGGGGAACTAAATATGGTGAATACAGTGGGCTACTTGTATGACCTTGGCAGCTAAATAAATTTGAGGAACATTTTAAACTTCCATTCAATCTTTTAGGGGCCTGTCATTTTCTTTGGAAATGGGGCCCCACATTTACAAAAAAGTCGGCATCAATACAATTGCACCCCTCTATCTCGGCAACAAAATTTTATGACCACCACTACCAATACACCTTACCCCCTAAAAAGGCTAAAATTTTTGACCCCGTGATATTTGAGTCCCCCTTCCAAGAAAATGACAGCCCACAATTTTGGCAGTAAGAGTTAGAATTATACAGAATTGTTTTACTGTTTTACTACTTCCAGATGGCAGAGCTTACTCCAGGCATATGGCAGTGGTCAATGTGTTTCCAAGTATACTGGATATGGAGAAGACATAAATAGTTTGCAAAACTATGTAGAATGGATGATTTTTACAGTGGGGCAGAACAGGTTTAGATAAACAAGACCATGAATGGCACACACCACTGACACTACTAGAAAGCCATTGTAGGTAAGAACAGTTATTCCAGTATATATTTCTTTTTATGTTGCATGTCCAGTGGCGTAGCTACATGTATGGGGTTAAAGCCCAGGGCAAGGATACAAACTTTTCACAGCTTGTACCTCAATAGATACACTACAAAAAGAAACATTAATAACAGGTACCGGTATTTCATTTGGTTTATGTAATTTGAGAAAGTTTATATTTTCATCAACACCTTTTTTTAATCTATCATCATTTCAAAACCTGGCGCCCAGGGCATGTGTCACCCCTGCCCCTTGCTATGCCACTGCATGTCTCTGATTGCCATGGTTGCTTATCAAAACTGAGATAAATTTTGGCCCTTACTGGGATATGGCTTTTTTCTCTTGTGTGCAAAATATTACATCCCAAGTTCACGATGAGTGCAAGCATGGTGTACATACGGACAGGGTAAACGTGGAATTATATAGGTAAATACCATAATTAACACTTGGTAATTTTGTGGATTGCAGTTAATACAAATAACTAGAAGCAAAATCAGTTTTCCGGAACCAGTGAAAGGTGGGGCTGGGGTGCCTCCCCCAATTAAAGCGCCACAGTATCTTAACTCCATTTGTGGTGAAAATGAGATTTTGATAATGATATGAAAATTAAGCTGTCAGTGCCTACTTTTAATGGACACAAAATCATATGTACATCATGGTTTGTATTTACACAGTACACTCAAACTAGTTATTTCATACCTGCCAACTGTCCCTATTTAATAGGGACTGTCCCTATTTTACAGAAACAAATAGCATAAAAGAGAGCAATTTTACCATGTGTCCCTATTTTTGCAAAAATATGACTGCAGTAAGGTATAGAAAATTCAGGAATGTCCCTATTTTCAGATTTTTTTTTCACATTTGTCCCTATTTGTGAGGTCTTAGGGTTGGCAGGTATGCTATTTTGAGTTAAGATGTTGTGTTGCTGAGCCCTTGATTTCTTGTTGACAATTTACACATTGATTTGGAAATAGTGTTTTAGGAATTTCACAGAGGTATATGTCAATAATAATTGTATTTTTGTTCTGTCCACAGCACGCACACTTCACACTTGCTTCAAAACTGGATGTGGATACTGTTACAAAAGCCGGCATCTTAAAAATAAGGAATACATTTACAGGGGTTGCTATCCCACAAAACTTGGAGCTACTTTCCTAAAGCCACACCAAGCTTCACCACTTTCTTCTTCTTCTTCTTGGATACCGCTTTACAATGATTAAGTTTGATTTGTCAAATGAGCTACTAGGAGCAGCTTGAACTATTAAAAGCATTCATATGATCAAGGTTAAACTTGGCTTTTGCTTTCATCAGGCATCATTGTGAACTGATGGTGGTGACAAATTGAAAGCATGAATAGTGAGACAATGGAAAACCTTTTTGATGCATGTTTTATAAAGTGAAAGTTGACTTTACATTTGTGAGCAAAAGGTGAAAGTAAGCTGAGGTGAAGCTTGACCTCCAATAATGACAATATAAGTGGTTGAGGTGAACAAGGTTGAATGCTTCAGGTTGGCTTAAACATGCTGAATGACCTTTACATTAAAGGCGACTGTTTTGTGAATTTATGGGCTGTCATTTTCTTCAGAAAGGTTCATGAATATACTTGGGGTCATAAAATTGTATACCAAAGAATAGTGAGGGTCAAATTTTTTTACAACAAAAATAGGGAGATACCAAAAATAGGAAGGTTATAAAATTACTACAGTTTCTGTGAAAGAAGAACAGCATTTTTTACATTTTGAGAGTGTGCACGGTGTAAACACAGAAGTAGGGTTCTGATTAGCTGATTCAATCATCTGACAATCATAACAACAGATGCGGTAATCTGATTGGCCAATTACACATCAAAACGTTGGTTGGCACAAACAAAGCTCTGCATTATGTCCCTCATTAACGGGTGCTCGCATCAATCTGAGCAAGCTGCCATACTTCTCTGAAACCGAGTGTAAGGGCATGTGACTATTAAACATTTTGGGTGCCGGACTGCCCTACATGCATATTTACACTCTCCACCACACATTTTGCACCATCTTTAGTTACAACGACAAATGTTTCCGTACTTTGGTCACCTTTCCATCAAGCACACATTTCTTGACTTTTTTGGGAAAATTTGTTTCTGGTATGCGTGCAGAAGTGTGGTCATAAAAATATTCTGCCTAAAATTGGGGAGGGGGGTGCCACAAAATGTTCAGCCCACGATGGAGGGGGTTCATAAAAATTGACTCTGGTCACCAACATAATCATGACCCCTCCCTGCCCGAAGAAAATAACAGCCCCTTAGCAGCCACATATATCTGGCTACACACCTGGTCAACTTAACAACCAAAAGTTAATGGTAAACTTATTTTGTTATACCTTGTATATATCCCTTTTGTAGGCATTCTGTATTATCATTAGTAGTTATATCAATGCTATTGTTGATAGTCAAGTAATTGCCATATTAATGAGTGTATTTTTGTATTGCACAGAGCATACTCAGCACAGTGCATGCTCCTCTGTGCGTGTAGCATGCTGACAAGGGCATTTTGTGTGTATTGCGTGGTTTGAATTAACCATTTTATTTTAGGAGCTTCAACAAACATGTATTTATAATAGAAGTCAGAAATTAATCAACTATTTGGCATGTGACGATCATTAAACTCACCACAGCCTTTGATAAGGTTTAAAAACAGACCAAAGTGAGGTTGATTCATCTGCTGCCTGGAGAAATGGAATTACAGACACTTCACCCAAGCAAAAGAAGTTTCTAGTTACTAATGCACAAATCAATTGTAGTCCTGGCCCTCCAGGGCCTGGCAATAGCGAGGTCCGAGCCGGGACTTGGCCGGGATGTAACAGCTCAATGTGTCCCGCAGTGCGAGGACATAGTGGGGAGTGTACGGGGATGTAATGCCTCTGAAACAGGCCGGGATCTACACCGGAGTGTACCGGGACGTAATAGAAGAGTACTCACAACCGTGCGGGTCGTATCGGGGAAACACTCGTGGGGACTTGAACATGGTGCCCGGGGCTAGGGCGGGACTTGGCCAGGGATGTACCCCAGGATGTATACAGAAATAGTGCCCGCCCTGCGGGACTAAGCAGGACTGTAACATGTTTGTAACAGTTTCCAAAATTACATCCCGGGTAGGTCCCGCTATCCCGCCCCGGGACTACAATTGATTTGTGCATAAAACCTAACTTTGAAGATGAACTTATATGTGTGAAAGTGAAACACTAAACTATATGATGACAAATCATAAACTGTTTCTGAGTTTGATTGACAGTAAGTTTAATTCCAACTTTGCTGTTTTGTAATGTTGGCATATTTTATCAATGATGATCAGTAAAGCTATCTACTATAAAAATGAGTATATCCCTTGTTTGTTCCTGTATGCAGTATGAAACAATATAGCAATGCTCACAGGTGTATGGTATTGGGTATGTATCACATTCACAGCCTTTGGTCTCTGCAAATCCAATTTAAACCAAATGTTGATAGTTTTTCATATTTACATGAACAAGCAAGTGATAACTGATAATTGAGATAATGTGTCTGTAATCAGTTTAAAGGCCCTCTTTTTCTTCATTCAGATTGGAGATTTTGGTACTAGTATCAGTGAGAAGCCCATACATGTATTTTACAGTATTTTAGGTGACCTCAAGGATGAACAGATGATTTATTGTGGTATTTAACTGATTACATGTAATTGTGTCCCAGTTTAAAGAAGAAATAATACAAACAAACAGTTTTAGCTCTTATATTAATTCACAGGGAGCAACTGCAGTTTCAAAATATACACAAGTGCCCAGAAAGATGCGAATTTTAATGATCTCGCTATTCACAAAGCGAGTTTCCATGGCATGTTTTGCATAAGGAACATAACCCTAACATAAATATTAGAAAATTATAAACAAAAACATGTACTAGGGTTTATTTTATCATAAACCTGTAAGGGTGATATCTTTACTGAACAAATACTCCTAAGGGTATCTTTCAGGTACAATCTCACTGGTTTAGGGGGAAAATTTGTTGCACAACCGAGTTAAATTCCTGTTAAGGGGTGTATTTTGCTCAAAAGGAAAAATCCTGTTTTTAAAGGGTATGTTTTGAAAATCTTTGGTAATGGATGTGTACACTGTGGAACTTGAGTGGCCCCCTGGGTATTAATCAGAGAGAGTTTCTATTGGGGTTATTAACATTAGGCTGTCAGTTAGAAAAGGTTTGGGTGGGACTGCAGTGGTTCTTGACAAGACTCCTTATTGAATATGAGTCTTGTTCACCAAGGGATGTTCAGTTTCCATAGACCATCCACTTTTAAGATCAAACTTTTATGTTTTGTAGCCATCAAATATCCCTTTTGAAGTAGAGTAAATTACCTACATGTGATGTAAGTTAAGGCTTAAAAGAAGTATGTCTCAAAGCTGCCACACACTCAAAGCTGCCACATTCATCTTGCAGTGCGCATTTCTTTTCACAAAAACGTAGGTCAAAATGTTTGAAGCATTTGTTGGAAAATATGTTGTGAACTTCTAAAATGACACTTTCAATTATCGAAAAGATTTTGCGCAGTATAAGAATTCATGTAACTTATTCTGATTAGTTTGAGTTGGGGGGATAGCACTCTTCACTTGATTTCTAGATCTGTGCAAGCTTTGAGACATAAAATGATATTTTCCCCCGATATATAAGGAAACAGTCTCTTCAAAATGGTGTCAAGCGAAGTGATGTGTAATCCGATTATCACTATGCCAACTGGATCACACTTTTGAGTTCTGCACCACGATCGAAATTATCAAAACACAAAGTCTATGGCATGTACTACCAATTCCAAAAGGTGTGTGATCCAGTTACCAAAAATGTAACCACTTTGCTGGCAAATTGGATTTTGTTTTGGTATCCATGCTAGTCCCGTGATGACTCCTAAGGGTTATCAGAATCAAACTGTCTTATAATCTTGAATAGGTTTCTGGAAAGGGCATGTGTACCAAGCATTATCTGAGAACCCCTACTCATGGGATATGTACATTAGGGACACACCATTAGATTCTCAGGGTGGGGGTAGGAAGTTTTTCTTCCCCCGACTCCAACTTCCTACCCCCCCCCCCCACTGAGTATCAAATGGTGTGTCCCTTTACAAACATGTAACCATTTAGGGATGAAAAAAACCTCATGTTTTACTGGTGGATGGACTTCTCAAGTATGAAAGGTTTGGTCAGGATTTTTATTTTTGTTAATTCATTAATTAGGCCTATATTTTTTTTAAGCTTTATTTATTTCATACAACATTCAGTGTCTAGCACTGCTTTTCCAAGAGGCTAAAATGACCCAAATATCACCAAAAGCTTGGAACATTTGGCAAGAATTAATTTGTTCTATTTCTTTGGCAAACATATTTTGAAAATGTTCTGAATACTTTCAAAAATTGTCAGTGAAAATCAATAAATTTTGGCGCCCAAATAAAAAAATATCCTCCCAAAATGGAAAATCTTGGTCGTTCGGGCCCATAATTTTTTTTGGGCCTTACAGGAATCTATTTCCAATTGTAATTCACATGTTAAAGGGGGACAATTTATATTATGATGAACTGTCATTTGGCACTCTGCCATGTTCATAAGGATATGATATGTACAGAAATAATGTCAGTAATCTTACTATAATTTGCCTTATGTTGTGTGTATGTATGTGGGTAAAAGGCTCCGTCAGTTTTGATCCGAGCCTCGCCAAATTCGCACGGGGGATGCAGAAAAATACGGGGAGTGTCGTAAGTTACCTTCGGTCGAAATGAGAGGTCGAAGGTCATAGGTCAAATTTTAAACTTGGTCCGATTGGGCTGTAATTCATGCAGGAGATCAAGGAAAATACGGGGAGTGTCGTAAGTTACCTTCGGTCGAAATCGGAGCTCGAAGGTCATAGGTCAAATTTTAAACTTGGTCCGATTGGGCTGTAATTCATGCAGGAGATCAAGGAAAATACGGGGAGTGTCCTAAGCTACCTTCGGTCAAAATCGGAGGTCGAAGGTCAAAGGTCAAATTTTAAACTTGGTCCGATTGGGCTGTAATTCATATGGGAGATCAAGGAAAATATGGGGAGTGTCCTACACTACCTTCGGTCGAAATCGAAGGTCAAAGGTATACTGTCGAAACGCCATAAACGCTCATTCTAGATCCCTTAAACGAATTAATTTGCAAGAAATATTTTGTACATAAACATTATGTAGCCAGAGGTTTCCAGTGATATAAAAATCTCAACTTTTTTGAGAAAAGTGGGGGATGAGGCTGTGGATCACGAAATGCCCTTTTAATGACTTACCCAACAAGCAAATACAAAACATCTTCAAAATGTTACAACGGAGGTCGAAGGTCAAAGGTCAAATTTTAAACTTGGTCCGATTGGGCTGTAATTCATACAGGAGATCAAGGAAAATACAGGGAGTGACCTAAGCTAACTTCGGTCGAAATCGGAGGTCGAAGGTCAAAGGTCAAATTTTAAACTTGGTCCGATTGGGCTGTAATTCATACGGGAGATCAAGGAAAATATGGGGCGTGTCCTACCCTACCTTCGGTCGAAATCGGAGGTCGAAGGTCAAAGGTCAAATTTTAAACTTGGTCCGATTGGGCTGTAATTCATACGGGAGATCAAGGAAAATATGGGGAGTGTCCTACACTACCTTCGGTCGAAATCGGAGGTCGAAGGTCAACGCTCAAATTGTAAACCTGGTCCGAGTGGGCTGTAATTTATACGAGAGATCAAGGAAAATATGGGGAGTGTCCTAAGCTACTTTCGGTCGAATGCGGGATCACATTTGGTTGCGATCGGTAAAGGATTGGGCTCAAAATCCGAAAATGTGCATTTTCAAAAGTCAGTGACCATGGTATAAACAATTGCACTTGCTGCCTGTGTTCTATAAATAGCTCTGATGCATTCTGATTCATGTACTTGAACTTTGTAAAATCTATATTAAGCCAATGTCTTCCACTGTGGGTTTTGAAGGGTAAAAGGCTCCGTAGCATACGGCCATACGGGTATACCTCTAGTTTTAATAATATCAGTAATCATGTTCAACAAATGTATATTTATTACAAATGGTGATGAATTTTATTAAAAGATTATGATAAGTTCAAGGTTGTGATCAAGTGTCTTCATTGTGTTATTCCCAGTTTATGCTATGTACCCAAATGACCAAGAGGTTAGCGGCATTATACACAGGCCTGGAAAAAAATTATTTCCCTCCAAAATATCAGGATTTCCCACCATTATATATGTATTTTTTATCCAAAAAAAGCACAGTTTCCCTCTAGATTACCAAATTCCTTAGGAATGCGATTCCTGAATTCCCCATTGTTTCCAGGCCTGATTATAGTACAAATACAATCTATTAGTTGCTCATGATAGAAATATTATTGTACAGACTATTGCCCCAAGGTGGTCTGGAGAGTTTGGGCCTAGGTAGATTTCCCACAACTGATGTCCAAGGGAAAATTGTATGCCTGTATTCTACAGTGAAACTTGGGGGTAATGGAATTCACTGTTTCCTAATATAGATCAATCAATATTTATTGTATAACCAGTAACTATTCTGTTCCATATGGTCCATTGTAACAATTCCAGTGCTCCTCCCCTAATCATGGACCATCAGTACGTACATCACAGATCGTCGGTACACGAGTGACTCGAGTGTCCAAGTCAAAATTATTTTAAGTAAAAAAAAAAATCACAATTTTGTGTGTACCTAGTGTGGTGATGGACTATTGATATATAAATGTTACATCAAATCAAGGGCTTACATGTATGAACTATGCAGCCAGCCATGTAGGAAGACTGTGTTTAAATTTGAAAATACACACCCAGTTTTTGCCCACGCGTGGTCTATACTTTGTACACAAATCTTAAATTTACACACCCAGATTTTTGAATTTTACACACCCAAACTTTACCTAAGACCTAGTGTTAAATGCATGTTGCTAGTGGCATGTTTGTAACTCATATCCTGGTTAGAAAGGTAAATTTCCTGGGGAAAATTTGGTATCCCTCCCATAGCCGGTTGCATTGCAAAGGCTGTGCCCCCACTGTTCCGATAACCTACAGCTACACGTCTGATAACAATGATGTTAATTCATTGACGTGATAAAATGAACTCAAACAATACATTTAAGGAGGGTCAGAGTGGTGTTTGCACTCACAATTTGCACTCAAATATTGAGACAAATAGAGCAGTATGGGTTAAAAGGCAATCCCAATGATTGATAATATAAAGGAGCATCATTTCTGCAGCATGTGCATGTGTTTTCTTAGGAGTGGTTATAAAATACCCTGTTGGTGTTCTATAGCTGGGCTATGAAAAGGAGATAGCACATACAGCAATACCAGCTGCAGCAATACAATAATTTCAGACATTTTTGTTTAGGTCATGTTTAACTTTTAATCCCACTCTTACTAAGCAAACAAAACTCATGCTCAAACATTTCAAATTACAAAATTATATTTGCAGATAGCAGCTGCAGACCTTTAAAAATCTGCATGTGAACATTCATGAGATTATTATTGGGCACTTGGAATTAACTCTCTTACTTGAAAATAAAACTATGGAGGTGTTAGAGTATCTGAATACATATGTATGTGATTATGCCCAATACTGTGTGCCCAATATTTGAGTGTCTAAAAGCAATAAGCAGTGCCTTATAGATAAGAATTTTCTACAGGGACCATTCGCCCTTTGTAATCTTACATCTAGTAAAAAGGCATTCGAATAAAGTTGTGAATGATTGATGAAGCCTTTGTCAAAGTGTTAAAAGTTTAGAGAAATACACACCACCAATTTTTTACAGGTGCGCCAGGAATGGTATCCCATGCCCGATCCCATGTCTACTTGTACATAGCACATTTGTGAAGAGGTTTCCTTGTTGGAGCAAAAGTACTATGATAGGATTTGTTTCATTCTGGCTTGGCTAGTGGTACTGGTATCCCATGGGCTATTCAAGCATTGGCTTCAGTGTCTTGTAATAATCAGCTTTGAGAGACGACAAAACTTGCAATTTATGAGACATATCAGAGTCAAAGATGACACCCAGATCCCAGCACCCATGCAGATTGCGTGCATCACAAGAAGGTGGAATTTGTGAATCACCGATGATATTATTATTAATGATGGAAATTTAGATTTCTGATGCTTTGAGCTGATAATGAGAAATGTTATTTTGGTGCCATTAAGTTTAAGAAAGTTTTCACACATCCACAGTCTGATTTCCTCAATGCCAGCTTAAAAATTGAGAAATACTTTTAGAAGAATCACATGGTTTGTAGGCAAAATAAATCTTGAGTGTTATCTGCGTAAAGATAAAATTGCAGATAGTGCCTTCTGACTATGTCAGCAAATGGATGAGCAAAGATCATAAACCACTGTAAATTTTATTTCTGCACAGACAACAGTTGTGGAGTTACAGTCAAAAATGAGGGAAACCAATATTTGATCAATAAATCAATAACTACTTGTCTTGAGTTCCTGAATTTTCAGTGCAGTAGTTGTAGTCCTTGCCCCTATAATATACATCTTACTTCTCACCAATGCGCTATTATTTTTGAGAAAAATGCAAAAATAGGCACAAAATTGGCCAGGGTGTAGTACCCCTTAAACCAATATACCCTGCAAAAATCAAGACTCTAGGTGCTGTGTAGTTTTGTCAAAATCCAAGATTTTGAATAAAACGATGGAACCGGCGTTTTTTATTATTACGATGGAATTATTAGTCGAACGCATACGATGGTCATTACACATAGTATGCGTACACGGTGTTCGGGATGGTGATCTACACAAAGGGTCGTACCATAACATGACCGAACGAGTGGAACGTATTGGTGACATATGCGCTGGAAGTAAATTTAAATTTTCTTTGCTTTGTCGTGAGTTGTTCGGATCAAAAATAAAAGGGGATATATGCCCATCCACCACAAACTGGTCGTAAAGTCAGCATTTTCCATTTTGAGATACAATCAAAAACAGTATATATGGATTTCTATGTAAAATATTGTAGGGAATTTGACCTTTGATGAACCATAACATCACTTCCAGATGTCAGATGAAGCTGGTTGAGGTGTCATTTTAAAGCTGAAAGTGAATTCTTTCAAAATCTGCAATAAACAGAACATGATCTAGAGCCGTGGCACTTCGTGGTGGATGGCCACATATCTGACAGTAAAAGTAACATTTTATGGCCAAGAAATGCTAATCTATTTTGTATGAAAATGTTATAATATGGCTTTAACTGTGAAGCCTTGTTTGTTGCAAAATGTTGACACTCATGCAATATCCAATACACTATACAGGGCATGTGAAATGAGTCTGAATCGATATAGGCCCTACAATTACAAAACCAGGAAGTTGCAGTTTACTAATTTTAGAAAGCTTACAATATAACAACATGCATGCCATGCCGTGACGTGGTTTATACTAGGTTCAAAAAAGGTAAAATATCATGTCACTTCACATCATGATGACATACTGCATAGAAGTTTATAATTTTCACTGAACGAACATCTCATCTGATATCTGATCGGAGCAGAAGTAAACAAACCAACAGCTGATCCAACCTCGTTACAGTATATAAATTTCACACAGACATTCGATTTTACAATGCACTTTTTCTTCAGTTGATTTGTACGGGTACAAACAGTGTATATGAGACTACGAGACTAAATTGCAAATAGGATCAGCTGACCAAGCATGTGACCGGTCAGGTACATGATCAGCTGTTTAGGTTTGATCCACCAGTCCTTCAACTGCTTACGCATGGTCATCGGGTTGTGCTTGCAGGTGTTTTTGAATTGTTTCGAGGTCGGGCCGAGGGACTCAGGCTAGTCAGCTATTAAAATGGATGGTGTGCCGAAATCGTGTAAATTCAAAGGAAATGTTTGGTAATTTTCAATAAAGATTAGTTCCAAAATGGGACGTTATGGCAGTATGCTAAAGAAGAAGAAATGTGCGTCAAGTTTCATAGGTGCAGCACGGTGAGTAAGAAAATGTGAATTACCAAATGGACCCCCAAAACCGACATTTGTCACCCAAATAATTACGAAGAAGATTTACGAAGAACTAAATAAGTCCAAGTTGTCCCTTGTACCAGTTGTTTTTATCACTTGCAAACTTCGGTAGCAACCAAAATATACACGGAGAGTGACTTGAATAAAATTCGGTTGTAATGTGCATAATGTTTGCACGAAATGCCGACGGTGAAAACAAAATTTTGAGCATGCCATTGTGAAAAATGATTCTTAATGCGAGTACATACATAAAACCGACAGAAAACACTAAAATGGGAAGACAAATTCAACTGTAATATTTAAATGGAAAATTCGCAGATGCTAAAACCATACTGAAATTTTGTGTGTATGTATGTATAACAACTGTCCAACAGCGATTGTTTCTGACATTTCTCTTTAATGAAAAATGTGCAAAAACCGCTTTTTCACTAATTTGCCCCAAAAATCTGACCAGATATAAAAGTTAGTAAAAAAAGAGTATACATGGCATGTATTGACCCATGGTAGTTATCACACATGATAATGAGTGTAGGTCATCTTTACTTTTCGACAGGGGCTACCCTGACCAACGTCGCTACCCCAGCCCTTAAGTTATTTAGCAAAATGCATGTACAATGTATAGTGAAGCTCATAACCTTGAATGAACGAGAGTCCAGTGCAGCTTACATGCAAGCTCATATTACACCAATCCACTAACAGCTACTAACCTATGTCTGCAGTCATCTGTTTCTGCATACAACGCATGCGCGTTGCGAATGCATGTGTTGGAGGCTAGTAGCTGCTAGTCACTGAGAATTCAGCGAGTAGCTAGTAGTTCCACCAAAACTTTTACTATAATTTAGATTCGCGACCCTGATATTTGACCTATCATGATGTATTTGACATTGTTAGTTCCAGAAATAGTACAAGAATACTCCTGGGACTGGTGAGTTAAAATGGATGGCGCTAGTCCACGTACGGATAGAAGAAAGAGTTAACTTTTGGTCAAAACAGTGCACTGACACAGTAAACTCACAGAAAAGAAGTAAAAAACTTGGCACTTAAAAATTTCACGCGACTTAACAAAATAACCTGTGGACTTATAAATAGTCTAGCAGCATGGAGAATATTCTTAGCTCCATTTTGGTACCAGGTGAGGCCTATACATTCCAAAATGTTCATGCTGTGTTGAATTAAACAAAAAATGACCCCATTTTGGCAACTTTTGTGGATGAATTGCAATGGGACATTTCGTGCTGGACAGTTCTTGTCTAAAGGTTGACAAAGGATTTGATATGGATCATTTGCATATATGCATCGGCTATACCACACGCCTATAACTTGCATACAGAATTGGGGTCAAAGGTCATTAAGGGAGTAAAATCTAACAAATGCATTATATGGACATCTGTAAGGGGTATGGGGGCTCAAACTCGGTGACAACAAATCTCATGACCAGGGGAACATTTTGCAGGGGTCAGGTCAAAGGTCATGCAGAGGTCAAATTTTAGAAATAGATTTCCTGGACTTCTGTAAGGGGTACGAGGCTCAAACTTGGTGACAACAAACTTAATGATCTGGGGAACATTGTAGAACATTTTGTAGGGTCAGGTCAAAGGTTACCTGGGGTCAAATCTTAAAATTTGATTTTCTGGATATCTGTAAGGGTATGGGGCTCAAACTCAGTGACAACAAATCTTATGACCGGGGGGGGACATTTTGCAGGGGTTAGGTCAAAGGTCATGCAGAGGTCAAAGCTTAGAAATGTATTTTCTGGACATCTGTAAGGGATACGGGGCTCAAACTCGGTGGCAACAAACTTGATGACCAATGGAACGTTTTTGGAACATTTTGAAGGGGTCAGGTCAAAGGTCATCTGGGGTCAAATCTTAAAATTGCATTTTCTGGACATCTGTAAGGAGTACGGGACTCAAACTCGATGACAACAAACCTCATGACCAGGGGAACATTTTTGGAACATTTTGCAGGGGTCAGATACCTCCACAACACCAACACGCCCCAAATCCATGTCTGATATATTGTTCTCTGGACAGTGCTTTTTTGATGATGCAATATCGCATAGGATCTATGAGAGGAGTGGGCTTATTTTTATAACTCCACAACACACACACACACACACACAAAACCATGGCTAAATGCCTCAACCCCGTCATCATTTTCTTTTTCGCCCCAAATCAGGGCTAATCAATTAACGTGGCACGCAGGATCACTCAAAGTGGGAAATCTTAGACATTGTTTTGTATTATATCTTTAAAAGTAATGATGAATCCAACTAGCACAGCAGATTTCTACCAAAATGAGCAGTTTTTGAGAAAAGCGCCCAAATTGATTTTCCATGCCAATTTTTTTCGGTCCGCCATAACAACTTATCCAAAATATCAAAATGAATGAAAATTGCATATTTGTGTTCTAAAGACACGCATCTAGAAAAACTTTTCTTAATTTTTTTTTCTTCGTTTTAAAAATATGGGTCAAAAGGATCAAAATCTGCCTTTTGTCAATTTTGACCAAAATTTGAGATAATTTAAGGTATATTTTCAAAACGAAGAAAAAATTCAAAAATTTGAGAAAACGCTTTCTAGATTTGTGTCTTTAGAACACAGATATGCCATTTTTTGTCAATTTTGATATTTAGGGTAAGTTGTTATGGCGGACCGAAAAAAATTGGCATCGAAAATCAATTTTTGCGCTTTTCTCATAAAGTGTTAATTTTTGCAGAAATCTGCCGTGCAAGTTGGATTTCTTGCATCATTTCCTTTCTGAAAATGTATACTTTTATGTTCTTATCATCATTACTTTTAAAGAAAAAATACAAAACACAATGTTGCCTAAAACTACACTAAAGTTGTAGTTCGGTATGTGAAATAGTTAATTTCCCGATATCGTATTTAAAATACATGCGTCTAAGTCACGTCACCGTTCTCGAAATCGAGATAGCCCACAAGATAGACCAGTATGAAATGCACTTTCAATTACAATATCGGGAAATAAACTACTTAACATACCGAACTGTAACTTTTTTTTTGCATATTGTATATTGTATACGTAAATATAATTCAAGATTCCACTTACATAAATCTGTCAAGTATAATGCTTTAATTTAAAACCACTTTCATTAAAATGCATGCATACTCTGATTAAATTATAGAAAGGTAAGCTTAATACGAAGATTTATTGCGATTTTCTAGATATGCGTTTTCGTCGAGATAGACCAGTCCTATGCGTCCGACGATAAGTGTTATAACTCTACATTACATAAAAGTATAGATATAAAGTATGCACAAAAAGTAACGCAGCTGTTATAAATACGTCCATAGCTTCAGAACTAATAATTGTTTTCACAATATTTCAGAGAGAAGGATGATTTATTTACGCGGATTTTGATACCCCATTTGTCAAATGTCGTTCAACATTAACAACTCAGTAGTGCTTTTAAAGAAAAATACCAGAATTTAAAAGTTGCAGTTTACAGCGATCAATGGTTATTATACCAGCACTGTAGCACGTAAAGCAAGCCATTATCTTCGCGCTTACTTCAAATCAATACAAATAGCTGCAACTTTTAAATTCGGGTATCTTTGTTTCAAAAACTGCTGTTGATATTGAACAAAACTGGACAAATTGGGTATCAAAATGCGCGTAAAAAATATCCTTCTTTTTATGTTAAAATATTGTGAAAATAATTACTAGTTCTGAAGCTATAAGCGTATAACAGTTGCGTTACTTCTTGTGCAGACTTTATGTACAGTGCAATACCACCACCTCTGCCTTTACCAACACACAAAATATATATCTTATTATTTTAAAACACAAAGTAGGTAAAAAGGAATATAGCAACTATAGCAACTATTAAATATTAGTATCATTAGCAAAATTCGAAAAACAATTAGGACCTATGCTACTTTCAATATTACAACCGTTTAAATATTCCCGGGGGGGGGGGCACTCCAACGTTGGAGGTGACGCGTATGTAGGGCTGTTAAGACCCCCTTTTCAGCATCGCTGTCACCCAAAGACCCCATATTTTTTTACGAATACATGCTCTGTCACCCGAAGACCCCTATTTTTCCATTTGATCTGTCACCCAAAGACCCTTACAAGTTCAATTTGAATAGCAACTTTCATTTATTACTGATTTTGTTACTTATTTTGAAAAAATAAAGAAATTTGAAGCCATTTAGAACTAGAAATTCGATTTTCGAGGTTTTTGTGGCGCTGTTTTGGTTCTCACCCAAAGATTCCATTTTAAAAAAGGTCATGTTCTCACCCAATGACCCCATATTTTTTACATTTTGCTCTCACCGAATGCCAAAAATCATGCTCTCACCCAATGACCCCATATTTTGTACATGTTGCTCTCACCGAATGCCCCTTAGTGCGAAAGCGCCAGCCCTACACCTATATCCATTTCAAATTGAAGTGCCCCCCCGGGAAATATTCATATACAAACTTTAAAATTTTAAAAAACAAAACAATGAGTCGTGTTTAGTCAACATCATTGAATTGTTTGACCCAGGTGGTGTGCGGCACGAATTCAATAAATTCAAAACTTTTCCTTTGTCGGTTGTGTATTGAATGTGTTTATTTAGAAATTTTTAAACGCTACAATGTTACATGTACAAACCAAAAAGGTATGAGTATGTTAATAGATATATAATATAAATACAAGCTAAAAAATTTGGGGTTCGATAATGAACGTCACAAAACAAAATATATCAGACGACAGTATTTTAAGATATAACGAATGTATAAAAGCATCGTCGTATCCTGTTCTTTCAACCTCATTATCACTGCTTTGTTGTGTTATCGTCCACATCCTTCTGCGCATAATCACTAGGACTCTGAAAATTAGAAAACAAACATTTGAAGTACTTAAACATATCATTTTCAAAACCAGCAAATGAGCATGTTTCATTTTTACACTCATTCATAATACTAGAAACAAGCATACCTAGGATTTAATCGGTGAGATTCCCCAGATCGGTGGTCAATGGAGGAGAAAAGTGTGTGGTGTTCGAACCCGCTAATCCTTGGATAAAGAGCACTTTATGACCATACGGAAGCACAATATTCATGAAATCATCACTAAAACACGGACCCACGTGTGTGCTAGGACTCGGACCCACGTGTGGGCTAGGACTCGGACCCACGTGTGTGCTTGGACTCGGACCCACGTGTGGGCTAGGACTCGGACCCGGACACTTATGGCCTATAGTCAGATCCTTTAATACTTTCTCTGGCGTACATTTTAATCAAGGACATATGCAGAATGTAATATTCCGTAATACATGTTCAACTAAATAATGCTCGCAATTCCCTTTATAAATCCGTGGGTCGAACCGTGTCTATGACCCTTTTTGAACCAAACCTATATTCACATGCTCGGGCAGCTAAAGCTGCCATCGCGAAGTAAACAACGCAGACGACGCGGACGCATCGCTGTTAATCGGTGATGAACAACGGTGAAACATGATTGAATCCCTAATTCACAATCGCAACTTCCTAAACTATTTTCAAGAAGCAGTCATACCTTCTCATCCGGGCTTTCTTTCGTCAAGTATTCCTTCACAGTCAGAATTATCCCAATACATACCGGTATTTGCAGCATTCGTAGGGCGATATTAAGTCCGAAGAGAGCATAGCGAAGTTTGACGATATCATAGAGCCAACAAGCGCCTCGTTCGCCGCATGTGTACTGCCAGAGAGTACAGGTAGAATTGACAATTTCGCCAAAGTATATGGGGGTTGGGAAATAACCTGAAACATTAGAAAAGTGGAACAAAAACATTAATAAGCACTGGGGGTAACTAATGTGTTCAACTTATATAGATAATTCAAAGAATCGGTAATTTCGTTCAAACCGGCAAATAAGATTTTGATGTTTGCCAATTACCTGTTTAAGGAAGACGACCTCTTTGTTTTTGTGGATGTTGATATCTTACCCATTTCACAACACAAAATATCACAATAGTGATCTGCCATCAGGAAATGGTTCATGGTTTTATCTGCGAATAAACATCTTTCCCTTAATGCAGGCGTCAAAGGGAGTCTTGAACCTACCTTCCACAAGACCTTGATTCACCTTGATTTACCTTTCAAAAATCATTTTTAGGCAAAGATTCGCCTTCTGTCAAATAATATTAGTTCAAGATTCACCACAAGAACAAAATTATTAGGTCAAGATTCACCTGATCTGTGACTGCTGGTTCTATGTAAAAGCATACAATCTATACGAGGGTAAAGATTAGTCAAAGATTCACTTTTGCGATTATTTGTTTGGTAGAAGATTCACAGCATCTGAAAACTCATTAGGTCAAGATTCACCCTATGGGTTTGTCCAGCAAGGTAAAAGATTAGACACATTTTCACCAACGAAATGGTGAAGTCTTAAGGATGGTAGGGTCAAATTTCCCTTTGATTTCTGCATAAGCTAATATCAAGGGGCTGACATTATATTCCCGGTTGTTCTATTAGCAACACAAACCTATAACAAATTTCGTTGGTTGGCATGCTAGAAAATGAGGCCAATTAGCGATCGGATATGAATAATTCATATTTGACCCCTTAATCATGTTAATTAAGGTTGGCAAATAATGACGCCGTTAGTAATTGTGAACTTTGCCTGTTCAACGAGAGTAAACAATTTGAAAGCACGCCTCCTATAATAGCATAATATAAATGGCAGACGGGTATTTCCCATCAGGCTCCAGTGATATCTTTTCAAAGAAAGTCTATTAGGTTTATATGAGAATGAATATTTGTGTAGAATTAGGATTTTTGTATTAATAATACGACGGTAATGTATGTATTTAATACAATATCCAGTCAGTATTTACTGATTAAAAACCTTTGACCACTGACCTGACCTACATCACACGAACCGCCATATTCGTTTGTGTTTATTTCCTCGTGTGATAATAAATATTATTCCATCTTAAGTTGTTGGACGTACACGTAGTTTATTACTGGCCTAAGGTGTTGGGCAAATCAGTAATCCAAACATTTGCCCAATGCAACAAGTTTTAAGAAGGGGTAGACTTATTGATATTGGACACAAAGCAAAGAACAATATAATGCCCAAAATATATGGAATCAGATCAAATTAAGATAAAATGCAACCAATTATGAGAAGGTTGAAAATAAGTGTAAAGGAATAGAAAGAGAGGAAGAATACAATGCAGAAAAAGAAAAAGAGAAAGAAAGAATAAAAAACAGAAAAAGATGTACGAATGATATTTACCAAATATATTTTGAACAAACTTGGTTAATCCTAATGTTACAGTTCTCGTCTCCGTCTCAGTGTTTCTGAAATATATGAATAAATAAATATATTAATCAGTGACGTCAAAATCCCGATTTTTAAACTATTGTAATGGATTTTGATTAACTGAAATACTCAATGCCTAAGGTACTAAAATCTGAGATTGTACAATAAAATCTTATCATACAATCAGATTCGCTGATACATGCATTCGCAATCAATGGAAAGAAATAGCTCATTAAATTGTTATTTCATTTCATTATCTCGGGTCCAAATTAAAAAGTGAACATTTGATATCTCATTTTATCATTTCGTGACGATGAAATCTAAAATTGTCAGATATTTTTACAATATTGCTTTAAGTTGATTCATCAGAAACAAGAACTGTCTTTAAAAAAGACAACGCCATGGATGAAAATCATGTTTCATAATTTTACATTGACAAGTACTTGGAATGCTAGTAAGTTTGTTCGTAAAAAAACTAACCGGGTGGGAAATATCGGTATTATTTTATTGGTAAATACCTCCAATGAAAAAAAAACCAAGACCGAAAATCAACTTACCCTAAGAGAATCAGACTTATAGGCGCATTATCTTGGAAGCGACAAAAAGCAAGACAACCCAAAAGAAACACAGCAATGTACAGATTAGTTTCACAACTATCCTCTCTATCACACAACCCAGATTTAGCACTGCCGAATTCTGGATAATCGTCAAATGTAGACGTTGGCGGCTCTTGTACGCACGTGCAGTCGCTGTACGTTGACGAGTACTACAAATACAATAATAAACACATTTATAAGGTTATTAATTATTTTAAACTGTTGTGATTTGGTAGTTCACAGCATCTTACGAATGGTATTGAGCTTTGACAAAAATTGCATTGCTCAATTCATAGCAAGCGTGTAGAGGAATTAAAATATCACAGATATGCTTTTATAGGTGCTGCGGTTCTTGAGTTACGTTGTGAAGAGGGCTGAAACAACAACACTTTTGTAAAACGTACATAACTAATTAAATAAGTTAAGCAAGTTTGCAGAGTATACGATTTGTAGAATGAACCTTTGCAAAACATCAAGGTGTTAATTTTCAATAATATATTGATCTAGATAATGAAAATCGATTTTTAGGTTGCTTCGACCAACAATGCCTACTCTGCCCTCAAGTAAATTAGTATAATGCGACTATTTCTCGTTAATTTGTAAAATTATTACATTGCAATTAACAAATGTCCCAATTTACCCTCTTCATGACCTAATATACGACCTCTGACTTTTTTTTTTCAAAACATTGCAGGGCTGGGGATCACCTATCGATAAAATCAATTATAATGTGCTATTTTCCGTCATGGGCAATATACTCAACCAGAGCCTCCCATCCTCACATGACAATATATCATATACACCAATCCGAGAAGCGTTTACTGTATTTGGCCCTCTATTGACGGCAACACAGATGTACCAGAGCGGGAGATTTAATTCGTAATTCAATACTCATGATTGTGTATTGAATATCACTGTTGTGTACAATTCCCGGGTACAATACTATATAGCACAAAATAAATAATGGATGGAACCCCCGACCTCGGGACACCGCAGTTTTACATCGGGGACACCGCAGTAATGGCGAAGTCGGATAGGTGTATACTGATTGTATTATAAATTATATCTTTTGATTAAAAAGTGATCTGCTGCTTCAATAAAACAAGCGGGGCTCAATTAAGAAAGTACTTCGAAAACAAGGTTTTTCTCCTACCGTATTATTGGACAAGTCTTTTATTTGACACCCAGCATTACAAGGGGACAGGTAGGAAACGTCATCAGCACCACATACTGGACGAAATATATTCGAGTTGCAGCCACAGTTGAAGTTGCAGTCCATGCTATCCAAGCTGTGAAGTTTAAAAACGAACGTTACAGTTAGTGAAATGCGGACAGAAAAAACTACAAGTGAAGAGCAAATGCAAGGAGTGGAGAGCATAGAGAATCTTAGACTCCATTAGGCACCCGAAACAAATTTGTTCGATCTTTGGATCGACCGTCGTCAATCAAAGTGTAATCAATAGGAGATTAGATGATGAGTTCTCAGTAGCAGCATTCGTTCATTTTTGACAGAGCTGTTATCGAAACGTACACAGAAAGGACAGTTTATTGGATCAAACATAAGAGCCTTCTGATTGACCTTCTTCTACCGATCCTGAAGGGGAAGGGGTTCATTGGTGCAAACAGAGTAGAGAAGTAAATTTGCCACTAAAAAGTGTTAAGATATTGTTTGATTGAATTGTACGGAGAATTTTCCGATATATTGTATCCTTAATGAATCTTACCTGGTTGCATATTCATTGTTTACACCAGCAATCGGCGGGTTTTTGCACCCTACAAATGTTGCTGCTACCAGCAATGAAACTGTGAGAATATTGTTGGCGAGCACATACATGCCACATTGCTTCAACGTGAGTCTAAATTGACGACACACAAATGCAGATACATTCAATCCCAATATGGCCGCTGGTATCAAAACAGCACCTACATAATGAAGAAAACAAAGCCGCTAAAATTGAAATCTAGTCAAAATGTTTGCCGATAAGATCTAGAAACACTACCACTCACCACAACCAAAATGAACAAGGTTCCTGATAGAAATCGAAATATTTCTAATGAGTACCTAATTTTACTTATTTGGATCTGCCTTGAGCATGTTGAGAACATTTTTACTAGACGCATCTACATCAGCTATCATTGATTTACATGTACAGCCCTATTCCCTAGTAAAAGTGGCACAATTATGATTTTACCCTTTCGTTCTTAACTAAACATATCTCGAGATTAAAAAGAGCAAATTGAACAGAACAAACGGTATTTAAGAGCTAAGACTGTTTCCTTGACGTTGATGTAAGCATCATGTCACAACGGTATTTTCTAATCGCCAAAGAGGGCGCTTTTCACTTGCACAATTTTTTTTGAGATAGGCTGTAGAGGAATCCAAATTCACGCATTCCTACACCTGACTAGCAGCCTTTAGTTGGGTAGCCGTCGGCTACAATACACTCAAAATGTGAAATGATTCGGCCTTGGCGGAAATTTTAAACTGCATTCCATCACCCGTTTTACACCTTCCGCGAAAACACAGGTAGACAAAAGAATAACACAATACAGTTCCTTCGACAAAACACACAGCATGGTCTATTCGCTGTTGAAGTGACATAATAATCGGATTAACTATACGCGGTATCTATGCATTGATGTACTTGCGAACAAAAGGAATATGTATGAATAGATGCGACGGGATTACCTGCGGAATTATATATATTATTAGCTATTATTCTATTATAAACCCTCCTCGTCCTTGCATCTTCTCTAGGTGTTAGGCGGCTTTTATTTGCACAATTGGACGCTCAAAACACCAGGTTGGTGCTAGCGGCTACCCAAAGATGTCCGACCAAATCCTGACCATGACTTGGCTCCTTGGATTCGTCTATAATACCCAAGAATTTCGTTCTATTTACTCTTGGAAGAATAATTCCATCGAACATTACGTTTGTATTGCTTTTGAAATGAAATGTTTTTTGAGGTGTACCCATAATCATAAAGTTTGTTTTTTCAACATTTATTGATAGCTTATTCGCTCTAAACCAGTTTGTTACTTAGTTCGATATTTTCAGTGGTATTTTTCTCAATAGTTTAGTTGTCTTGCCTTGGTTCAAATGACAATGGTATGGTTATCCAATGATCTTCATCTAAAACTGTACTGTCATAATAATTTATGACACATGTACTACATTCTAAATCTCATGCTCTTGTTGTCTTATGTACTGAGCCTACGGAAGTTTTGTTGCTAAATATCTTAATCATTCATGGTATCATTTATATGTTTAACTGAGCTTGACCCTCTGTACACATGTGTTTCCCCCCATTCTGGTTTCCATGCTCTCCAACTCTTCAGTATAATCCTCTTTTACTTTGTACAGGTGAGTAATTCTCACCAGATTTCTCTAAAACTGATCCATGATGCAGTCATGTCTACAGTAGAATTCATCTCGACCTTTGCAGGACTTAAACCCCATTAAAAGCTATTAAACCAAGATAACACTCATTGAAACAGCTCAACTGATTAAATCGGATCTTCTCTGGTTGTGCACATGTGTCTGTTTTAAGCTGTTTTACATGTGCGATATCGCAATAAAGCTGGTATTATAGCTTCAGTTGGGTAACCGATTATAAAGGAAACGAAAGGAAACAATGGTAGTGGACCTTTGTTCACGAAATGAGACAATGGCCTGCTTTTTGTTAACCAGCATTCTTGAAAATGAGCAACATAATGATTGTTGACTTAACACGGTTTGGAAATAATTTCTTCATATTTTTGGTGTTATCTGTCGTTTACATATCCTTCCTAAAACACAAAAGTGCGACCCTCTCCAAACACCTAAATTAGCAAAAAATTTAGGACATGTTAAAACTATATTTTCTAGAATTTCATAGAATAGTTTAAATGTAGCTTGTACCGTTTTTTGTGGCATCCTTCAGAACGGAGCGGTCCGTTACCAATATAGCTCAATATTTTCGGTCAAATCTCCATTCAATTAACACGGGGAGTTGGCTAGCTATGAGTTAGCTATGCTTTGCCCTCACTCATATTCTACGAAAGTGCGACCCCTTCTGAACATCTAACCTAGCTGTAATTTTAGGTCATGTTAGAGAAATATATTTGCTAGAAGTTTGGAGAATAGTTTAAATATTGGCCGGTTATTTTTCACACAGTGATGTTAACTAGGCAAATGCAATATACTTCTAACATAGACTATTTGTAAAGGTCGCGCGTCAATGGTGAGAGCACTGTGTATTGTGTATAGGAAAACGGACAGTAACTGCAGTATGCACTAGTGATGTGAGTTCAGCATGTTAATTCTATGATGTATAATTTACTATGTTTATGATGTGAGTGTAGCTTGTTATGATGTATGCTTTATATTGATTTTGACTTAAGTCATAGCCATGATACTTTGTATTGTTTATACATGCATATATCTTCATCAAGCCATGTTAGTTATAATTTACATTTTCAATGGATAATGTTATAATTAACATTTTCAAAGATCTTCATCTAAAACTGTGCTGTCATATTAGTCTGTGACACATGTATTTTATATTAAATCTCATACTCTTGTCTTCTTATCTATTGAGCCTACGGATGTTTCAAGTAATAATAAGTTTTGTTGCTAAATATCATCTTATCATTCACGGTATCATTTATATTCTGAACTGATACTGCACTGTTTTCACATTACTGGGCTTGACCACCCGTACATAGCCTGTGTTGCCCCTTCTGGTTTCAATGATCCCCATCCTTCCCTTTATCCTCCTCTTCACTGTGTACGGTGGGTCAATCCTCACCATATTTCTCTAAAATCTAACGTGGTATGAGTTTAGCAATAGTATATACCTCATTATGTAATCACTCTTATTGATTTTGACTTTGTTCATAATCATGATATCTTGAAATGATTATACACATCTTCATCAGGTCATGTTAGTTTTAATTAACATTATGGTATTTTTCTCTGTTAAAATAATCACTCTAAAACAATTTGTTGTCTTGCCTTGATTCAAATGGCAATTGGTGAAGTTATCATAAGGTCTTCTCCTAAAACTTTGCTGTCATAATAACTTATGACACATGTATTCTAATCTCCATGTTTTTGTTTTAATTTGGGATTCTGAAGTATAATTTGAACCTCTGTACACACCCTGTACTTATTTGGATCTGCCTTGAGCATGTTGAGAACATTTTTACCAGTGACTTTTATGAACGATCCTGATGAATTTGTTCAGAGTAGTAATATTATTGATATTTACCGTTTAGGAAAGCAGCCCGTTTCCCAGAAATTGCGAACTCTATTCTGAAGTACTTAACGATAAAAGTAGCAAAGACGCCAATACAAGCCAATTCCAACGTTAGGAAAAGCATGTAAAATACCAACAAAGGGCGACGAACGATCCGCTTTATAACGGGAATAAAACCTATCAAACGAAAGAAACGAAATGGAAGAATATTAGTTACTGCATTATGAATACAATAGAGGTTATCCACTTGGCTTGTAGCAAAAGGCGCTGGTTCCCGAAGTATTTCTCATTCAAACCAATTCAATGCACGACCTCGGAGACTTTGGCGGGCTATTCAAAACAGTCATGGCTGTACATGCTGGTGCTTCCTAAACAAGGTATAGCAGTCGCTGTATAGGATATGCAGCATATAGAACACGGATAACTTCTATTAAGAGTGTACAGGTGTACAAGGACTTGAGCTGACTTCGCAATTACCAAGCAATCTCACCCGTATTTACACGGTCGTGTAACTTGTCTAGAATAGAAAGTTAATGAAACGTCATGATGCAGTCATGTCTACAGTAGAATTCACCACGACCTTTGCAGGACTTAAACCCCATTAAAAGCTATTAAACCAATAACACTCATTGAAAACAGCTCAACTATGTTACATCAGATCTTCTTTGGTTAAAGCCACACTACACATGTTTCTGTTTTACCTGTGCAATGAGCAATGAGCTGGTATTATAGTTTCAGTTGGGTTAACGATTATAAAGCAATCGCAAGGTAACAATACTTTGTGGGCCTTTGTTCACGAAATGAGACAATAGTGTGCATATTGTTAACCAGAATTCTTGAAAATGAGAAACATAATGGCTGTGGACCGTAACATGGTTTGGAAATAATTTCTTCATATTTTTTGTGTTATCTGTCGTTTACATATCCTTCCTAAAACACAAAAGTGCGAATATTTCACCATAACACCTAAATTAGCTAAAAATTTAGGACATGTTACAAAAACTATATTTTCTAGAATTTCAGAAGAGTACTTTAAATATTGGCTGTTTATTTTTCACACAGTGACGTTAACAAGGCAATGTCCTATTACCTAACATACACTAAAACACCAAAGTGCGAATATTTCCAAACATCTAAATTAGCTAAAAATTTAGGACATGTTACAAAACTATATTTTCTAGAATTTCAGAAGAGTGCTTTAAATATTGGCCGGTTATTTTTCACACAGCGACGTTAACTAGGCAATTGCCTATACTTCTAACATACACTATTTGTAGAGGTTACGCATCAATGGTGAGAGCACTGTGTATTGTGTATAGGAAAACGGACAGTAGCTGCAGTATGTTACAATTTGAAGATTCCAATGGGTACGGAATGCAAAGCGTACACTTTCAAAAACGTCAAGCCCGTTTCAAAATAATTACACAAAATTTCACCACAGGTCATTACCTCTACTATGGCACGATTCGACATTACAACAGCTAACTACTTCCAAACGCCTTAAGGGGGTACTACACCCATCGATAAATTTGTGTCTATTTTGGCATTTTTTTCAAAAACTAATAACACAGTGGTAAAAAACGATACAGAAAAGTTTGCACTGGCCACTAGCAAAAACATACCGTTTGGTTTGCGATGTAAACAATAGGCCTATAATCGAGCATTCGTGATAATGGTTCAGAAGCCTCAAAACTAAGGGATAAACAATGCCATTAATTTCTTTTTGAATGAACTAATGTGCAACAGACAACATACGTACGTTTCGCATGCTCCATAAAAGTGTCCTTCCTCACGACGAGACAATCCATTGAATTAGAGTTTCCATTAGAATCCATATCCTGAGCGGTTTCTCCATTGCCAGCCGCTTTTGGATTACTGGCATTCTTGTTCACGCCTGTATCTTGGACACAAACATTAACACTGGGATCTTTTGGTAGAAGTGACATTGGTATAGCAGCTAACAGCAAAACAATTCCAACTCCAAGAAACCCAATCCACCAAGCGCCGATCCACCGCGGGTCCCATTGTGAAAGGCCTGAATTTGGTCTTCTGGGATGCGTTCGAAATCAACATAATACTCCACTGCAATACTGCCAATAAAGTACCCTAAGGCCGGTCCACCGACAAATATCGTACTGTAAAATGCTGAAAAATAACGTGGAAATAGCATTTTAAAATATTCTGAATCTGAAGAAATATTCCGTAGCACTCACCGCAGGGTGAAGTTGACAAATAGGTTTTGTTGTTTAACAGCTGCTTTGAATTGTTTATAGGTTGTCGGTGGCTGACTAAACGACTTTGAATACGTATTCAACAACTCCTCCTATACCTTTGTACAGGAGCCAACCGTTGTTAATCCGTGATGAATCCACACTTTTACTGTAGCGTATACGCGAACGCGAGCGAGACTACGCGTTACGCGAGAGCGCGTAAACTTCGTCATGCCTGGAACCTTTGTGCGTATGCAAGCTTACAAGTTGAATTCAGTATTTTCAGATAGCGGCTAAATTTTGCCGTTTTATTCTGTAGTTTTATTGATGATATTAACAGAGAAATCATCGAAGTTTTTGTAAGGCTTTAGTGACAATGATTAACTGACATTTGAAATAGGCCTAATCGTGAATTATACGATCTTTAGCTTCTTTTCGTTGTTGAAAGGATTCAATCATGTTTCACCGTTGTTCATCACCGTTTAACAACTCGCGTCCAGCGCGTCTGCGTGAGTTTACTTCGCTCGGGCAGCTAAAGCTGCCCTCGCGAAGTAAACCACGCAGACGACGCGGCCGCATCGTTGTTAAACGGTGATGAACAACGGTGAAACATGATTGAATCCCTAATAATAATATTACTATTATCTAATGTAACAAACAGTAATGCAGCTGTTATAAATACGCCTATAGCTTCAGAGCTAATAATTGTGTTCACAATATTTCAACATAGAAAGAAGGATGATTTATTTACGCGCATTTTGATACATCATTTGTCCGATTTTGTTCAATAGTAACAACACAGCAGTGTTTTAAAGAAAAATACATGAATTTAAAGTTGCAGTTATTTGTATTGATTTGAATTCAGCGCGAAGAGGATTTTACATGACACAATGCTAGCGCAATAACCATTGATCGCTATAAACTGCAACTTTTAAATTCGGGTATTTTTATTTAATGACATTTGACAAATGGGGTATCAAAATGTGCGTATTTCTTTGTAGAAATATTGTGGAAACAGTTATTAGTTCTGAAGATACAGGCGTATTTATAACAGCTTTTTGTGCAGACTTTATCTACTTGATACACCAACAGTTCTACGAGAGGGATGTGGTATCAACGCACACAATGTCTATGAAGTCTTATATTCCTCTCACTCAAGTGGAACTGCTGGGTGGTATTGAATAAGCTTAAGACAATTCATTATGTTCATGAGTTGTATATTACTTACAAAAATAGACAACGTATCTTCGTCTATAACGTCCTGCCAAGTCATCTAAATACGGAACAACTATCGAATAAATTGGCCCGTCACCAATGCCAATCAAAATCTGACCAATTACAGTCCACCATATAAGGCCACTAAAGCCAACCGATTCTTTGCACTCTTTGGACGTAGTGTTAGTTTCAACTGCAGTTTCGTCACCAGTTACACATAGATTTTGTGTAAAGGAGCTGTTCGTAGACGATCTGAGGAAGAGAACGAAAGCAGATAACGACCGATTGCTGCCAGTTGCGTGATCATGGTGATACTATTAGTTATGAGCTGAGGTTTGGGGGTGGTACGGACTCCTCCGAGACAAGATGTAATCCGTATCACCCCTAAACCGAACCTAATAACGATTTGATAACTAATCTCGCATACCGAAAAAATATTATTATGCCAAAATATACACGAGCGTAATTCTTGGCTGGAACAATTTTACTCAAACCCGTCTACACGATAATCACCATAAACTAGTAAATTAGGTAAATTTGACCAAATTCTGAGAGCTGCAAATTTCGTTCAGAAAAGTCAAGCCCGTTTCAAAATAATTACACAAAATTTCACCACAGGTCATTACCTTTACCATGGCACGATTCGACATTACAACAGCTAACTACTTCCAAACGCCTTAAGGGGGTACTACACCCATCGATAAATTTGTGTCTATTTTGGCATTTTTCTCAAAAACTAATAACACAGTGGTAAAAAGGTTATGTATATTATAGGGGCAAGGAATCCAATTACTACACTGGAATTTCAGCGACCCAAGACAAGCGGTTCGTTATTAATGATAAGAAATAAGGTACCGCTAGTATATACCTCATTTCCTATTATATATATATATTTTCACTGCAAATTTCGTTCAGAAAAGTTCTCTGTATTTTTTGGAGTGGCAAATTTCAGTGAAATACGTGTTTCAATACGGACACACCGGCTTTGTAGCCGATTATTGAAGCGCCATGATTGTTAAAAAACAATCGTTGCTGTGCGAGTGTGATGCAGAGCCGCGCATATGTATGTCCTTATTAACATGATACGGTGCGTCTATACGCGCATGTGACGCACTAAAGACGCATGCGCTGTTTTCTACTGACCTGATACAGCGCGTTGGGACGCACTCAGGGGGTATGATACGACAAATATCATGTCAGTAAATTGGGGCGCTTATCCAATGAAAATACGGGAAACTACTTGATGGTATGATAAAAATTATAATGTCTTACTTTCGCAAACCATAGCCACCGTCAACAAGGCTACCACCGCCACAATCACTACCTCCGCGGCCCGCCAACACCCCCGCCGCCACCAATCCACCACCTCCCCAACAATACCACCCCTTTCCCCCAACACCATCACCACCAGCGGCAGCATCCTGCTCCTTCTTCCATAAACTCAAATAAATCCTCTTAATACTTCTACGGTTTCTTTCTTCATTTTCTTCAATCTTTTATTCTACTTTCTTTTCTTCGTTTCTACACTTTCGAAAGCTCTTCGGCAGACTTACCCCGTAGATCGCTGGCCAGCGAGGAGTGCATCTGTGTCTAGTGGTTCAGATAAAAAGTGTGGCAAGGCGGTGAGAAAGTTTCCCAATGCCACTATCACAAAAGACACAGCAAACACTTTTGGCCTACTGACTCGCTCAGCATAATATGTAGTGAAAACAACTATTATAGTTCCACTTAGGTTACTCAAATTCGCCAAAAATGCGGATTGGAAGCTTGATAATCCAAACCGGCGCTCGAAGGATGGTAAGATGGCGCCAAAGTAAGAACCACGTGTGAAGATAGGCACACAAGCTAGCCAAACGAGAAAGACGACAAATGGCGGCCATCGAAACCACTGCAACCAGAAAGGTGACAAAGAAGGACCGCAGCCACATTGACCATCAGGATGTAAAGATTGATGCAAGTATTTCGGAGTTGGAGCCTTCTTAGAATCTGAATCAGATTTCTGTTTAGTCGGATCTGAGCTGACTTCGGCCATGCTTGATTAACTTCCGACAACTACTGCAATAAAAACAATGAAAAATATTGAATGATTGTGTTTACGCAACAAATGATGTTTATAGCTCGCACCACAATATTTACACATTCCCCGTGTGACCGCGGGGTCATTGCAAATGTACGATAATGTTAGTTGGTATATAATTTGTGCGGTAACTGTGTCACACTATAAACAGCAAGAGTATCGGTACATATACAAGGATTATCGTGTACGGTATACTCAAAATGCGGTATATTCACTATAAACACGCTCTATGTGAGAATGATGACATGATGAACATAGTCATTGATGCATCAGTTTTAAAATAGGGTAGGCGGTTACCCATATTTGGCGGTTCTCGGCTGGGCGCGATTACCAGGCTGATGGTGACATGCTCATATGACAGTTTTTACCAATTTGACCTCAGATGACCCCTGGCGACCCAAAATGACCTTCCAAAATTTGGCTCTAAATGTCGACTGTACCCACCAAGTTTCATGCCCATACGACAGTTCTTAGTAATTTGACCTCAGATGACCCCTGAGTGACCCCTGGGAGGGGACTCATGGTCAGAATAAATATATGAATTATATGAAGTATTTTTAAATGATTTGAAAATTTGTACCTTACTCATAGAGACTTATTAAATCTGATTTAAATCTGATTTAAATTTGGATTTAAATATGTTAGTAGAGTTAGAATTTTGTGTCTCATGAGATATTTTATTCCATAAAATGGGACCTGATGATCTTATTCCTCTAGATGAGAAAGCCGTTTTATTTCTAACCAACTGGTAATCGTTCTTTCGTCTTGTGTTTATGGTATGGACATTTTTTCTTTTCATAAAATAACATTCAAATAATTTTGGTAGTAAATTAACAGAATGCTTATACATAAAGATTCCAAGATAATATGTATACATGTCAGAGATAGTGAGAATCTTTAGACTCTTGAATAGTGGAGCTGAATGAGTCCTAAAATCACTCTTAGAAATGTTTCTTACGACTCTTTTCTGTAATTTGAGTAATTTGTCCAAATAAATCATATGTGTATTTCCCTCAAATACGGCATTATTAATGAAGAATATATACAATACATTATACTTTTAGGAATAAAATATTTTAACTTATGCATAATACCTACATTTTTTAGAGATATTGTTAGATATTGCTTCAATTTGATATTTAAAAGAAAGATTTTCATCCATTATACAGCCTGTCTCAAAAAAAATTGTGCAAGTGAAAAGCGCCCTCTGTGGCAGTTAGAAAATACCGTTGTGACATAATACTTACATCGACGTCAAGGGCATAGTCTTAGCTCTCAAATGCCGTTTAGTCTGTTCAATTTGCTTGTTTTAATCTCGAGATATGCTTACTTAACAACGAAAGGGTAAAATCACAATTGTGGCACTTTTACTAGGGAAGAGGGCTGTAGGCCTACATGTAAATCAATGATAGCATCAAGAGTTCCTTCGTGAAATCAAAAGAATGCATCAATTACACAACAATACAAAATTGTTTTTAATGTTTTATCATGATAAAGGTATAATGATTCTCGTTTTCCTCTTACGACAAATTAAACGATAAATAAATATTTCATATTCTGCTGTAAAATTAAATACATGTGCATGTCAATGGTTTTACCATGGTAAATGCTGTTCTTTTTGTCATTCAAGACAAACAAATATTACACACTTATGGGTTAATGAACTTTGACAAGTTCATGAAATTTGACAAATTAATGAAATTAGACAAAATAATGCACGCGAGCCGAAGGGGGGAGTGCATTAGACGCATCTACATCAGCTATCATTGATTTACATGTACAGCCCTATTCCTAGTAAAAGTGGCACAATTATGATTTTACCCTTTCGTTCTTAACTAAACATATCTCGAGATTAAAAAGAGCAAATTGAACAGAACAAACGGTATTTAAGAACTAAGACTGTGTCCTTGACGATGATGTAAGCATCATGTCACAACGGTATTTTCTAATCGCCAAAGAGGGCGCTTTTCACTTGCACAATTTTTTTTGAGATAGGCTGTAGAGGAATCCAAATTCACGCATTCCTACACCTGACTAGCAGCCTTTAGTTGGGTAGCCGTCGGCTACAATACACTCAAAATGTGAAATGATTCGGCCTTGGCGGAAATTTTAAACTGCATTCCATCACCCGTTTTACACCTTCCGCGAAAACACAGGTAGACAAAAGAATAACACAATACAGTTCCTTCGACAAAACACACAGCATGGTCTATTCGCTGTTGAAGTGACATAATAATCGGATTAACTATACGCGGTATCTATGCATTGATGTACTTGCGAACAAAAGGACTATGTATGAATAGATGCGACGGGATTACCTGCGGAATTATATATATTATTAGCTATTATTCTATTATAAACCCTCCTCGTCCTTGCATCTTCTCTAGGTGTTAGGCGGCTTTTATTTGCACAATTGGACGCTCAAAACACCAGGTTGGTGCTAGCGGCTACCCAAAGATGTCCGACCAAATCCTGACCATGACTTGGCTCCTTGGATTCGTCTATAATACCCAAGAATTTCGTTCTATTTACTCTTGGAAGAATACTTCCATCGAACATTACGTTTGTATTGCTTTTGAAATGAAATGTTTTTTGAGGTGTACCCATAATCATAAAGTTTGTTTTTTCAACATTTATTGATAGCTTATTCGCTCTAAACCAGTTTGTTACTTAGTTCGATATTTTCAGTGGTATTTTTTTCAATAGTTTAGTTGTCTTGCCTTGGTTCAAATGACAATGGTATGGTTATCCAATGATCTTCATCTAAAACTGTACTGTCATAATAATTTATGACACATGTACTACATTCTAAATCTCATGCTCTTGTTGTCTTATGTACTGAGCCTACGGAAGTTTTGTTGCTAAATATCTTAATCATTCATGGTATCATTTATATGTTTAACTGAGCTTGACCCTCTGTACACATGTGTTTCCCCCATTCTGGTTTCCATGCTCTCCAACTCTTCAGTATAATCCTCTTTTACTTTGTACAGGTGAGTAATTCTCACCAGATTTCTCTAAACTGATCCATGATGCAGTCATGTCTACAGTAGAATTCATCTCGACCTTTGCAGGACTTAAACCCCATTAAAAGCTATTAAACCAAGATAACACTCATTGAAACAGCTCAACTGATTAAATCGGATCTTCTCTGGTTGTGCACATGTGTCTGTTTTAAGCTGTTTTACATGTGCGATATCGCAATAAAGCTGGTATTATAGCTTCAGTTGGGTAACCGATTATAAAGGAAACGAAAGGAAACAATGGTAGTGGACCTTTGTTCACGAAATGAGACAATGGCCTGCTTTTTGTTAACCAGCATTCTTGAAAATGAGCAACATAATGATTGTTGACTTAACACGGTTTGGAAATAATTTCTTCATATTTTTGGTGTTATCTGTCGTTTACATATCCTTCCTAAAACACAAAAGTGCGACCTCTCCAAACACCTAAATTAGCTAAAATTTAGGACATGTTAAAACTATATTTTCTAGAATTTCATAGAATAGTTTAAATGTAGCTTGTACCGTTTTTTGTGGCATCCTTCAGAACGGAGCGGTCCGTTACCAATATAGCTCAATATTTTCGGTCAAATCTCCATTCAATTAACACGGGAGTTGGCTAGCTATGAGTTAGCTATGCTTTGCCCTCACTCATATTCTACGAAAGTGCGACCCCTTCTGAACATCTAACCTAGCTGTAATTTTAGGTCATGTTAGAGAAATATATTTGCTAGAAGTTTGGAGAATAGTTTAAA
Source organism: Amphiura filiformis (assembly GCF_039555335.1). Lineage (NCBI taxonomy): Eukaryota > Metazoa > Echinodermata > Ophiuroidea > Amphilepidida > Amphiuridae > Amphiura > Amphiura filiformis. The sequence goes on from NC_092640.1 coordinate 22,195,907, forward strand.
TATTGGCCGGTTATTTTTCACACAGTGATGTTAACTAGGCAAATGCAATATACTTCTAACATAGACTATTTGTAAAGGTCGCGCGTCAATGGTGAGAGCACGGTGTATTGTGTATAGGAAAACGGACAGTAACTGCAGTATGCACTAGTGATGTGAGTTCAGCATGTTAATTCTATGATGTATAATTTACTATGTTTATGATGTGAGTGTAGCTTGTTATGATGTATGCTTTATATTGATTTTGACTTAAGTCATAGCCATGATACTTTGTATTGTTTATACATGCATATATCTTCATCAAGCCATGTTAGTTATAATTTACATTTTCAATGGATAATGTTATAATTAACATTTTCAAAGATCTTCATCTAAAACTGTGCTGTCATATTAGTCTGTGACACATGTATTTTATATTAAATCTCATACTCTTGTCTTCTTATCTATTGAGCCTACGGATGTTTCAAGTAATAATAAGTTTTGTTGCTAAATATCATCTTATCATTCACGGTATCATTTATATTCTGAACTGATACTGCACTGTTTTCACATTACTGGGCTTGACCACCCGTACATACCCTGTGTTGCCCTTCTGGTTTCAATGATCCCCATCCTTCCCTTTATCCTCCTCTTCACTGTGTACGGTGGGTCAATCCTCACCATATTTCTCTAAAATCTAACGTGGTATGAGTTTAGCAATAGTATATACCTCATTATGTAATCACTCTTATTGATTTTGACTTTGTTCATAATCATGATATCTTGAAATGATTATACACATCTTCATCAGGTCATGTTAGTTTTAATTAACATTATGGTATTTTTTCTCTGTTAAAATAATCACTCTAAAACAATTTGTTGTCTTGCCTTGATTCAAATGGCAATTGGTGAAGTTATCATAAGGTCTTCTCCTAAAACTTTGCTGTCATAATAACTTATGACACATGTATTCTAATCTCCATGTTTTTGTTTTAATTTGGGATTCTGAAGTATAATTTGAACCTCTGTACACACCCTGTTTTGTTCCTCTCTGGTTGATATGCTCTCATCCTACCCTACCCTCCTACTATCTGTGTACAGAGGGTCAATAGCCATATCATCTCCATTAAACTTCTCTATAATGATGTCACTTCTTATCTACTGAGCCTCTGATGTATTATTAAGGATATAGTCTTAATTAAATTCATTATGAATATGATGGTAAACTATCTGATCAAATCATATCTATTTAATTTTTATGGCTTGGTACGGGGTACCATGTGAGCCTATATCATTGTATTAGGGAGCGATCGTTATTTATGGCAGGGGAATGGGTAAATTTAGGGGGAACACGAAATTTTTTGTGGTCTTGAGGGGGGGAACCTGAAATTTTTAGGTGGGCCAGGGGGGGCGGGATTGTGAAGTTTTAAATGGAGAAAATTGGGAAAACAAGGGGGAACGCGGAAATTTTGAGCGGACGCGAGGGGGGAACGCGAAATTTTTGTCGATATTTTGCCAAAACACCCATTCCCCCCCCCCCCCTGCCGTAAATAACGATCGGTCCCTTATGATGCCTGAGCTGAATTTTGTTGCTAAAATATCTTCTTATCATTCAATGTATTGTTTATTGTGTACAAATGATTCTGCTCTGTTATCCCATCACTGAGCTTGACCCTATGTACACACACTGTTTTGCCCCATTATGGTTTCAATGCTCTCCAATCTCTCCCTATATCCTCCTCTTCACTGTGTACAGATGGTTAATTCTCTAACAAGAGCACCAATTGTGCTGTAGCTCAATTGTTTCTGGATATAGGCATGTCATTGGAACTAATATATAATTATGTTATTGGTATCATGGTATTGTAGGTGCATAATATCACAACTTATTGTCGGTTACCATATTCAACATTATTATTATGGACTGCGCAAATTGAAATTGGAAGTATGGGTAGAGTTATTTGAAAAACAACTTTCTTGAAGAGAATTGGACAGAGCTCCACCATCTGACAGCCATAAGGAAGTGTCGGTAGGAAAAGCTCTACCATCTTAAAGCCCCATTTAAGGAATTGTAAGTGAGAAATGGATGATTTATCAAAGAAGGTTGAAGGAAAATGTCAACATTAAAGCCAGGCTCATTACCTTGAAAACTGACCAATGTGCATATGAACTGTATCATGAGATGAACCTTTTTAAAATACCGCTTTTCTCAAAAAAAATAGACAGAGCGCTGCTATCTGACAGCCCCATTGTTAAGAACTGTCAGTAGGAACTAAGTCCATATGGAGGAATTTTTAAAGAAAAACATGAAAAGGTTGGAAGTAAAGGCATCAACTTTGAAGGTTCATAACATGAAAACTGAGCCACCTGCATACATATGATCTGCATCATCTAAAATAATGCTTTCCTCCAAAAAAATGCTGAGCTCTGCCTTTAGACAGCTTCATTTAAGGATCTTTCCAAGTGGAAGATTTTTGAAAGAAGGTTGGAGTAAAACTCAAGGCGCATAACTTCAACAGTTATGTATGTTTAGCCATGTATGACCATATAGTCATGCACAGTTATGTATAGCATTGAATAGCTATGTATAGACAAGTATAGCTATGTATAGCCACATATCACAATGTATAGCAATGTATTATTATATATAGTGCCATGTATCGCTATGTATAGCCATGCATGGCTATGTATAGCCATGAATAGCTATGTATGGCTATGTATTGCCATGCATAGTTATGTATAGGGGGCACACCACTAAATCAATGCACCATTTGTGTAACCCTGAGTTCCGGTAAAATACAGAAACTTTTTTGAGGTATTTTGGGCTGGTCTTTAGGCTAATTAATCAGAAAGAGTGGCGAATTATAGCTTAAATAAAAGTGTAAAGCCTATGCATAAATTTGAGTCGCCAAAAAAGTCGCATTTTTATAATTATGGAGAAAATAGGTCCGCGAATTAAAAAATGACAGAAACCGGTTTGCAGTCTTGAGAGCATGTCAAAAACAGTGAGGGCGCTGTTCGCGGCCTCGTAGCGGGAAAACGAGGTGGAAGGACACCCATACATTGAAACATTGAAACTTTCATCGATTTGCAATCGACTGGTTATCATAAAATATTTTAAAACGAGCCCAAAATGCCTCAAAATGAGCAAAGAAAACCGGTGTATATTTCAATGGGGCGATTATTTAGTGGTGTACGCCCTCATGTTTTTCTCTCTTTTTTTTGCGGAATTTTAAATCTATTTTTATTTTTCAACCTTTCTGTGCTAATGAATATGATTAGTGTTGTCGAGCTTCTTCCTGATCGGGCAATTGATCCTACTTGAGAAGTTCATCCACCCGTAGAAAGTTTTTTTTGTCACCTCAACATCAATTTTTTCAAATTTTTTGGTTATTAGTCATTACTTATAATCACATATATTTTCTTTTTAATGACAGGTATTCGCCATGGTCTGGGCCTCTGGAAGTTGTTATCTTTGGGGATTCGCTCATTAATACTTAGATGAGGACATTTTTGACATACAAAGACATTATCAGCTGGACTGAGTTGGTCGTACATGGCACTCCATACTGCAAGACGGGCAACTGTTTGAACATTGCAGACGGCTATTGAATATTATGATGTCGAAATACTGCAGGATTTAAAGGCCATGGGAACTGTTCAACTGACACATGACATTAATTCCCAATTAATTTCCAATTAATTTCCCGATCTGTTGAGGAATTTACAGAGTTGTGTCCAGCAATTAGTCCAAATCAAAGTTGTTTGCTTGTCCTCATCCGACCGACCATCTTGGCAGACCGGACCGTAAAACTTTTTTTTTTTTAATTTAATTTTTCGGATATGTCCATGGAAATACAGCCAAATGCTAGTTACAACCAAATACAACCAAGTTTAGAAAAACGTGAAATGCCACAAAGGAAAGATGTTTAAACTTTGGCCACTTTTTACGTTTTGAAACGTTTTTTGGTAGATTAATTATTAAACGCAAAGCGATGGACGGTACAGATTCAAAAGTTGCAATTTTTGCTCATGTCAACGTTTATCCGTAGAAGCAGGGCTACGACACTCAACTCATTTGCATAGCAAAATGACCCGTCTCCTCTGCAGCCAATTTGGTTCCGCTCCATCGAAATCAAGCTGGTCACGGAGGAGACTACCCTCCTTTGTGTTTGTTCATTTGTGTTTGGAGAGCCCTTCTTGGAGTCCGTAATGACTTAGGCTACGTTCTCTGCATTGCACTAGAAATACCTTTTCTGTGATCTCGCTATAGAGCCAACCGGGAACACGTATTCGTTTTGATATAGGATTAAAATTAGTATCACCCTTGTGACCCCCGTGCAGTGGAAAACCTTAATTCTTTCATTAAAAGGAAATGAAAATATAAAAAAACACAAAAAAAAAACACGGATCTACCTGTGCACCTATAAAATGGACACAGCAATTTGTCTCAAATATGAATGAATTTTAAGAAACATACGGGATATGATGAACATGACCTGACGCCATGATAGTAGGATCTATTTTTAGTCGTTTTATATACAATGTATATACCGATACCGTATTGTCATAATACCAATCATGATGCAGTCATGTCTACAGTAGAATTCATTTCGACCTTTGCAGGACTTAACCCCATTAAAAGCTATTAAACCAAGATAACACTCATTGAAACAGCTCGACTGATTAAATCGGATCTTCTCTGGCTGTGCACATGTGACTGTTTTCATGTGCGATATCGAAATAAAGTTTGTATTATAGCTTCAGTTGGGTAACCGATTATAACGAAAGGAAACAATGGTATGTGTACTTTTGTTCACGAAATGAGACAATGGCGTGCTTTTTTGTAAACCAGCATTCTTGAAAATGAGCAACATAATGATTGTTGACTTAACACGGTTTGGAAATAATTTCTTCATATTTTTGGTGTTATCTGTCGTTTACATATCCTTCCTAAAACACAAAAGTACGACCCTCTCAAAACACCTAAATTAGCTAAAAATTAAAAAAATGTTAAAAAACTATATTGTCTAGAATTTTAGAAGAGTACTTTTAATATTGGCCGGTTATTTTTCACACAGCGACGTTAATTAGGCAATGTACTATTACCTATAACATTAACTAAAACACCAAAGTACGAATATATCCAAACATCTAAATTAGCTAAAAATTTAGGACATGTTAAAAAACTATATTTTCTCGAACTTTAGAAGAGTACTTTTAATATTGGCCGGTTATTTTTCACACAGCGACGTTAACTAGTCATATCCCCATACTTTTAACGTAGGGCTATTTGTAGAGGTCACGCGTCAATGGGAAAGAGCACTGTGTATTGTTTATAGGAAAACGGACAGTAACTGCAGTATGTATTTGTCATTATATATATATATAGGTGCACAACTTATAAGTTCCCCCCTACGTATTTTTAAAATAAATCAAAAACTATTTGCCGAAATGCAAACCTGTAAAATGATATGGGTAGCCTTATTTGTTTTACACATGTGGACCAAATTTTAGCGTCACACGTCATTGCGTTCAGTCACAATGGTTCATTATGTAAACAAAGGATACCGTTTTAAACAGTGTTAAAAGTTGCATCTGAGTCCATAGGACTCAATTCTCAAACAATACAGGAAACCAGGGATATTCATATGTTTGTAAAAGAAAACTTAATCTTTGGTATTCTTCTTCTTCTTGAAAAGCAAAGCAGGTGTTTTATTCTTTTCTTTTTAATGATAAATGTCTGAGATGGAAGGGATATGTACTGCAGTGAGAATAGACCACATCGCCAGTAGTTCATCACATGTGAAAAGTCACATTTTAATAATGCCGCGTTTGCCCGAATTTCTACGCGGTAGAGCAATAGGTTTGCTGGATGAAAATGTACCGGTGAAAGAAACTTGCTCGTCGTATGGGAGTTGCGCCTAATGCAATTCGAAAATGGAGAACAAAATTTCAGTTGGGACCATGTTAAAAATGAGGTTATAATACCACCTTATCAATGAAAACACAACACTGCAAGAGCTAACCCGAGCAATCCAACATGTATGGAACAACATGGACCAGCAACGGGTCCGGAATTTAATAAACAGTGCAGGAGGACACATCCCCTATTAAACATCTAGACTTTAAGTTTTATTTCCATTACAAACACATGGACAGGCCTAACATACTGTATTGTTTGACAATTGACTCCTATGGACTCAGGTGCAACTTTTAAAACTCCCTCTTTTTTTACATACTGAACCATTGTGGCCAAACTCAATGATGTGTGACACTACAAATTGGCCCAGATTTGTAAAACAAATAAGGTTACTCATAACTTTTTACAATTTTACATTTCGTTAAATAATTTTCGATTTATTTTAAAAAGCATTAGGGGGAACTTATAAGTTGTGCACTGTATATAATGAGTGATATTTAGTAACGTAAATGTGCAGTTCATATGCACAAACGAATACTGATCTTTATGATATTCAGGTTTTTGTACATCACATATAACATGTCACATAGGAGGTCATACGTATGTATGTGTTGACCTTCATCTATTGTATTTGTTCATCTGTGTATGGAGAGGATTAACGCCATTAAACGCCATTAAAAGGATACGATACATGATTTACCGACAAGTGACTCATTTCGGAATGCGATCATGAATTTTGAAGAAAAAAAAGTTTCCACAGGCTTCGTTGGGATTCGAACCAGCGATTCGGAACTTCCTTTGATTACGCGTCTAGCGCTTTACCGCTCGGCCACGGTGGCAGTTGAGTGGAGGAGTGTAATGATAAATGACAAATCTCATAATGCCATCTTTAGCCTTTCGTTTACTAAAAAAAGACGCGTTTTGTAAAGATAGATTAGCCGTTTTATGCATAAAGAGCACGAACGTTTGGGAAAGGTTTCAAACATATAATAAAGACACTGATGTGATGATGAAATTGCGTAAGTCGGGAAATATCTGCATCGCAATGTTTTGTTTTGGTTTTAGGAATTTGACCTTAAAATTTACGACTTCATGACATTATCATTCGAAATCAACAAAAGATATTTTAACAGTATATGGGCTCATTCTTTCTCTAGAATGTTTTGTACATGTATATGAAATAGCTTCAACAATGGTTCGCTGCATAATGGTAAAAACAGCCTTGACCTAAAAATGGGCGAGAGGTACCATATTTACCGATTCAGGCTAAATTTAAAATTGATATAAAACGTTTGTTTTTTGATCGATTACAAAAATTAATTCTTGTCTTATAAAGAAATTGTGTCTGGCGTGAATTACACTAGTTTTTTTTTTTTTGTTCTTTTTAAATTCTTCAAATAATTTATTAAATGATAGAGTGAATCCCCTGGCCCTCTATAATTACCCACAAAAGATCGAGTCCCCTTAAAACTCCATCAGTATTAGGGCGTAGTTCAGTGAACTCACCGTATTGCTATTCCAAGTATTTGATAATACAGATAATAATTGTATTAATGGGTCGAGGCGATTGCATTGAAAAAGGCTAATAAATTATTCATAACAGTTACGTAATCAATCGATAGTGCGGACACTTTTCATTTGAAAACCACCAAATTTCGTAATGTTTTAGCGTTGGAAAAGAAACCACGTGAATAGAGTGCCCTCTCAAGAATATCTACTCTCTGGTAGAAGGCATGGCCGCACTGAAAGGATTACTGTTGTCCCGGAACGGTTGTACTATACACCCAATGTGCATTCATTGTACGCCTGTGTTGGGTCTGGCTGACAGAAGCGAAACTTGCCACTTTTGAATCTGAACCTTCCATACAGTAAATAATTTTATCCCGTGACGCTTTTCTTATTTATGTGATTGTATTGTTCTTGTTTTGTTGTTGTTGTTGTTGATGTCGTTGTTGTTGTTTTTAATAACCTATGGTTATAAGTATTTTTATTTTCTTGGTAGATTTATAAAAGAATGACTCATGATATTAGAGTCCATTGAGTCTATAATAGAAGAATGTATCATATGTATGAACCTCATGGCCGATTGCATACTTCATTCGGGGCTTGCACCGTCCTCCCGGGACCGTCGGAACCATATCATCATAGGTGTGAAACGAGCAATTTATGTCAATGAACATTAGGCCTAATTTCTGTCTTCACGTAATAATATTCCATGTTAGGTACCATTAACCTAAATACACGAATGCCATAACAGTGACCCCTTTTTAATGTGAATGCACCTCGTATTTCTCCTACATGATAACGATAGTGAATTATGTTCTCGTCGTACATGTCGTATGATCTTTGATGAATTATAAATTAGGTGGGTGAGTGTTCAGAAATAGTGGTAAATTTTATTTTTCACTTTTTCAAAGTTTTTGACCCGCCCAATTTTGATAACCAGGAACGTTTTAACCCCCTCTTATGGACCTATAATGTTTTACCCCCTACTCATATTACGTCTGATACATTTTGACCCCTACCCCCTACCAATTAACTAATTGCTTGAATGAAGGTTGTTGTCCCTTGATTAACGTGCCAGCACTTGCACTCTCAGCATGATTACCGCACAACATACCATATATAGTATCTTGGAAATAACTTTTTTTTTCGTATTTTAATGCTTTAATTAAACACGACAGAATACTTTCTGTATTGGCACATTGGCACGTACAGTAAAACAACTTTCATTTCCTTTTTTTAAATTTGTGCCCTCCTTGTGGGTTTTTAAAATAAAATAAAGGAAACAAACAATACAAACTTTATCTGCTTGCATTCTCCTTTTTACAGTGTCGTTTCTAATAGCTCATTTTTAAGCCTGATGTCCTCCCAGTGAATGTGTACTCCAACATTTTTTATTCAATCACTGCGCCGTCTTTTTTAAAGACATTTCTTGTTTAATATTGAAAATTATTTATTCTTGATAATACCTCATTTCCACAACGTTCCACGGATTCAAATATAAATCAATGGGTATTCGGAGTGCCAAGCACTCACCTTTATTTCAATCGGACATAATTATATTTTAATTAATTATAATTCAAAGGACACATTTATAATTAATTACAAGGACAATTTCTTCTTGTATGACATATCTCTGTTTGTTAAAAAAAACACATATTGCCCAATGAATTTTTATGAAAAAAAAACATGCCATTTTGAAGCTGTTGGAAGAAAATAATAACAGATAATAATTATCATTATACTTTGTTACACACAAGTACAAAAACATGTCATGTGCATTTGAGTTTTCAATTGTTTTTACAATAATATGAAAGCATACATTTTCAACTCTTTTATTTCTTTCCAAATTAGCTTCAAGAATAACATTCATTCAATCATTCATTCCATCAAAGAACAACTAGATCTGGTTACAGATCTGGACCTAGCTGGGGCCGGAAATGCCAGTCTTAAAGTTTATGGACATCTCATACCATTAATGGTGCATCACTGTAGCATGTAGGGGCTTTATCCGTCTTCCATAGGCTGAGATTTGACGTTTTGACCTCCTTAATGACTTTTGACCCAAATACAAAAAAAAAACCTCATATACACCGCGAAAATGCATTGTTACAGTTTAAATAAATACAAAAATCTACTATGCTTAATTATGGAGATAAAAATTCTTGAAGTTATTTAGCTTAAAACCGGAAATGACGTCTAAATGACCTTTGACCAAAAAAAAAAAAATACTGTGCACACATCGGGTAACACTAATGCATATATGAAGTTTATGTAACTCTGATCTGGTTACGTTTTGAGATTAAAAAAATGAACATATTTGATGATTTTTGGTTTTTGACCGGAAGCGACCCCTTAATGACATTTGACCCCAAAACTGTAGACACCCCGAAGACCCTGGTTGGTAGCAATGCATGTGTGCTAATGACAATACTCTGCTATGTAATTTGTAAAAACAGTGATTTTTTGAATATTTTTAGCTTTCAGACCGGAAATGACCCCCTTAATGACCTTTGACCCAAATGCTGTGAATAATTTATAGGCACTGGATATAGCCGATGCATATGTGTAAGTGACATCATCGTACTATGTAATTTGTGGCAGAAGCATTTTGAAGATATTTGGTTTTATACCGGAAATGACCCCTTAATGACCTTTGACCCTAATTTGTGAATATCCTATAGACACTGGATACAGCCGATGCATATGTGCAAGTGACGTCATTGTAGGATGTAACATGTAGGAGAAGAAGCATTTTGAAATTTGTTGCCAGAAGAAAGAAAGAACTAGAGTCAATAGAATCTGGGTACACAGCGAATAGCTATCTGCAAACCATATTTTGACCTTTTGACCCTAAAGTAAACATTGACCTTTGGGGTAATAAATAATTTTAACATGTTTAGAATGTCGTAAGAATCGTTCCTGTTGAATTTGAGTTCGACTGGGCCAATTTTAAACATTTTTTTTGCAAGTTTGACGTTTTGACCTCCTTAATGACCTTTGACCCCAATATATAAAAAAAAACCTCATCTACACCGAGAAAATGCATTGTTACAGTTTAAATTTAAAAAATCTACTATGCTTAGTTACGGAGATAAAAAATTCTTGAAGTTATTTAGCTTAAAACCGGAAATGACAAATAAAAATATTTGATGATTTTTGGTTTTTGACCGGAAGCGACCCCTTAATGACCTTTGACCCGAAAACTGTAGACACCTTAGAGACCCTGGTTGGCAGCAATGCATGTGTGCTAATGGCAACACTCTGCTATGTAATTTGTAAAACAGTGATTTTTGAATATTTTTAGCTTTCAGACCGGAAATGACCCCTTAATGACCTTTGACCCTTATCTGTGAACACCCTATAGACACCGACCACCGACCGACCTAAGCATGTCACCATCACATGTTATTTGTGGAAGAAGATACATTTTATAGTAAAATCGCATTTTAGCCATTGTGAGCAAAAATCGCATTTTAGCCATTGTGAGCAGGTCAAAGGTCAAATGGAGTTCAATGTCATGTAACATGTGGGGACATGGTCAGTGGTGTTTGTGACCAAGTATGACCAAAATCGGTCAAAGCATAGCAGAGCTAGGGCGAAACGTGGCAAATCACGCAAAATGTCACGTTTTGCTAAGAAAAAGCAAAAAAAATCACGTTTTTGACCATTGTAGCTAGGTCAAAGGTCACAGCCAGGTCAAAGTCAAATGCAAGTTTTGCACTAGCCCAATGGTCATTTGGGTCAAGTATGCTTGAAATCTGCCAATGCCTTGCGGAGCTAGAGCGCATTGCCAGAAAGAAAGAAGAAGAAAGAAGAAAGAAGAAGAATTGGCAAAAGACAGAACACAGCGAATTTGCAAATTCGCTGTGTAAGAAAGATCCGATAGCATCACAAGACCTAGCCGGTGTCCCGGCTAGGTAAGAAACCCTACATTCATCACACCCTACACTGGATGTGGAATGTTTACGATTCATTTTGGTTCATCACAACAAACAATAACTTGATTTGGTGCAATGTATGGTGCACAAAAAAAATTATGAGTCTTACACATACATGTGCTGCACACACCACTACATAGTACATACTAAGTACTGTACGATACACCACTAAAACACAATGGCATTGGCATATACCTAGCCTACTCTCACTACAAATTATCAACATACCTGTATCAAGAACTTGATCAAAATTTAGGAAAATATACCAACAGTTTGGAAACAAATACATAGAATACCGGAGCTTACTTTGCTGTAGACAATGCTATGTTGCGTCTGGTCTGAATAAGAACTCAGCAAGAGGTTTTTACACAGCCGTGACGTTAGTCTTTTTTTCTTACAGGTTCTTTACACAGCCGTGACATTAGTCACGGCTGGGTTTTTTTCGTACAGGTTCTTACACAGCCGTGACGTTAGTTACACAGCCGTGACAGGTTCTTTCTTTTTACACAGCCGTGACGTTAGTCACGGCTGTGTCTTTTTTCTTACAGGTTCATCTTTCTTCTTCTTCTTTCTGTCAACCATTACATTTACTCTAGCACTCACATGCTTACATCGATATTGACCTAACTTGGTCGTGGGGTCAAAGATCACGCAGGGGTCATAGGGGTCAAAAACGTGATTTCAACTAAAAATGCATCTTCTCCCACAACTTACGTAGGACAGCGACCCCACTTGCACACATGCATTGTTATTACCTATGTCTATGTGGCGTACACAGATTTGGGATCAACGGTCATTAAGGGGTCACTTCCGGTATAAAAACCTTCAAAATGTTTATTATCTAAGTTAAACATAACACAGTAACGATATGTTCACATATGATCCGCAGTCACCCAATGTATATGTGGTATTTTTTTTATTTGAGGTCAAAGCTCATTAAGGGGTCACTTCCGGTATAAAAAGAAATACCTTTAAAATGCATCTTCTTCCACAAATTATGTGGGACAGAGACGCCACTTGCACACATGCATTGTTATTACCCAGTGTTTATGGGGTGTACACAGATTTGGGGTCAAAGGTCATTAAGGGGTCACTTCATGTATAAAACGAAATACATTCAAAAAATTTTATTAGCTAAGTAAAACATGGGACAGTAACGGTATGTTCGCACCTGATCTGCAGTCACCCAATGTATATGTGGTATTTTTTTATTTGGGGTCAAATCTCATTAAGGGGTCACTTCCGGTATAAAACGAAATACCTTTAAAATGCATCTTCTTCCACAGATTCTGTAGGTCATTGACACCACTTGCACACATGTATCTTTATTACCCAGTGTCTATGGGGTGTACACAGATTTGGGGTCAAAGGTCATTAAGGGTCACTTCGGTGTAAAACGAAAAACCTTCAAAAATTGTATTTGCTACGAAAAACATAGGACAGTAACGGTATGTTCACACATGAGTTGTGGTTTCCCATTTAATGTGTGGGATTTTTTTTTTGGGGTCAAATGTCATTAAGGGGTCACTTCCGGTCTGAGACGAAAAACCTTCAAAATGCCCCTTCTGCCACAAGTAACATGGCAAAGTGATGCCACGTGCACACATGCGTTGACATTAGCCAATATCTATGGGCGTTTTCATATATTTTGGGGTCAAAGGTCATTAAGGGGTTACAACACGGCTGTGTTCGTGGTCTTAGACCACAGCTAAGTCTAGTTCTTTCTTCTTTCTGTCAACCATTACATTTGCTCTAGCACTCACATGCTTACATCGATTTTGACATAACTTGATCACAATGATCATTGACCGTGCCCCTACATGTCACATGAAACTCGTGAGGTCAAAGATCACGCAGGGGTCATAGGGGTCAAAAACGTGATTTCAACTCAAAATGCATCTTCTCCTACAAATTAGGTAGGAGAGTGACGCCACTTGCACACATGCATTGTAATTACCCAGTGTCTATAGGGTGTACACAGATTTGGGGTCAACGGTCTTTAAGGGGTCACTTCCGGTATAAAACGGAATACCTTCAATTTTTTATTAGCTAAGGAAAACATAGGACAGTAACGGTATGTTCACATATGAGTTACAATTACCCAATGTATATGTGGTATTTTTTATTTGGGGTCAAAGGTCATTAAGGGGTCACTTCCGGTATAAAACGAAATACCTTTAAAATGCATCTTCTCCCACAAATTACTTAGGACAGTGACACCACTTGCACACATGCATTGATATTACCCAGTGTCAATGTGGTGTACACAGATTTGGGGACAAAGGTCATTAAGGGGTTACTTCCGGTATAAATCGAAATGTCTTCAAAAAATTTTATTAGCTCAGAAAAACATAGGAGAGTGATGGTATATTCACACATGAATTGTGTTTACCCAATATATATATGGTATTTTTTTATTTGGGGTAAAAGGTCATTAAGGGGTCACTTCCGGTCTGAGACAAAAAATCTTCAAACTGCCCCTTCTGCCACAAATAACATGGCAAAGTGATGCCACGTGCACACATACGTTGACATTAGCCAATGTCTATGTCTATAAATGCATCAACCCGCCCAAAAAGCATGCGAAAGCACTGCGCGTTGTACGCGGATTGCACATTATATACAATCAATGTACTCCGCATACTTTTCTAACCGCTTTTCTGATTGGCTGCTTTGATATATGAATGTATTTCAACCTTACCATATAAAGTTTAACCTCTTTGGTAACAAAATCGGGCTGGAGTACAAAATCCCAGACTATCATACCTGTACATGTACTTGTTGTGCTTGGTTCTCTATATTGATGTTGATTGATGGTAAACTATTGTTCGCATGGTTGGGGAGGGCTAAATGGGGAAAATGAATGCTGTGATTGCCAGGAATATTAACTTTCAAGTGTCATTTGGCATTTTATGGGGAAAAACATTATTTTCTTTATTATTTTATATCATTGTAAAAAAAAAAAAAAAAAAAAAAAAAAAAAAAGTGTATGATGTTTTTGAATTTTTGGGTCGGTCGTGTCTGGGCAAACAAACACTTTTTTTTGGCCTGATAGAGATTGGACCCAAGACAAAGTACACCCAAATTAATATAAGTGTCAATTCAGAATTATCCCACCATGGTGGCAAAAAAAATCTGCAATTCTGCATTATGTGTTGTATTTATAAACATTTTAAAATCAACTTTTGTTTGCTTATTGTCTAATTTAAGGTAAGGCCGTGTAAAATTAATATTTTGGTTCTCGTCCCCTCTCTCCTCAATTTCTGGGATTTGTCAGATTTTTTTTTTTTTTTTTAGATTTTTCAATTTTTTAGACTTTGGAATGATTTATGAAATCTTCATACATATAAATAAGTTTATTAGAGAACAAGCATCACTTCCAAGTCTTTTTGTGGTACTCTAGGGGTTTATCCTCAGAATCTCACATTTGAAAAAAAAAAAAAAGGGCCTCATCGTTTCCTCGAGCACTGTTGGAGAAGACCGAAAACTACAGACAATGCTAATTTTACATTAAAACAAACAAAAACAAAAAAAAACACCTCCCTCCCTCATCAATTCATGAAAATCCTCTGGACGAGAACCAAAACATTAATTTTATACGGCCTAAACACGACCTTTACAAGAAAGATCCGCACCTGATACTGACACCCACGTCTCATTGTGATTTGACATGAACTCTACTAATAATAAAATGCTTAATCATCTTGTTTTGGCTCATTAGGTAATGGAAAATTCTTTGCTATTCATAACGTCATGGGAAATGGTTTTCAGACCTGTTTTTGAAAAGAATTGGTAATGAAACGTATTGCTTCACTACATTGGTATTTCGGTAATTACTTATGCTTCATGTCAATGACTAAATAATACAACAAGATCGAATACGCGATTGATTATGTGCCAAATATTTTGACATTTATTGAAAAGCTAAAAAGTTTGGAAGTGACGGTATGTGCCTGTCAATAGGCCCACTCTTTTGAAGTCGACTATACCCGCGATGACCCCTTTTTTTGAAGGTCTTACCCGATGACCCCTCTTTTTGGTTGCCGTTACCCAATGACCCCCTTTTTTCTAGATTTCTTGTAGGCCTATAGCATCATCAAAATGCAACAAAATAATGCCAACACTTTCAAATTTTGCTCCATTTTTTCAAAACTATGCCGAAACTTCCAAAATTTTCTACCCGATGGCCGATGACCCTTTTTTTGAAATTTTATACTCAATGACCCCCTTTTTTTCAAAATATTATACCCAATGACCCCCTTTTTGATTTTGTTTGTACCCAATGACCCACTTTTTTTTAAAATAACGATTTGTAGTTTGTACCAGATAGGCCCCTACTTCGCGACGACGGTAGGCACATACCCGTCACTTCTAAATTTGAGTGCCCCCGGGTCAGTAGCGTTCTGAGTGTATCGCGCGTGATATGTTGTAGATTTCCACGGATGAGAATAACACCACGGATATGTAACGAGCGTGTACATAACCTAACAGCAGCCACATCTCTATAGCCGCTAGTACAGTGAAGTTGATACCACCCGTTTAATTATTATATCTTGGGACACAACTTCTGATAATTTCATGAATCTGCGCTTGATTTTCTTGTAATAGGCCTTATTATGGTACACAAAATAAATCGGATACAAAATGACAATGTATAATGTAACTACCTGCCGATTGGCCAAAAAGAAGTTTTCATTATCAATTGGACCAATCAGCAATATTATTAGAATAATTGCATCACGCAAAAAATTTGGGTGAATTATTTACAAACCTCCATTCTGATTGGTGATCAAAGTGAAGATATCATGTAATTGACCAATCAGAGGCAATGTTAGATCGGCAGGTAGTGCTCAGGGGGTCAATTAATACTGTTTACATGCAATGGGACAAATCATGAAACGCTGGGTTAGGGGCAGGGCGCTGAGGGGAGCAATTTTTTAGGGGGGAGGGCTAGAATTATTTGGCAAGCTAAGGGGGTGGGGAAGCAATATTCGGCAGGTCGCAAGGGGACAGGCGAATGTTGGCACATTTACGGGGCACTTTTTACATAACACGATTTTAAAAGGCCGAGAAAAACAGTGCAGAAACGTGCAAATATGCAAAAGTTCCTGTTCGCATATCTAGACCATTTAAAGTTGTGCAAATTGGGAACCGAAAAATTTGGAATATGCAAAGAGGGGGGAAGATGCTTTTTGGAAGCCAAGACCGGGGGGGGGGGTCAAGCAAGTTTTGGCAGGCCGAGAGGGGACAAGTAATTTCTGGCACATTGGAATTTTTACCCCGGGCTCATAATCATTGCATAGTCCCTCAAAAGGGTTGGGGTTAGTGTTAGTGTGTTGGGTTTATAATGAAATACAGAGATAAAGACTAGTTCGCGTCTGAAAATCTGACAGAAAATGCCATCTGCGCAGGCCGGCAACCAATCACGGCGCGCCTTTGCCCTGACGTCAGACGCGAACTAGTATTTTTATCTCTGTCTTTCATTATAGGAAGCGTCTACGTTGATTATTTTCAGCTTGGATCTTGAAATTTTGTCAGATGGTAGGGCTTAATGTCCTTTAAAAAGATTGCAATTTTTGGAAATCTCACTTTAAAATACCCAACATTGGGGATTAAAGTTTGTACATAAGTCTATTGAAAAAAAGTTGACCGTTATAGACGGTTTTTGTTCGTATACAGGGTGTCCCTGAAAGAACTATATCGTCGGAAACTTAACTGTTTAGGGAACAACCCAAAAGTTCAATGAAGCCCTATAAACGAAAGTCCTTTCGTTAGAAGGCTCCCCCTCCCCCTCCCCTCTAACGTAAGTGTCAAATATCGAAAATTCCAACCTGTATTCATTGGGCACAGGGCCGTGCCTATGGTCGATGGGGTTGTGGAGGGGTGCGACATTGCTAGGATATTGATCACGTTTAAAAAACAATAATTCTATTTTATTTTGAAATATTTTTCGTCATAAGAAATTAGGAATTTCAAATAAAAAAGAATCAAAGTGCGGTACAGCTGCTTTAAAATTAAAAAATGAATTTACAAGGTTGCGAGTACTGCACTCTATTGAAATCATTTTGAAGCAACCACTGTAAAATGTCAATATTGTACTTCAGCATGTTCAGAATACTAAAATTTTACAAACATATATTAATAATTAAATCTTTAAAAAAAGATCAACTTTTTGACCGATGTTTTAACTACTTC
Organism: Amphiura filiformis; assembly: GCF_039555335.1. Taxonomy (NCBI): domain Eukaryota; kingdom Metazoa; phylum Echinodermata; class Ophiuroidea; order Amphilepidida; family Amphiuridae; genus Amphiura; species Amphiura filiformis. The sequence continues at coordinate 22,213,445 of NC_092640.1, forward strand.
TTCACAAACGTAATCGGACTTTTTTACCCCCTCCCTCCCTAACGAAAGGACTTTTGTTTATAGGGCTTCATCGAACGTTTGGGTTGTTCCCTTAGGTATTTTAACGTCACAACTAAACATAACTAAATAATTGGTGTGGTTAAGAAATAAATCGGCTATCACATACTTTTTGAAATTTGACAATTGACCACAACGTTCGTGAAATATAGAATTTTGAAACTCCCTCATTTTCAAACCTTCCACGGATTCAAATACCAATCGATAATCTGTATAAGTGCTAATCACTGCGCCTCATCAGCGCATGAGGCGTATATTGTCATTGATAGATATTTGACTACGTGGAACGGGCTGAAAATGAGGTAGTTTCGTAAAAGTCTTCAAAAACGGAGCGGTCAATTGTCGAAATTCAAAAAGTATGTGATTACCGATATATTCCTCAACCACATCGGTTTGTTATGTGTTATACAGTTATTTTTAAATTAAAATTAAATGGTGGATTTATATAGCGCCTTTTCTCCAGATCTTACTAGCGTTGTAATGTCGCTGCCATGGTGAATCATCACAATCAGATCGCATCAACAAGGCCAGTTGCTGCCGAACGGCGGAAACCTATCCGCACTTAGATTGTAACATCAACCAATTATCTGTGCAGCTCCCCAAATTCCATTGGGTGAAGGAAGTTTTTGATAACAAACAACTAATCACCGATTTTTGCGATACAGGAGGAAACCGGAGATCCCGGAGAAAACCTGCGAGAGCGAGCATGGGATCGGAATAAACCAAGTGCACATGAGTCCTTGGACCGCGCCGGAACTTGAACCCGGGACTTCAGTGGTGCAAGGCGATGAACTACCGCTGCGCCAACTACCGCCGCGCCTTTCAGGGACACCCTGTATTAAATCGGAAGGTGAAGGATTTGCCAACACATTATATGCAATCAAAAGATCGACAATTTGTATTTAGTAGACATAACACAAGGTAAGAAAAAAAAGTACGATTGGCGCTTGTCCGGCCTGTTAGACCCTCCCTCGGGTCCATGGAGAACGACTGATAATGTAGACTACTGAGTACGGGTATATCGGGTATTCTGATGCTGGTTGTTGTCCTTATCGAGTTATAAAGTGGTACGTGTGGATGTGTAAGTTATACAGCAGGCTCTCATCATCCCATATCAATTTGTACGCGTTCTTGAGCAAAGTCATATTTTATTGAATTTACAACCGTATCATGGTATGACAAAACAGGCGAAAATAGTAACTTTTTGCACAAGATTTGCAATTAAAAGAGAATTGACCATTTCTCATTAAAATGAAGCTAGTATATGGACAATGGACAAGTGTGCAATTTGCAAAAATATTGCATAGTTTTGTTTTTGATGGATATTGCTTTCAAGACAACCAACCTCAAAAATAAGTTTACTGTACCTCTGTCAGCATTGAGCATTTTGAGATATGACGGGTCATAGTTCACACAGAGGTCAAAATTCAAACTGCTCAAATTATTCCTCTTGTCATGGCGATCCAGAAAAAGTATACTTTTACCTATCTGAGACATTCCCTTCTGGAGTTATAAGCAGAAAGGTCAAAGGTCACCATTTGACCTCCACAGGGTAAAAACCTGAAAAAAACACTCCGATTTGTATGAAAATAGTCTCAAATTTTTGTCTTCTATAAACAATGAAAAAACAGAATAGTTTGCCATAGCTAGGATGTTTCATTACTATGATCATATATAGACCTGGCCTTTTTTTGCTATGTTACCATGGTTACACATGTAAGGAAACATACACAATACAAACTATTATTTTTCTGGATGGATTTTCTATGATGCAATCTTTGAGACCATTTTGGTGAAGATCGGAGCATTTTTCAGGTTTTGACCCCTGTGGAGGTTAAATCGTGACCTTTGACATTTTTGCTTATAACTCCAAAAGGGTATGTCACAGATAGGTAAAAGTATAATTTTTCTGGATCGCCATGACAAGAGGAATAATATGGGGAACTTTTCCACAGCATTTGAGCAGTTTGAATTTTGACCTCTGTGTGAACTTTGACCCGCCATATCTCAAAATGCTCAAAGCTGACCGAGGTCCAGTTACCTTATTTTTGAAGTTGGTGGTCTTGTGTGGCAATATCCATCAACAACAAAACTATGGACACCAAAACAAGCTTCTGTGGCAAAATTGAGTTTGGCAGCCGGACTTAAGAGTTTCTTCTTTGCTTATGAGTTTAGTTAGATCAAAGATTAAGTAATTCCCACAGTTGTAATTATTATGTTGACAAATTCTAATTTGATTCTAAAGATACTACATCGAACAAAACATTAACACGTAGTACTACAGGGTGTTTTAGGTATTATAATGTCCGAAACAAACTGAACTACATAATGCATGTTGTTGGGGTATAAAACAGCTATCACATACTTTTCGAAGTTTGACAATAATTGACATCTCCGTTCTTAAATTATAACAATTTGAAAGCCCACTTCATTAATCCAATCTTCAATGCTCGAGTCAAACATACTATATTGAACAACCATGGCAATTGGACGCCTCGTGTTCATACTCCAGATAACGTATCGATAGTTATTTTGTATAATTATGTCGAACGGATTGAAAATGAGGTATATAATTATTTTCGTAAAATTCTTCTTTTTTTAAAGAACAAAACTGTCAATTCTCAAAATTCAAAAGTATATGCAAGCTGCTTAACTGTGCAAATGCATAAAGGTTTTAATCATGTTTGTTTCGGGCACTACAATATACCCAACAATTAAAGTTTCACGGTACAGGGACACTCTGTAATAATAGAGAGATTGCGATTTCCGAACGTAGGTATCGGACGTACGTTGATCTATTCAAAACCACTCTACTGTATCGAGCGAGGTCACGTATTTAGCCAGGTGTGAAGATATTCTACGTTTGAAGTGACCGTAGATACATCGTTGAAAATGCACAAAATGTGTCCATTTCATAATATGTTAAAGACAGTCAAGGATAAGGAACATACAAAGGAAATTCTAATTATTATAATGATCCTTTTTGTTTGTAACAAATCATTGTAATAAAGGTGCAGCGATGTGTTAAAAATTGACTATATTTATACGCGATGTCCATACGCAGAGATTGCCCATTGAAATGTGTGTGATACTTTGCGTATAAAAAATGACATTGCGATTTCACATTTTGGATTCCAACGTAGAATAAAACGTTAACGCAGGTGCTACGTTGAAATAATGCTGATTTTACCTCATGCAACGCGCCCAATTTTCAGGACGAAAAAGTCTCATTTTGAAAGTAAAGTCACGATATATGGATGTAGTGATCCTTAATCTACCAAAATACATGTTTTTGGGCAACTATAATAATTGGGGAGCACAACAATACAATTAAGTTTAAGCAGCATGTTAACCTTGGTTTTTAGTCAAAATCAAAAGCGTGCTGTTTGAATTAGGCAGAGACTCGGTAACCATTATTTTTTCAATCACTATGCCCTCTATTGACCTAGATCAGACATTATAGTAGCTTATAGTCTTTGTTCTCCTTCCTGAAGAATGAGCACAATCCAGTTTGGAACCAAGACTAGCAATATTTAACACCATATTAACGTACGTAAAAACGTACGTTAAAACGTACGGTCCACGTGCTGCGTATGGAACATCGCAATCTATCTAATATTACACAATAATCGTACATTCTCAATCTATATATTATCGACATCTCCCATTTCATAAACCGAATGCTTATTTTTGAAAGTTCTTTATCCACTACAATAATCAGAAATCTCAGATATCATAGAATAGAGATATGGATTCAGAGAAGAATTTATCGACAAAAGGCAAACGAACCACACATACGCTTCAGAATGATAAGTATAAGTCTTTACCCACTACGATAATCAGAAACAGCAGAAATTATGGTATAGAGATACGGATTCAGAGCTGAATTTATCGGCAAAAGAAAAACCACAGACCACACATACACTTCCAGAGGAATTATAAATGCTCCTACTTGAGAAAGTATCCCCATAAAAATAATCGTAAACCAGCAAATCAAGTCCGTGCCAACGATGACCACAAGCTTGATCGCCATCTTGATTTCGGCGTAGAAGCTTTCGTTGCGCTTGACAGGTTGTGCAGACATTCTAACCTTTACAAACATAATAATGTAGCAAATAAACACGGTCAAACAGCAGATAAGGTTAATGACAAGAAACAAAATGATAGAGAAGTACCATGCAGGCTCATATTTATCGGTCACAGGCAATGTAAAGTCCATCTTACCACCAATACCATCGGATTCAAACTTAAAACTTGAAGGCCGCCTTATCAATGGCAATCCAATACATACATCTGATAGATCATAGGAATCCGAATCGGCTCCAGTTAAAAGAACGGGAACTACAGATATTACGAAAGCAATGGACCAGATCACACCAATGGCGATTTTTGATTTAGCCAAGTCCATATGAGCTCGGCTGTGTGGAAACACCAGACATATGAACCTATCTACGGTTATAAGTGATATGAAAAACGTGGATGCCTCTCTGGATAAAAGTCCCAAAAAACCTGCGATCTTACACACCAATCCATAACGCCAACCGTCAGAAAATTGGAAGTATTCATCGCCGTAATAAACGTCAGCACATGCCAATATGATCACGTAAATACCCATTAGGGAATCAGAAAGAGCAAGATGGAAAATAAAGTGAAGTTGCTTAGTTTCAGAATCAGAAATGGTTTTATCTCTTTTGCGCAAAGCTATATGAAACAAGTTGCCCAATACAGCACTTATACCCAGTACCCACATTGAAACCCGAAGGGACAGATTCTGAAATAATCTGCCACAGATGTAAAGGGTGAATATGTCGCAACCGTCCTGCATGTCTCAAGGTTTTCGAAGACGCAGCACAACCGATGGTCATCATTGTACCTGTAAATTAAACACAGAAACACCAACAGGTCAAGCTCACTTGCAACTACTTGCTCACTTAATGTTATCCCCAGTGGCGTAACCAGCGGGGGGGCAGGGGGGCTGGAGCCCCCCCATTTTGAACCCTTGCCCCCTGTTTGCCCCCCCAAATGAAAAAGTTAAAGTAGGCCTACTTCTGAGAGTTATTAATTAACCTCATATCTGGTCATTTTAACCTTAAAAAACACAAATTTTTGCGCGCTTCGCGCGCATTTATTCCACTTTTTTTTTACCATATGTCACCAGTTTAGCTTCAATATGCCAAAAATTTTCGCGCGCATTTGTACCATACACTTCTTTTGTCGCCAAAAGGTGCTGGATTCCTGCCCCCTCATTTATTATGTTTGCCCCCGCTTGCCCCCCCAAATGAAAATGTCTAGTTACGCCACTGGTTATCCCGTCCACTGATTTCCCGACCATGTTAACTCGCGTCCCGGGGGGGCACTCCATTGTGGCCTGTACACCATCCGCGATAATGAAAACGCGTAAAAAGGGTAGTTTTTCGTGGGTAGGCACGATACGCGCGTAACGCGTTTAGGGTGTCAAAAACATGAAATATTGGAAAAAAAGGGTAGCAAAACTGCAATTGCTAATACGCGGAAATGAAATTTAGGGTATGAAATTTGATGCAAGGAATAAAATCCCTGTTTAGGGTGTGAAAACACCTGTTTGGGGTATTGTTTTAGCCAAGGGTTAAATCCTTGTTTAGGGTGCTTTTCAAAAGTTGATTATCGCGGATGGTGTACAGGCCACAATGGGAGTGACCCCCCGGGCTTGCATCTGCTCTTAAAAAATCGGGAGATCCTAGATTCCTTCCTGTGAGCTTAACTCAACAGCCTCAACGCACGGGCTTTTACAGGAACAGTTTACCTATGCATGATCCTGGAACCTAGGATTGATTGCAGATACCAGAACCGTGGATGGTCCCCCTTCTCTCTTCGAATAACTGTGACACTTAATGTGTACATGGTTTGATTCTTCCTGTACATGGCACGGGACAAACAGCTTTATTTGACTACAGAACCACGAGAGTGTATGGGGTCAGAAGAAATTAGTTTTAGAGGGCAGCACATTATTTTAAGTGTGATCACAGTCGACTGTACTGCGATGCACCATTATCTAACTCAGTATGTTGCCCTCTTTTCATTGATTAAAGATTGATATGATGTCCTCTACTATCTAAAGCATTAATCCCTTGTTCGTTAATTCAAAAATAATTCATGCTTAACATGAATTTGCCAAAAGACGAATACCGATTCAACACGATATCAAGACTGTAAGAAAAAAACTCAGATAGAAATCGCCAAGCTCCTTTGGAATCAGTGGGCTTTCCTATAAAGCTAAGGCCAGTTCTAGATGCAGAATTTAAAACAATTTTAAAATCCCAAAGATATCAAAACTTTTTACTTATATACGTACATTTCTTGTAGATTTGGCATTCCATTCCAGGCATTGTTTTGTACTCGCATCTCATTTGTGACAGATGAGCCTCGGACGAGTACACTGTAAATAAATATAACATTCTCGTCAATAGAAGACAATGTGCTATTCCAGATGAAACCCATATACCTCTTATGAAAGACACAACCTTAATCTCAAACACAGGGGGTGTAGATATCTAATAGAATCACCCTTTCAGGCAACCCCGTTTGAAATTCACACACCCTGGGAGAGATTAAGGTCGTGTCTATAAGAGCTGTATGGACTACAACTGGAACAGCCCAATAGATTTGTTATTTACAGAGAATCCAAGAAAAGGAATTGTTGATGACCTTTACGAACAATCTTTTTGAGCATCCACTTTCTAAGATATCAATCAAACCCGTTTTTACTAATTATTTATCTAGCCGCATATCACTGTAAATATTAATTCGTCAAAAAGTGGCATTTATTTTAACAACTTAAAATTTAAACGGCTGGTTAGTCATTCAAAAATAATCTGTTACGTTGGAAATGTATTGTAAGGATGAAAACTATGCAGTAATTTAAACTATTTTCTGCATAACAGATTCACATATAATGACTAATTGATAAATGACTAATTGATAAATGACTAATTGATAAATGACTAATTGATAAATGACTAATTGATAAATGACTAATTGATAAATGACTAATTGATAAATTAAATGACCAATTATGTGGTCAAATATCAATTTGTCATTTATAAATTTAAAGAGTTCTTTCATCATTATGAATGAATTTTCATCGTATAAACAGATTATTTTTTAACCACTAACCAGCCATTTATAATGACGTTTATTGGTTTGTTAAGGGATCCAAAATGAGCGTTTATTGCGTTTCGATAGTATTTTTTGGGACATGAGAGCACCTCAGACCTATCGAATTGCATTCTGAATACGAAGCATGTCTTTCTGATATCAAATAATTTTCATTTTTAACAATCACAATATAATACAAATTTTATGACAAATTATAAAAATTTGATATTTTTCAAATGTTTGATATATAACAGTCCTCGAAGTAAATTATATAAATCTAATGATATATTCTTAAAGTGTATGTAGCAGGGAGGAAAAGCCGACGGTCAATTGAAAATTTTGACCTTTCATATTGAAGATATGGATTTTTTTCCCAAAAGACCTAATTTTTTTGGTGTTTTGGGAAAAAATCCATATCTTCAATACGAAAGGTCAAAATTTTCAATTGATCGTCGGCTTTTCATCCCACCTACATACACTTTAAGTATAAATCATCAGATTTATAAAGTTTACTTCAAGTACTGTTAAATATCAAAATATCAATTTTTAATGATTTGCCATAAAATGTGTATTAAATTGCGAATTTCAAAAATCAAAATTATTTGATATCAGAATGACATTCTTCGTATTCAGAATGCAATTCGATATGTCTGATGTGCTCTAATGTCCCAAAATAAATACTGTCCAAACGTTCATACCCCAGCCCTTAAATTAACGACACATTTGACGAATTGATATTTACAGGTATATGCCCATGCAATTTTACCCATGGTTTGAGAAACTTTATATTGCTATTTAGCCCGAGTGCTTACATTTAGCCGACACAATGGACTAAATCAGTTGAAAGCCACACTACCCCTGTGGAAGATTTTGGAAATATCTAACATAGAGGGAGTATGCTTTTCGAATGTAATTGGTCAGGGTTAATCATTTTGGAACTCCTACTCCCGCTGTGTTATGGCTTTACCCATATCTTCCACAACCATAATGACAACTGGAGTAAGTATTTCAAATGGAAGTTACCCAATTGTTTATTATATTCAAAACTCATACTCCCTCTGTGAAAGACTTTAGCTAAATCTTCCACAGGGGTTGTGTGGATTTGAAATAGAATAGCCCAATAAAGAGGTTGCGATGTCCAAACGTACGTATCGTAAGCCCGTTCAAAATCACTCTCCTTTGACGCGATTTGGAATACTGAGATATACGGGCGATTTTGAATACTGAGATATACGGGCGTTCGACACGTGCGTTTGGAAATCGCAACCTCAAAATGAAACGTAGCCATGTTGTAATTGCTTTATTCCGTAAACGGTACGGTACTGGTAACTTGTACGTCCTTTATAAACAACATACTCACAGTGTGATTAAATTGTCCAGTCCTTCGAATGCCCTTGTGTGTATTACAATCAATGGCACTTTAACCAAAAATCTGTTGGGGGAAAAAGGTATTGAGAGATTGCTTCTTGGCTTCATTAACTATACTGCTCCAAAAAAGTATCCTTACACTTGGAAAAATAATCACAATTTCAAAATGAACCATATTGGGGTAAATTAGAAGCGCCATTTAATCCGGCACATTATGACACCTCATTGAATCCAATGTGATTTCGAGAAGCAAAGTTCAAGCATTTGATTAGACAAAGGTCCAGTTTTAAAAGTGACAAAGAGTAAAAGACAAAAGTGTCCTATCCAAAACACCACTGACCAGATATCTGGTTTGAGAGTTGTAAATGGCTAATTTGTGCGTGGCTCTAATTTAAAACAAAAGGAACAAATGAAAACTGAAACAAAAGAGCTGACAAATAAAATGGAAGTTATGAAAAGTACAGAGAAGTAAAAACTGAAATAAATACTGCTTTAAATAAAGCTTCATTGAAGAAACTGTGCTGTCCCTTTGTTGCGCTTGTTGGAATCTTTTTGCGCCTTGTATAGGCCAGTTTGTCACTTTAAAACTGGATCTTCGTCTATAATTGCTTGTAACTTTATTTCTTGAGGTCACATTGGATTCAATATGGTGTCATAATGTGTTTATCGTATCCTGTGACAATCAAGCCCAAAGACTTGTACAAACACTAATTTCAAGTTATGCATTCTAACTTTTGGAAAACACATTTTCTAATATTTTCCACAACCAATTATCAAAAATAACACAAAATATCAAAATTTTGAGCTCACTCTTAGCCTATGATCAAAATTTTGAATACTTTAGACTAAGAATTTTCAAAATGTTGTCGTGACTACAATTTGCATGTTTTTGGCCCATTTTCCCTTAAATTGTCCAAGTATTTTTGCCAGTTAGAACTAACTAAACGATTAGAATTTAGCTGCGTTTCATTTGGCAAAACAAAATGGTATTTTTTTTAGTTCCAAAAAAATAGTGCTGTATTTTTCTGAAATAGGGAGTAGTGCTAAATACAAATGCGTAGATAAATTAATGTCTTTATTCGTGGATTTTCACAAATATGACGACTGCCCAATTCAGAAACATATAAAGGTTGCCGGTTAACCCACATTAATTAAATATATTTAAAGGAGTATTTCGTGATCATAGCATCCTCTGAATATGCCTTTTGTCAGTAGATATCCACGAAAAAAGCTTAATCCCAAAATTTCAGTTGTTTCCGATTTTGTGAGTTATGCATGATTCTGTGTATATTACACTGCTCCATACGCCACTGTGTTGCAATTTCGTTCTGGTATGCAAGAATGTAATTCAAATTTGACGATATGTTTGCTAAACGAATTAATCTGCAATAAATTGTTTTTACATAAACATGCAGCCAGAGGTTTCAGTGGAATAAAAATCTCAACTTCCCTAGAGAAAAGTGGGGGATGAGGTTGTGGATCACGAAATAACTTAAAAGTTACTTTAAATAATGCTGGTATTTAGACCCTATTTTCAGCAAAATATTGAATTGATATATTTCACGGGTGTTAGAAAGATGCCTGTACAGTTAAATATGAAATAGAAACAACAAAACTATTTTAGCAATACTACCAAATAAGTTCGATCTTTCTGAATGACTATCGAGTTGGTCGATTGCTATTATTTATGAAATTAATGAAAATAATTGTAGTACCACACTTACATGCTATTCAACATTCCAAGGTTAGCAAATGTATCCCTTTCCAGAGACGTTAAATTCGGGTTGAAGGATAAATCACTTAAAAACAAAGAATGCATTTGTAAACCTAATGTTATTGAGGAATAAGGTTGCTTACTTAACTTTACTTTTTTTTCTTACTGATTAGACCGTTATTTCGTAAAATGAAGATAAGTGGTTTAATCTTACACTATGGACCACAATAGCCTCATCCCAATGGCATAGTTCAAAAACCTCAATTAAACAAACAAAGAAAAATTTTACCTTAAGTTGCAGAGTATGAGTTTTTGTATCCAAATTTTCAAAGGTCATTCAATAAATGTAGGCCTACAAATGTATTGGAGTTCAAGAATTTTGTCCTGATAGATGAGCATGTTGTGGATCCTAGTGTAAGGCCAAGTAAAATAAGTATCATTCGAACTTTTCCAAAATTTGGTGTTATTTGTTACTGAGGTATACATTGACCATTCACTTCTGTGTAAAATTGCAATTGCAAAGGCTTTGTCAACGCTATCATAAAAACCATAAAAACGGAGAGGACCCTAATATTATTGTTATTTCACCAAAGCCCTACCCCTAGCTTGAGCAAAATATTTGCAATGTGTTTATAAATGATAACCAAGAACTTCTGTACATGTGTTTACTTCACAACCATTTCAGAAACAAAATAAGGAGCCAAAAGGAGTCAAAACTGATAAACAATTGGAAAAGTCAATATTAATGAATTTTTAACTTGAATTTTAGACAAAGCTATAGATAGCAGTACTCTTCTTCGAGACATTTTGAATTGAATTATACAACTTACAGCCACGTTAGGTTTGTGAGCTTGTCGAAAGCACCAGCCTCAATAAGGAAGAAGCTATTCCGAGTCAAAGATCTGTAAAAGCAATCAAATAGCTTCGAATACTTGCAATTGTAATCATGTTTACATACGCCTGGCACATCAATAAGTAATTCGCCGTGGAAGTAGTGATGTAACAGGATTAATTACCATAACATAACAATGAGTTTACACTATTTTGAAATTATCGCTCCGCACTATATAAGCAGGATGTACTCATCACCTGCTTATATCTGCAATCATAGATTGAATACAATATCGCTCTTTTCAAAGACATTAATCTTACAGGTGCCAGTGCTCAGTATGATATGAACATTCTATAGAATTACGATCCATGTCGTTATTTCCCGTTCTTTGATAATCTATGAGCTTGTTTATAGTGGCTGTATACGGAATACATTGTTTTACGCTAAACAACGGATAATCTGGATCACTATAAACTTACTCTATGTGCAATGCAGTGGAACGGCGTTACGTCTAGCTCAGGGCAATACATTCTGTCTTTTCAAGTTATGAGTATTAGTATTGGTTTTGGTCACGTGGCTTCCTGCCTAGATAAGCTCTTGACTGACGTGATTACCGATTCCTTTGTTTGTACTCTTTGTTAGAAACTTAAAACTTTTAGAAAGCAGTTTCGGTTTTCATTTCAGTTTGAGCGTGTTTGTAGTGAGCCACATTATCCGGTATTCAGCGTATAAGTACATTTCATACAGTATTGGTCGCCACTACACAACGTCATCATCCCTATATCTTCGTGTCAGAAATTGCCATGATAGTAGGGTGAATCCACTAGTTCTTCAAGCCAGGCTAAGCACACCATCTAAATTCACATTTTTAACATTATGTTCTCAAAACATGGTCCTTTTTGTTGTTTTGGGGAGAAGTGCGGCGCACCCTGCCCCTCCCTGGCTACGAGCCTGTGTATTACCAATAGTTTTTAATACTTCATTTTAAGACAAAAACTTACAGTGTTCTTAAAACAGGAACACTTTTAAATGTTCCTTTCTTTAAGATTGAATCTCGGCTACCAGAAAGTATCCTGTATAATAAAAGTAAATGATTGTTTAACATACATTAGACGATTTTAATAATGAGACTTCAGCAATCTTGTTTATTTCGCTTACCAGGAGCGTATTCGAGGAACGCCCTCATCGTCAGCCGATGTTGATATTAGACGATTTGTTTTTCAAAAGAAAACTTGAAATACAACACTACACATACTGCAATAATTGTAGTAGCGTCGCTTTCGTGTTAACTAAATCTGATGTCATTTAGCCCTATTTAGATTAAACACCCCTCCCCCTTTTTTTAAAATAAAAAACAAAAAACTCATATGTGGTAAGTAAATGAGTGGGGTGCAATGTCTCTAAGATGACAATTGAGCATTCTTGTATAAATATTAACTAAGTTTCACATACAATACCAAAGGGGTCGTCACTATCGTGGTTAATACCGGAGATAACGTCACACGCAACACCCGTAATAAACTGTTTTACCATGCAAAACACATACCCACGCCCTATAGAATAATTATGCCAGGTTGTATTCGCCGTAGAAGTGACGTCCCATCGGATTAACTACCATAGCAATAGAGGAATACAATTTTTTAATTGATCGCCCTGCACTACAAGCAGATTGCACTCTAACAGGTGCGAGTGATCAGAATAATATGCATATTCTATAAAAACAATACAGGTCTTTATCCCTGTTCTTTAACATCTATGATCGTGCTCACACGGTCGAACATAAGGCACTTATTACTGGTACTAAGTCACTTATTTCCGGTAATAAGTCACTTATGTACTACCGTGTGAATACGACTTATGGTTCAATGCATAGGTACCAAGTGAACGTTGTAGTGCAGGGCGATATAGTCAAAGTTATATTCCTCTATTGCTATGGTAGTTAATCCGATTAACTACGTCACTTCTACGGGGAATACTGATAATGCTAGGTAACCATGGTATTGTTAGACCATACCCCCATTTTATTCAACCCAAACCAGGATTAGCGTATCGGTTGGTATGCATTTAAACGTATGTACACCTACAGTATTCGCCATCGAAGTGACGTAATAAATCGGATTAACTACCATAGCAATGGGGTAAAACAATTTTTGAAATACCGCGCTGCACTGGTACGTTCACGCGGTATATTTTTAAAGAGTGGTATTGTATTCAATCTATGATTGCAGACATACACCAGGTGATGAGTACAACCTGCTTGTAGTGCAGCGCGATACATTCAAAAATTGTTTTACCCCATTGCTATGGTATATCCGATTATTACGTCACTTTCGACAGAGAATTGTAAAGTGTGCAATATGAGAATTGTGCCAGCTAGCTTACGTGACATGATTTGCATGGGACTGTTAAGTATATCCTATTTAAAATAAATCATTATGGAGTTACTGTCCGTTTTTCCTATTCAGTGCACACACAGCGTTCCAATTGATGATTGACCTTTCGCTCACTCACTGTACTGTAGGTATAAGCAATAGACTAGTTAGTAGGCTGGAGGAAAACCCTTCACCCAATAATAGCCATAGAGGCTCACATGTGAATTATAATGTTCATCCTTAACATACTACAATTTGAAGTAAAAATGTCACGGGAAAGCTGTTGTCGAGCTGTTTTTCCGAAGAGAGTCTTCCAAAATTTCATAACAGTCGGACGTGTAATTTTAATGGCAAATTGTGCTCAACAGCTGACTCGATATAGCTCCAACTTCGAGCGAGCACCATCGTGTGATCGGTTTAATCAATTTTCGCCATAGAAGCTGTAAAAAAACTTCAAGTCTTTCCCTCTATGGTCATCTAAAAATGATTAAAATGCGATTTTGGGAAGATTGTTGTCGAGCCCTCCCAAATATGGAGTTCTGACTGCCCGATAGGGAGCTAAAAAATGGAAAAACGTTGTCCAAACCGTGTTAAGTCTAAAGCGACATGTTTCTCATTTACATGTGTGATACGATCACAATACATGTGACAAGTTTGACATGAGTTGTACCATCAACATGGCTGGATTACAATATGCAGACTTTTGTTCTCGTTTCAGTATTGTAAATGTGCGTTTGCTTTGTAATGGTGCATCCAACTGAAACTATAATACCTATTTCATCACAGCACATTGCGATATCGCACAGGTAATCAGAAACATATATTTATGGATTTAACCAGGGATATGAGACACATCCCTGATTTAACATAGTTGAGCTGTTTTGAATGAGGTTTATGGTGTAATGGGGTTTAAGTAATGCAAAGGGCGTGGTGAATTCATGACTGCATAATGTGGCGAATTTAAGGATAAATAAAAATCCTGAGAGACATAGCCAAGACTGTGAGAGAGTCTACGGTTAGTCAGTATGCTAAACCCACAATAATTATGTTTCCTTACATTGATGTAGTATTCATCGATGATACCAGGATGTCGTTTTTCGTCCATGTGATCTCGCATGTAACCTGTGCATTTGAGTCTGCAAATTTACATTTGCAATCATATGGGCACGTCTTGAGATCTGAAAAACAACAAACAAACAAAATAATAAACAAACACAAGAAAGAATTGTATCAATTGATCGGTGGAGGGTGGTGGGGTGTAAATCATTGTCAAGGTGTGGTAGATTTGATTGAAATATTTACCAAATATGAATGAGTGAATTATGATGAATGTTCGCGAAAGTTTATAAACCAACCAATTCGTTAGGGCAACTTCATTTGTCAATTTCCACTAACCTCCGGGAAAGATAGGTAGTAAAGAAGCCAGCTTTGCTGAAAACTTTAACAAACCCTATGCTTATTAGGGCTCTATCATTCTTTTGGTTTACTCACATTTGGAATACAAAAGCCGTAACTAGTACGTCTTATTCATTGCTAGATGAAGTTCGTAATGTTGAGTTCTTTTTTATTCATGTTATGTTAATCATGTCTGATAATCATTGGATTATATTGTATATCGTACTTACGACAATCGATTTCGTCATCCCCAGCTAGACATTGTGCGATATCATCACAGACCTGATAAATTTCAACACATGGATTTGGCTCAACATCTGGTTGATCGTCGCACTTGTAGGATCCAGGACATGTAATCGAGTCTTTAAAATATGAAAAGCAGTTTATGGTTTTTTAATAACATTGGTTTTATTTACTACTACAACCATTAATAATATTGAAACTTTGCAGTTTTCTGCTCCACAGTCAAATGAAATGACAAGAATACTTAAGTGGCACTAATGGTAGTCTTGCATTCCAAATTAATTTCTTTTTAGTTCAAGTCTATCGTAAGTGCTGAACTTACGACATTATGGCAGTTAAACGAGCATAGAATGCAAGTCTATCGTATATGTGCTGAGCTTACCATAATAGTATTCCAGTTAAAACGAGTATAGAATGCAAGTCTATCGTTAGTGCTGAACTTATGATAGTATTACAGTTAAAACGAGTATAGAATGCAAGTCTTTTGTACGTGTCTAACTTATGAAAGTATTGTAGTTAAAACGAGTATAATGCAAGTCTATCGTAAGTGCTGAGCTTACCATAATAGTATTCCAGTTTAAACGAGTATAGAATGCAAGTCTATCGTAAGTGCTGAACTTATGATAGTATTGCAGTTAAACGAGTATAGAATGCAAGTTTATTGTAAGTGCTGAACTTATGATAGTATTGCAGTTAAAACGAGTATAGAATGTAAGTTTATCGTAATTGTTGAACTTATTATTGTATTACAGTTAAAACGAGTATAGAATGCATGTCTATCGTAATTGTTGAACTTATGATTGTATTGCAGTTAAAACGAGTTTAGAATGCAAGTCTTTTGTAAATGCTGAACTTATGATAGTATTGCAGTTAAAACGAGTATAGAATGCAAGTGTATCGTAAGTGCCACTTACAATAGTCTTGCAAGCAACAGTAAAACTAACTGAACTGCATTTATTTTGCGCTTTATTTATATTACCGTTACAATTACTTAGCACACGATTCAAAACGTGTGCTTTCATGTGCCCGCTCAAAATTACCCAAAGTCTTAATTTTGCCAAAAATGTCGACAAAATTTAATTCTAACATTCGTTTTTTTTATCTTACCACACCCAATTTCGTCAGCAAAATTGAGACAATCATTAAACCCATTACATACTGCTTCAATGTCCACACAAATCCCATCACCACAGTCGAAGTCACTTTGTCTGCACACACCTGCAGTTGTTATGGTTAAAATGTTTAAAAGGTACTGTTGAGTACATAACAGTACAATTATTTACAATTTCATAGATTATAATAGAAGAGTGAAGTGACAGAAGTACGCAAGTGTAAAGATTTATTTATCTATTTATTTATTTATTTTTGGAGAATTTGGATTACTTTCTTTTATGATTAGTTTCGCTTAAGAAGAAAATGTGGGTTAGGGCTTGACAATGTTTTTCATTGAAATGCACATTTCCTCCGATAAATTGTATAGTAGTGATGAAATGAAATGAACATAAGGATAGAATCAAGCCCTTTGATCTAATTTGATTAAATTCATTTAAATCTATAATAAAAAAATCGCAATAAATAATCAAAAGGTAATGAATATTTGAACTAAACTGAGCTCAAAATGAAACTTATATTTCACTAGGTCATATCTTAAAATCCTGTCCACCAAAATGAACCAAAATTAGACACATGTTTTACTTCAATACTCTACTCTAAACACATGCCAGTAACCAAGCAGTTATCCAACTGACACAACAGCAAAATGCACTGACATGGAACAGCTTACTGGACCACATTAGCCCAATAATTGGCACCCAGCAAAAGAAATCTGTGAGAATGAGTACAAGATCCTTGTACAAGTGATAATTCCCAAAGAGTAAGTGTAATAGTGTGGAACAATACATGTTTCTTGATGAAAGTGCGTGAAAAGGAAAAAGCAGCCCTGTTTAATCATCTGTGCCATCATCTTGTGTGTATTCTCACAGATTTCTTGTGCTGGGTGCCAAATATTGGGCTGTGAAAGTGGTGCAGGAAGCCGTTCCGTGTGCTATTTGCTGTTGTGTCAGTTGGACAACTGATTGGTTACTGACATGTGTTTTGAGTAGAGTATTAAAGTAATCCTGTGTGTAAATTTTGGTTCATTTTGATGGACATGATTTTAAGATATGACCTTGTGAATCACAAGTTGTGAAAAATTATAAGTTTCTTTTTGAGCTCAGTTTATAACAAAATAAACATCTATTCATTAACCCTTTAAACATACCTGCAACGTTTGATTGTTGTTCCAATTGCAATCCAAAACCATTGCTAGAATCTGATCCGTCAGTTACTAAAGTTATCCACATTGTGAACCCCTTGGATATCATGCTTCGAATTAGAATTTCTCCTGTAAGATTCACAATTGTTGACTTCTTTTGGGCTGAATTCGTTCCATCTCCGATCTTCAGGAAATCAAAGCCATTTTCCAAGTGGCAATTTATTTCAAACTGTAGCACTATCTTCATGCTTTCAGACGCGTATATATACCACGTGCAGTTTAAATTGTTGGGATAATCCAATGGGAAATATGGTGATGCCAGAGCAGCGACACCGAATTCAAGATTGATAATCCGAGATTGGCAAATACCTGCGATAATTTTACAATAAAAATGAGTTAAAATAACTAAAATATTAATATATAAATCACACAAAGGTCATGCATTATAAAAAGCTTATTAAGTTCCTTATAATATTAAACGTCAATTCAAGTTTAAACCGTGTTCGATTATTTTACAAACTTGGTTAATGGCTTCAGCTTTCGATTCCAGCAGGATATTTATCAAAGCCAGAGTAGGGCAAGCAAAAGACAACGCACAAGCAGACGATTTAGTTCTTGGTCTTGGCTAAGGTTATTTGAATAGTAAAGCAAAAAAAAGCAAGATGGAATTTGATAAATTTGAACTCAATGAATCCATCACTCGGTGCCTTGATAAACCACATAAAACAAACAAAACAAAAAATAGATTCGACTTTCTTGCACTGAGACAAAGCGTCCAAACAAAACACTAACGCGTAAGGGAAATCCCGAAGTCAAATCCCTAATTCGTTATAGACATGGAATGGAATCTTGAGGGTTTGACAACAAGTTTTTGCACTACGACGTGAGACATGCCCTTAACACATATGCGGACTTGACCAAATAATCCGTTTTTCGAACCAGCAATTACCACTTGAGAGTTCTTTCATGTCGGAAATTGATTATTTACGCCCATCAAGAACCACTTGAGAGATCACTATGATAGACTCCAAGTGAATGACAAAAATTAATAATACCGCTCCACGGGATCTTGGTTTACAGCCACTTGGTTTACAGCCACTTGATAACAATACCTTTCATCGGGGTGTCTGGCTATCTCAAATGGCTATCTCAACTGGCTATTGTCATTATGCCTTATCACTCGAACTCATGAGTTCAAACTTGGGGATTCAAAGCCTTTCAGACACCATCCATAACCGTTATCTGAACTGAACTGAACTGAACTGAAACTGAACTGATCAACCTATACACGTTTTAAGAATTTCTCCAAATATATATTTAGTGTTTCTTTGTTAAGGGATTTCCATTACGCATAAGGGATTTGTTTGGACGCCTCGCCTAACAAGACGAAAGGTTTTCAGGTATTTGGTTTGCTTATGTCTCATGTTTCACGATATAGTCCTTATAATTGTTTGCTTGATCGAGTCACACATTTTCTACATCCTTTGCACATACCGCATCCGGTCTCATCTGTACCATCAGGACACAACGGTAGGCCATCACACACCTGTTTCTCATGAAGGCATATGACAGCAAACGAGGTATCATCACACTTAAATTCACCACTCTTACACTGACCTAATAATGTAAAGGGAATGTAGGAAGGAATATAATTCAGCAAATGTGATCAATGTAATTTGGAGCAAAATTTTACACTCACTGTATAGCTAGCATCCTTTCACAATATGCAGATTCTTCTCCGTTATGATCTTTGGAAATGTTACGACATGCACACCACGTTGTTATCATTATAGAGAGACAGACACTATTTATATACTTATACGTTGTAAATTCGTATCACGTCATTTTCTTAAGGGAACTGGAATGAGCGTTTCCACAGTATTTTTTGTGGGACATGAGAGCACATCAGACCTATCGAATTGCATTCTGAATACGAAGAATGTCTTTCTGATATCAAATAATTTTAATTTTATGAAAATCACGATATAATACTAATTTTATGACAAATTAATAAAATTTGATATTTTTCACATTTTTTGAGATATAACAGTCCTCGAAGTAAATTTTATAAATTTAATGATATATTCTTAAAGTGTACGTAGCTGGGAGGAAAAGCCGACGATCAACTGAAAATTTTGATTATGGATTTTTTTCCTAAAAGGACCTAATTTTTTTGGTGTTTTGGGGAAAAAATCCATAGCTTCAATACGAAAGGTCAAAACTTTCAATTGATCGTCGGCTTTTCATCCCACCTACATACACTTCAAATATAAATCATCAGATTTATTAAGTTTACTTCGAGTACTGTTAAATATCAAAAATATCAATTTTAATGATTTGCCATAAAATGTGTATTACATTGCGAATTTCAAAAATCAAAAATATTTGAAATCAGAAGAACATTCTTCGTATTCAAAATGCAATTCGATAGGTCTGATGTGCTCTAATGTCCCACAATAAATACTGTCCAAACGTTCATACCCCGTCCCTTAATCTTATAGCTTGGGGTATGTTTTTTCAAACATCCTGCATTTGGAATTATAATTAAAGACCGAATTAAAAAGACTAGTTTGCGTCTAACAAATGCGCAATGCGCGGCGTGATTGGTTGCTGTTTATGCAGTACGGCATATTTGGTCTGGTTGACATGATGTCATACGCAAACTATGTAGTCTTTTTAATTTTGTCTTCAATTATGTACCTTCTTCTGACCACGAAGCAACCATAAAAATATATCTACTTTCCACAACAGCTAACTCTCCTGGCACAAATATCACTTTTATATTTGTCGAATTTGTCGTAACAGAAATCGGTATATTCTGTCCTGTCAATGAGTAGTCTTGAAATAGGGGAACCTCGTCTCCAGATGCGCTGTTAACGACACTAACGTTGACGTAATCAAGTAAATAAGTTAGTTCGTGATCAAGGAAAGTAACTGTTACAGATCCTAGAAATTCAGCAGATATGGCCCATTCACATGGATAATCTCTTGACGACATGTTGTGTATCACATCTGGTGCAACTACAAGGGTCGTTTCGCCGCAGAAAACTGAAGGACAATAAAATAATATGAAAAAGTGAGTACTGAGTTTCAACCGGTTCATTTATCATTAATTGAAGTGAGATACTGGTAACCATATGCGATGTGATGATGCAAAATCAGTCGAAAGTCAGAAATATTGATTTTGAGATAGCCAAACAAAAGAAGTATTTCCTTTTATTTCCTATTGTTATGGATACTCTTTAACTGCTCATATCTTTTGAACTGGTTGTCCAAATTCAATTGGGGTTTTCTGCAAAATATAGTTTTGCAAATGCTGTTTACAATCCTATAAGAAACTGATGATTTAATATGTCCGACTTCAGACTGACTTTGCATGATCATACCACATATTCCGTTGCCACTTAAATATATCACGCCATTTGGATACAAAGAGAAAGAAATATACAAAACAAAAAGCGGAACCAGTGTGACTATCATGTAAAAGCTCCCCATTTTATACCTTGGTGGAATGGGGTAAGCGTTTTTTACTTAATTAATTTAATTGATTATTATTTGTAAATACAGGGAGGGCGAGTTAGCGCAGCGGTAGTTCCCACGCTTTGCACCACTGACGTCCCGGGTTCAAGCCCGGCGCGGCCCAAGGACTCATGTGCACTTGGTTTATCCCGATTTCATGCTCGCTCTCGCAGGTTTTCACCGGGATCTCCGGTTTCCTCCTGCTTTCAAAAAAATCTGTGATTAGTTGTTTGGTTAACAAAAACTTCCTTCACCCAATGGAATTTGGAGAGCTGCACAGATAAATTGTGGATGTTACAATCTAAGTGCGGATAGGTTTGCGCTATTCCGGCTGCACAATGCCTATAGTTGATGCGATCTGATTGTGATGATTCACCATGACAGCGAAATTACAGCGCTTTGAACACTCCGTGATCTGTGGTAAGGCGCTATATAAATACCGAAATTTATTTTATTTAAACTAAAATTGGCTTTTCTAACCTTCGTTACACGCCGCTTCGTCTGATTTGTCCCAACACTGAGCAAAACCATCGCATAAGATTGTCTGATCATCAAAGCAACCATAGCCTGATGCACATCTGAATTCGTCTGGTAAACAGCCCACTACGAAAAGAGATTATTAAGAAGTGTCGTTTAATCCATGTTTTGATGGGCTGTCCCAATTGATATCCACACACCCCCTATAGAAGACACGACCTTAATCATCTGCACTAAGAGTGTGAATTTCAAGTGTGGTTACCAGAATGGGTGACAACTTTTGAAATCTACCTACTCTGTGAGAGAGATCATGGTCATGTCTTCCATTTGGGGGTGTATGATTTTCAACTGGAATAGCCTAAGAATATATTGTTTTGCTTACAGGCTTTAAGAACCCCCTACATGGATTTCTATACCTCAAACTGTTGCATTTGATACTACAGGATAGTCACGGGGTCTCTTCTATCCAGCGATAATGTAAGTACACCCTCAAATAAGGATAGGATTGCACCATCTTGGATGTTTCGTTACCTAGGTAACACAGCAAAATAAGTCAAAGTCAATAGGCCTCAATGGTACTTGACCTATTTTGCTGTGTTACCTAGGTAATGAAAATTCTAGACGGTGCAATCCTATCCTTATTTGAATTGTTTTATCAAAACGAACAATTTGACACCTCTTTTGGCAAAATCGGAGCACTTTGAATTTCTTGACCCCATAGAGCCAAAAAACGTGCCATTTAACTTTTTTTGGCTATGACTCAAGAACAGTCCTAGATAGGTCAAACTATACATTTTCTGAATCCTTGTGACCAGAGGAATACATTGGAATGGTTTTAACACAATTTGAGAATCTCTGAAAGTTGATCCTGTGTATAGTTCGATGACATTTTCCCACCAAAAGCTACTCCGGTTCAATTGCTATCAGGCATTGTTGTGTAGCCCACGATGTCAACTACCTATGATAAAAGGGCAGCTTTGTCCCCTCCCAACTGGTACCAAACACCCCATCTGATGATATCTGAAACATAGGTGCCCACCCCCGGGGAAGGTGGTACATCAAAATCGTTTTGCTAAACTGGACTCAGGATGAACTGAGCAGCCCAATAATACTAATAATAACTAGAAGGCTATATATTTGTACACAAATACGGCTATACCCGCATGTTATCGGTTTACACAAACTTACAGTCCTTATTTGCTGAGGACTTAGGTTGCTGTTGTCAGTCTCTCTAATTCACAGTGAAGCTATGCAATTTGATAGATTGAAATTCACAATATGCAATTTGATTAGGGGAAAGCTATTCCAGAGGGAGTATGTAAATTAAATCGAACAGCCATTTCAGAGGGAGTATGTAAATTAAATGGAACAGCTATTTTGGGATCATTTCAGAGGAGTATGTAAATTAAGTGGAACAGCCAAATGTATGTAATTTGAATGGAACAGCCTTAACGCTTCACACATGGTATTTCCAATTATCATCATCTATAATTATTATAGGCCTAATACGCTATTGAAATTCACAATATGCACTTTGATTAGGGGAAAGCTATTCCAGAGGGAGTATGTAAATTAAATCGAACAGCCATTTCAGAGGGAGTATGTAAATTAAATGGAACAGCTATTTTGGGATCATTTCAGAGGGAGTATGTAAATTAAGTGGAACAGCCAAATGTATGTAATTTGAATGGAACAGCCTTAACGCTTCACACATGGTATTTCCAATTATCATCATCTATAATTATTATTATAGGCCTAATACGCTATTGAAATTCACAATATGCACTTTGATTTAGGAGAAAGCTATTCCAGAGGGAGTATGTAAATTAAATGGAACAGCCATTTCAGAGGGAGTATGTAAATTAAATGGAACAGCCTATTTTGTGGCTATTTCAGAGGGAGTATGTAAATTAAATAGAACAGCCTTAACGTTTCTGTCATCTATATTATTATAATTACGCTATTGTCTGTGAATGGGGTGGGGTGGGTGTTATTAACAATATAATTCGCAGGTGCAATCTGTGTACAAACCCGAGCCCTGAAGCTGCTTTTGATGATAAACGGACGGCCCTTTTTAACCTTTGGGGCCCTGTCCCATAATATTTGACTTATGAGGCTCATGTACACATGTTGAAGTATAATTCTCAAGTGCTATCAGTAGACTCAAGCTGGGCACTGTAGCTGCTTTATTTACTGAATAACGGCTGGCCCTATGTTTTAGCGTTTGGGGCCCTGGGCCCATATTATGTGACATATGGGGCTCATATGTACATATAACAATATAATTCTCAGGTGCAGTCTGTGTACAAACTCTGAACTCTGAAGCAGCTTTATTTGGTGAAAAACGGCCGGCCCTTTGCTTTAACATTTGGGGCCCTGGGGCCCATATTATGTGACACATGGGGTTCATATATACATATAACAATATAATGCTGAAGACCTATTAGTGTACCAAATCTAAACCATGTAGCTACTTTATTTGCTGAGAAACGACCGGCCCTTTGTTTTAACATTTGGGCCTCTGGGGCCCCTAGCCTTAAACATCTGGGGCCAAAATGGGCAGAAGACACATTACAACTTAGGGCCCATACATGTGCCACATATGAGCCCTAGTGCCCTTGTAGTTTTATAGCTAGCCTTGTTAATCTGTTGCCCCTTATTTTAACATTTGGGGCACTGGGGCCCATAATATATGACATATGGGACTCATGTAAACTTGCATATATAGAGTACCACTGGATCTATCAGTGTACCAACTCAGGGCTCTGAGGCTGCTTCATTTGATGAGAAACAGCATGCTTTGTATTTTTACATTTGGGCCCCTAGGGCCCGTGACCTTTGACCTCTGGGGCCAAGATGTGCAAAGGATAAATCTATGGGGTAGGGCCCATAAGTGTACCACATATGGGCCCTGGGGGCCTTTGTAGTTTTAGCGCTAGCCCTGTCAATCTGTTGCCCTTATTTTAACATTTGGGGCCCTGGGGCCCATAACCTATGACATATGGGGCTCATGTATACTTGCATATATAGAGTACTCCTGGGGCTATCAGTGTACCAACTCAGGGCCATGAGGCTGCTTCATTTGATGAGAAACGGCATGCTTTGTATTTTTACATTTGGACCCCTGGGGCCCGTGACCTTTGACCTCTGGGGCCAAGATGGGCAAAGGATAAATCTGGGGGTAGGGCCCATAAGTGTACCACATATGGGCCCTGTGGCCCTTGTAGTTTTAGCGCTAGCCTTGACAGAATGTTGTGTTTGATGGAGAAGGAGGAAGAGGAGGAGAAGGAGAAGAAACTAGAAGGCTATATATTTGTACACAAATACGGCTATACCTGCATGTTATCGGTTTACACAAACTTACAGTCCTTATTTGCTGAGGACTTAGGTTGCTGTTGTCAGTCTCTCTAATTCACAGTGAAGCTATGCAATTTGATAGATTGAAATTCACAATGTGCAATTTGATTAGGGAAAGCTATTCCAGAGGGAGTATGTAAATTAAATGGAACAGCCATTTCAGAGGGAGTATGTAAATTAAATAGAACAGCTAATGGGTATGTAATTTAACTGGAACAGCCTTAACGTTTCTGTCATCTATATTATTATAATTACGCAATTGTCTGTGAATGGGATGGGGTGGGTGTTATTAACAATATAATTCGCAGGTGCAATCTGTGTACAAACTCCGAGCCCTGAAGTTGCTTTATTTGATGATAAACGGACAGCCCTTTTTAACATTTGGGGCCCTGGCCCATAATATTTGACTTATGAGGCTCATGTACACATGTTGAAGTATAATTCTCAAGTGCTATCAGTAGACTTAAGCTGGGCACTGTAGCTGCTTTATTTACTGAGTAACGGCTGGCCCTATGTTTTAGCGTTTGGGGCCCTGGGCCCATATTATGTGACATATGGGGCTCATATGTACATATAACAATATAATTCTCAGGTGCAGTCTGTGTACAAACTTTGAGCTTTGGTGAAAAATGGCCGGCCCTTTGATTTAACATTTGGGGCCTGGGGCCCATAATATTTGACTTATGGGGCTCTGTGCATATGTTGAAATATACTTCTCAAGTGCTATCAGCAGACTCAAGCTGGACATTGTAGCTGCTTTATTTACTGAGTAACGACCGGCCCTATGTTTTAGCGTTTGGGGCCCTGGGGCCCATATTATGTGACACATAGGGTTCATATATACATAAAACAATATAATGCTGAAGACCTATTAGTGTACCAAATCTAAACCCTGTCGCTACTTTATTTGTTGAGAAACGACCGGCCCTTTGTTTTAACATTTGGGCCTCTGGGGCCCCTAGCCTTAAACATCTGGGGCCAAAATGGGCAGAAGACACATTACAACTTAGGGCCCATACATGTGCCACATATGAGCCCTAGTGCCCTTGTAGTTTTATAGCTAGCCTTGTTAACCTGTTGCCCCTTATTTTAACATTTGGGGCCCTGGGGCCCATAATATATGACATATGGGACTCATGTATACTTGTATATATAGAGTACCCCTGGCTCTATCAGTGTACCAACTCAGGGCCGAGGCTGCTTCATTTAATGAGAAACCGCATGCTTTGTATTTTTACATTTGGGCCCCTGGGGCCCGTGACCTTTGACCTCTGGGGCCCAGATGTGCAAAGGATAAATCTACGGGGTAGGGCCCATAAGTGTACTACATATGGGCCCTGGGGCCCTTGTAGTTTTAGCGCTAGCTTTGTCAATCTGTTACCCCTTGTTTTAACATTTGGGGCCCTGGAGCCCATAATATATGACATATGGGGTTTATGTATACTTGTATATATAGAGTACCCTGGGGCTATCAGTGTACCAACTCAGGCCCCTGAGGCTGCTTCATTTGATGAGAAACGGCATGCTTTGTATTTTTACATTTGGGCCCCTGGGGCCTGTGACCTTGACCTCTGGGGCCAAGATGGGCAAAGGATAAATCTGGGGTAGGGCCCATAAGTGTACCACATATGGGCCCTGTGGCCCTTGTAGTTTTAGCGCTAGCCTTGACAGAATGTTGTGTTTGATGGAGGAAAAGGAGAAGGAGAAGAAACCATAGAATGGCAATATACCCGTTCATGCTTCGCATACGGGTATAACCATAGAATGGCAATATACCCGTTCATGCTTCGCATGCGGGTATAATGGTAGTGGTAACTATGGTGGTAACTATGTTAATTCTTACCATAGCTTTGATCAAATGTTACGTCTATAACATATCCCTGCCATCTTGTATCTTCGTTAGTGACAAAAGTTGCCCAAGCTTGTGATGAATTCACAGTTAGACTACGAGGCGCTTTATAACCATCCAGATGAAGTATCCTTGAATCGTCATTCAACTCATTATTTCCTTTGCCAATAAAAAAAAGTCATATCTGGGTTCCAGATGGAATTTGATAAATTTGAACTCAATGAATCCATCACTCGGTGCCTTGATAAACCACTTGCAATGTTGGTTATTTTGATAATTGTATGGATAAGGTGGTATCGAGTTGAGATGATAAACGTCGTTAGCATGTGTCAGATCTATTGATGATGAACCACAGAAGTCTGCCCATAATAAAATGTTTAAAAAATCATTCTTAATATCCAAAATTTGTCAAGACCAATTGAAAAACTTACGTTTTTCTGCTGACAGTTTCGCTAGAAACCTTCTGGCTTTCTCAAAGCATTTATGATGTTATTGATCCATCTGCTTGGAGCGGGAATCTTGACCGGATGTTTTAATTCCCCCGGAAGTAGTATTTCTGTTTCCAGAGACGAGGGCACGTTCTTTCAGAGTCACATCTTTGATTCTCTGCTCAAGAGCACCGCTGGAGACAGGAATACTACTTCCGGGAAAATCAAAACATCCGGTCAAGGTTCCCGCTCCAAGCAGATGATTTTCTATGAGATCAGTCCTTTTCTATAGGATGCGAAAGGAAGCATACTGATCGAAAAGATTACACTAGGAGGCCAATCAAGATAAATCGTCGGCTGTATTCCATAGTGGCGTATGGTGATTTTTGGTCATTTTTTGAAAATTGGCACATATGTTTTTAATGATGTTCTCTTTCATTTTCTAAGTCTCATCAGTCATAATTAGCTAATTAATTAGTAATTAATTAATTAAATGTGGCGTATAGTTACAAAGTGACATTTTTGTATTCCATAGTGGCGTATCGACCATACGCCACTTTTTATACACATTTTATAATTATGAAATATCGGCAAAAATGAAAAACATCGTATGTCATAGTGGCGTACGCGTATCGGACCTACGACGAAAAGTAACGCCATAGGGATTACACGGCGACCGAGGTGGCGTACGGTTAACGTTAGGTTAGGGTATTGCGTTTTGTTCGTTTTCCATAGTGACGTATAGTTTTATTTTCAGTTTGCCAGCAATAGTATGTATTTATTTCTTTTGAGAAATATATAACAATAAAATCTATTTAGTTTACTACAGAAATTTCACATCATTTACAAAATATAATGAATGTCTGATTTACACAACTCGATTTTAAATTGGCATTTCTTCAAACCCGATTTTCTCGAAAAGTTGTTTATTCGCGGCGCCCCACTATATAGTGTAGTATGGTATGTCAAGAAAACAGCTCCCGTAGGATTAGAGTGCTAAAATTGATTTTTTTGCAGTTCTGGGTTCCAAAGGGTCCAAACTATCAGAAATTGATGGGGTTCAAATTTTCCCGACCCCCTACCTCTTTCTGGGGGGTCATCCATTTTGGGACCCCCAAAACAGCATTTTAGCCAGTTAACAACCAATTTTCGTAAAACTAAAGTTATTTTGTAGGTTTTGAAATATTCTGATTTGATTTATTACACTTTTAAAGCAATCAGAACTGTTTTTTTTTGACTTTCGGAGCAGTAGCTAGGGTCTCTATTCAGCTGGGACCCCCAGACACCCCCCCCCGATCCCCCGCACTGACCCATGTCCCTTTTTCAGTCATCATTACATTTCGTGACCTAATCCTCTTTTCTTGGTGAATACAAGAACAACTTTTACCATTATTTGATCATTTCAGGGGCATCCAGTTACAATTAACATTTTACTACAGGTGCAGAACATTATGAAGGGCATTTCCTGTTCTGTTCTGATTCTGCTACTAAATCACTATTGTTATCACAGTCCTCCGAAAGCGGCACATGTACAAACACAGCGGTTATTGCTCCACTAGCTGTATAAAACCGCGCCGACAGACTATGTGACCCTCTATACCGCTCTGCAGTTAACCCAGGGTATCTCTGCCACTGTCGTCGGCCCTCACAGAAAGACACTGATAACACTAGATCATGACCTGGACTCCCGTGTGTTGAAGATTCAGCGGTCGGTTGGAAACACCCATTGGATATTTATGTGCTATTGAAAATGGTGCATACACATCGCCAGCTCTTCGTGGGTTCTTCGGTTGCAAAGTTTACAAGCGAGCCCTTGAGTACCACATCACTACCTGCCTTGCAATTATGATGCTGCGTTTTGATGCAATCTTATCGACACTTCCAAAAGGTCCAGTTCGTATCCTATGCAGTGATCTCAAGGGCAATCTCCATGAACGTAACCCACAGATGGTAGAGACCTTTGAAGAAGTCCAATCCTGATACTCAAGAAATGTCAAGCCACTGGAAGATGAAAACGACATTGGCAAGTTCGCTTAGTTCTTGATTCAGTATCTTCACCAGGTAGAGAGTGTTCTTGTCATCATTAGAGAACCTTATCCAGTATTTATTCGCTCATGATCTCCTTAACTATGCTCGTCTGATGCCAGCCCATCTTGCTCAAATGAATGCTCTAGAAAAAGATGACCCAGAAACATGGAATGCACTGAAGTCTGGTGAATTTGTAGTGGCAATATCAGCGGATACCCTTCACCCATCTCTTCACTGATCAAGCCCTCGAGCAGGAAATCAAGAAGCTAAAGGGACATGGTGGAATGGTTGGACTCAGTAGAGATGAAGCCGCTCTAGACCGACTAGTCACTACCACACCTCATCTTGCTGGTCTAGTGAATCAATACCTCAAGAGCTTCCCAAAAGCTTCAAGATCTTCTGTAAGGACATAACATTATCAGCTCTCAGGAGAGATTGCAATGAGGTCAAGAGCAAATGATCTGAAGCTACCTCACTTGATTGAGTTGCACTGTGGAGACAATCCGTTCAAAGAGAAAATACAATTGAAGAGTCTGGTTTCATCGGCGCTTGAATCAGATGAGGCAAATAATGATATTCTGCAGTTTGCAGAGAAGGGCCACAAGCGCTTTGAGGAGTTTGTTTCTGAGCGTTTGATCTCTACATCAAGACTCTCAGTTCTGATAATTCATGGTTGCCGACCAAGTTTAGTACCTAAACTTAAGGAAACAATCGGCGAGAACGAGATGTCAATGGTATCCACTCGCTATGTGCTGTTGATGGAACCCTGTACATCCCCAAAGACAAAGCCAGTGTGATACACGCTGTTGAAAATGCCAAGGCAGAGCTCATTGAAATTGTCCCACAGCCTGACTTGGTGCAGGAAGATCCTCCAGTTGCCCTGCAGCCTGGCCTGATACAGGAAGATCCTTTATCTGTTCCCCACAGCCTGACCTGATGCAGGATGATCATTCAGATGTTCTACAGCCTGAACTGATGCAGGAAGATCCTTCAGGTGTCCCACAGCCTGACCTGGAGGAGGAAGAATCACCTGTTAAAGTTCTAATAGTTGACGCCATGGCTATTCTTCAAAAAATGAAGAAGACACCAACCATGCTGAAGCTGTCGGATTTTCAGAATGCATTCAACAAACGCATTGAAAAGAGGATGGATGGCTATGATGAGGGTCGATTTTGTTTGATCGAAACATGGATCAGTCATTAATGAATAAGACTCGACAGAAAGGATTAACTACATCGGTAGAATACGAAATCCAACCAGAAATGAGCCTTACCATGTCCATTAAGGAACTCAGTCCAATCTGCATCATCGACCAAGAAGAAGCTGACATGTATGTTAGGCCAGGGACTGCTTCAATATTTCTCAAGTGAAAGTTCTTTCCTGTTGGTCGTCGTATATGACACCTTCATCAAGGGACATGATTTTTTTTGAGGAGGGGCGCACACATGAAGAGGCTGATACCCTGATTCCACATCAAGTCTATGCCTCGGCTGCTAATGGTGCCTTGCGAGAAATATACGTTTGGTTTAGTATCTTGTGGACGCATTGCAGCTCCCACTTCGCTGAAATTGTCAACAGGCAAGGGTACAAAGAAACGAGAAATAGACATATTCAAGCGAGTTGAAGTTGTTGGACATCACCAATGTCAAGGCCTACTTGGACTACACAATTTTGCTGGTGCTGACTGGGGAGGAAAGTTTGTTGGAATCTCCATAAAGACTTGGTTCAATGCCTACCTGAAGCTTGATGATGATGATCCTGCCATTAATTACTTCAAGGAACGTGGTAAAGGTTACATTCCTCCTGAGCTTATTCATGGTGAGCTTCCAGCTCTGGTGAAGGCATTGGAGCACTTTGTGTGCCGTGTTTACAGTTCAACAAGTCCAACAACCCTGCCATCACTCAGATGGGAACTATTTATGTCAAAGAACTTGGAGGGTGAAATCCTACCTCCGTCTTGTGCTGCATTGCTGCCTCATATCCTCCGTGCCAACTACGTCACAATAAGAGAAAGATCATACAAGACTAATTTGCCCTGAGCTGCTACCGATCAAAGAGAATGGATGGGATTTAGAGAATGGAGGGTACGTTCCAGTTAGATGTCTTGCTATTCCTGCTCCACAGGCAGTACTTGAACTCGTCAATTGTGGCTGGAAAGCAGGTTGCAAGGGACGGTGCAGCTGCTCAGGCAATGACCTGCCTTGCACTCCTCTAAGGGAGGACGTTGCAGATGATGCCATGGATGATGAAATCGATTGAACTAACTTGACTCTATGACTGCTGAGAATAGATCACCCTGAACTTGTGAAATTAGGCTTTAACAACACCTGTCAAACAGAACTTTCTCTTACAAAAATGCTACAGATATATTCTGCTACAGAATACTAAGAAAGCAACAACATGACTTTGTTAATTGGACAATGGCATACATAGCTGTAAGGTGTCTCCAAGGGGTCCAATGAAGAGGACGGACCAATTATAACTGGGAAAAAGAAACTTCAAGTGGCTTAGAAAAGGGTGTGGTGTCCCAAATTTTCCAAAAGTCGGCGTCAATAAAATTGACCCCCCCTATTTCGGCAACAAACTTTTATGACCCTCCCCACCACCAATACACCTTACCCCCTAAACAGGCTAAAATTGTATTGGTTTGAATAAAATAAACACACTATCTGTGGTCACCTTGTAACTCCCTACATTTTGGTCATTAAAAATGTATGCCCCCTTTTTCTTTCCAAAATTTATGACCCCCCCGTATAATTGGGACCCCCCTCCGAAGAAAATGATAGTCCCCTAAATATATTCAGTGTACTTTAACAGATACAAAAAAGTTTCAAACATTATTAATATTTGTTAACAAATGTTAGAAATAGGTTCAAAAAATAGGTGAAGGGGCCAAAACTGAGGTGACCCCCACAAAGCGAGGGAGGGTGTGAAAATTTGAACCCCGTCATTTTATGACAGTTTGGTCCATATAGAAGTCAAAACACCAAAAAAATCTATTTTAGCAAACAAATTCTTTAATGTATTTTTTCTCCTTTATGCACAAATGTTAGTAAAAATCCATACACTCTCTATGAAAGACGTAACCTTGAAGGTTCCACAGGAGTGTGAATTTTGAAAGGAGTCACACTTGATTAAGGTAACCACATTCTGTGTCGAAGATTAACGTCATGCTTTCCATTTAGGTCAATGCAATAATAGCTAGGAATGCTTCAATAATGTTCGGCAAACAGCAAAATTTTAGTGCGCAGCAAGATGATCGGCTTGTTGTTTACCCGGGGTCGTTTAGTTAAGAATTACTTCTCCGAACCCTTTAATAATCATGCCCTTCCAAAGAAAATCGCATTATCGACATACCAATGTCTTTTTGAGGGTGAATTATGCTGTTTTCATACTTTCCTGTCGCTTGCCGCTATGCCGCTCTGACACCTAGTTTGCTTCAGTGGTAAACCGATATATCGAGGACTCCACCGCTTCACCCGCTGCGGCAGATTGCTAGGAGCTTAATTCAAGTCAACTCGAGAGTGGTGCCGCTCTGAAGTATGAGAACATAGCGGTGCTGAGCGGCTACGCTTGCAGAAAAGGTGTAAGGGCATCAGGCCGCTCAGCAGCAAGCGGCAGAGAGAGTATGAAACCGGCATAAGTTGATTTAGCCTTCTTCCAAAGTAGCAGGGTAGTATCTGCTGGTATAGAACAGAGAAGACTACTGCATATTACTGTCTTACCACATTGCCATTCGTCGGACTGATCAGAACATTGACTTAGAGCAGAACAGCGAAGACTTGCATCAATACAGTCATAACCAGATGAACATTGGAACTCATAAGCTTGACAAGTCACTGTAAAACAGGATATAGATATGTGGAACTATTATTTTGTTATTAAGAGGACAAAATGTGCACATGTATTTGCAAAAGAATGTCCCGATGGTATGATAACAAGCGCTTAATAACCCCCGAGCACTACCTGCCGATCTAACATTGCCTCTGATTGGTTGATTACATGATATCTTCATTTTAATCACCAATCAGAATGGAGCTTTACAAATAATTCACCCCAATATTTTGCATGGTGAAATTATTTCAACAATGTTGCTGATTGGTCCAATTGATAATGAAAACTTCTTTTTGACCAATAGGCAGATAGTTCTCATGGGGTTAAACTAAATCTCTGTGGACATTTGTATCGCTACCCAAATATTATACATTGTACCACAAGATGGTTTGTAATGAAAAGATCAGTGTATTTTTTTATTTGATTATTGATTTATTAATGTTTTGCAGCACACGGCACTTACCTTCTTCATTTGTCCTTTTCAAGACAAGAAAAAATCCCGAATATCCAATCCGGCTATCTGTAATAAACCTGATCCATAAGTTTGGATCTTGCACCACTAATATATTAGGTGGTACAGTCATTCCATAAGTAGCAACCATTGTGGTCATATTACGTACATCATGTCCCACACCAACGCTAACTTGATCGTTATTGTTGTCAATGGCTCTATACATGCGGAAGAATCTGATCACAAAGAAACCGCTGTCTTCAATTGCAGAAATATACCAAATGCAGTCGAGTTGTTTAGCATTGTTATTTGGAAAGTTTGGTGATGTGATGTAGATTGGTTTACTATTTTCAAGAGATAACCTCTGAGTCCCACATGTTTCTGTCAATAACAATGGTGTTAGTGGAAAATTATATATGGGTAGTATCAATTAAAAGGTAATAAACATAGGTGTAGATCCGGGGTAGGGTAGGGGATAAATCCTCTCCAATAGTCCAATATGTTATAGAGGGGATGGTCCATACAATCATCCCCCCAATGTTGACGTCTGCATGTATGTGTATTTCTGACAAGATGGACCTTATATTTGGCCATTTTAGCTTAAAAGGTGTCAATTTTTACGGGCTTCGCGCGAGTTTATTTCACTTTTGCACCATATTTCACAAGTTTAACTTCAACAGGTTTAATATAGCAAATGTTTGGCGCAACTGGATATAAAAATTGATATACTGAATATTATGCCCTCATCCCTCTAGAGTACAGCATCCCCTGTTTGACTAAAATGATTCTGAGATAACTCTACCGCCGGGTATAGGCAAATGACAGGTCTCGGCAATATGATCAGAATTTAACCTAAATCTCGTGCTTTTGCCTCAAGTGTACAGATTGAATTAACCCCATGAGTACTACCTGCCTATTGGTCAAAAAGAAGTTTTCATTATCAATTGGACCAATCAGCAACATTGTTGAAATAATTTCACCATGCACAATATTGGGGTGAATTATTTGTAAAGCTCCATTCTGATTGGTAATTAAAATAAAGATATCATGTAATCAACCAATAAGAGGCAATGTAAGATCGGCAGGTAGTTGTTCTAAAAATTTTATAATCTCTTACCTTTGGGCTTCTTGCAAATATAACCACCTACTTCATAACAATAAAAATCATTCCATTCAAAAAACCAAATCTCTTGGCTCCTCACTGCAACACAATCTTCGTTTACGGCATTATTCGGTTCCCCTGGATACCAGTTGGTATAGTCCACCTGAATAAGTTTACAATTAAACTAATTATTTATTATGATTTTGATTTAAACTTTTGATCCAAACACAAGGAAACAGTTTCTAACACAGAATCGCGTGCGATTATCTCAACTAATGCACTTAATAGCACTCAGCTAATTATCATTTTCATATTATTAATATTACGTGCACTTGAAGACCTGAGCGCAAGAAGACCGTAAGTCCACTTGGCCCCTCAACATGTATACACTAAAGTTACGTATAGTTTCTTAGGGTTTTGTAATGTTTAATAAATGTTCCAGGGTGAAAACATCATGAAAGGTTGTGAAAGTTTTGTTTTGCCCCTGAACATGTATAAAACATTAACAAACTGTACGAAACTATACGCAACTTTAGTGTATATACATGTTGGGAAGCCAAGTGGACTTATGGTCTTCTTGCGCTCAGGTCTTCATCAACTAACCGGTGATCCATCTGTCCACTGAAAAACGCCTTCTTGGTCCCTGTCGGTTAGACCAATTGCATAACCCCTTTCTTTATTGACTTCACTATTTATAAGATCTAAGAGAGTAATTGAAAAAAACTTAACGTAATGAACTTGTGCGATGTATTGAAGCCAAGTTGTAATATTTCCATAATAAATAGATTTGTATTTCTTTTCCACAAAAGGTTAGTTTTCACCGTAAGATATGTCCATTTTTTTTTTTGACCCAAACAAACAGATTATTGTGGATACAGACCAACAGTGTACCATGGTAGATTTTGTATCTAGTGTCTTTGATATTGCCCAATAATATTTAACGTGTATTGTCCGCATCATTTTAGGTTTGTTTGTAATCAAAAGATTAGAATGATATTTTGTAAAGCCTCATGAGTACTACCTGCTGATTGGTTACAAGAAGAATATTATGATCCAATCAGTAGCATGGTAAGAATGATGGTAAATATTTTATACATTTTTCCTGTTCATGAGGAAGTTCACTAAGGAAAATAAATCTGCTCTACCACTTACCTTCAAGGAATTTCTGTTCAACGTCGCTGTGGATGCTTATTAAGTTAGCATCTAAGTCACTGCAAATTTGTTCCGCTTCCGGCCATGAAACTTTCGTACTGTTTATGATATAGCAATAGTTTTCAAATCCGATCCACCCATTTGAGCATGTTTTCTCTAAATACAAATGATATCATAATTATATATTAAAAACAAATTTAGGGCGATTGTTGTAATCATGGTAATATTTCAGTGGTGCAAGCGATCATAAATTCAATGCACTTCATGGCTATAACTGAAAAAATAAAATGGTCTCGACTTGCCATGTGATGGTTAAAAAAAGGGCATATCTTCCACAAGGGTCTTCCTCTGGCATCTTGAGTATATGTCCTAGGAAACTTTAGCCATACATCAGTCCGGTCCTACTGCATGCCCAGGAAATATCGCCGGGTCAGGCAGCAAGTTCGCAGGCAACATAGACTTTGGTTACTCCTCCGAATTTGGCAGACTAAACCCTAAATTGTTCATGGTGATTTTTATAAAAGATCGGAGGAAATTTTACTTTGATTTTTTATCAAAAATGATGATAAAAAATACCATTGATTGTACATTCATTGATAATATTATATATTTAACCTAACTGTTTTCTCTAAACCATGAAATAATGGTCTATTAAAGGATACTATATTTGAAATAAAGCATTGCATTGTGGGATACCATGTCGCCTGCGCAGACAATGACCCGGCAATGTTTCCTGGGCATGCAGTCGGACCGGACTGTATAGACGAATCCAACGAGCCAAGTCATGGTTAGGATTTGGTCGGCCATATTTGGTTACCCGCATGCACCAAACAGGTGTTGTGAGTACCCAATTGGGTGGATTAAACCCGCTTAAAATTCGATGTTAGATTCTTTTGTGTTGTAACTGTCATCATTCTTTTGTCTACGTGTAACACGGGTAATAGAATGCAGTTTATAATACCCTTCACGGCCGCATCATCCCACATCTTAGGTGGGATAGTTGGGTACCCGTCGCGGCTAATGGCTGCCATTGAGGAGCAGGAATGCGTGAAATTGGATTCGTCTATATAGCTTCCAGGGCGTTTCATTGCACATTATGTCGACAACTTGTATTGTGAATGTTCAAAAAACAATGGAACAGACTCTTTGACAGTAAATGTGTTCTACATGATTTGTACGTATTATGTAAAATTTTAATTTAATCTGTAAATGCAGTTATAACATTAAAATTCAAAAAAAAATTAAGCTCCCCTTTAAAAGGTAGACCCTATCCCTATTGTTAGTTTCACATGTACCACAGGTGAGTACCCAAACTACCTTGCAACATTCAAGTCGTGTTCACACAGTCGGATTTAAGTCACTTTAATAAGTCACTAATACCGGTTATAAGTCGCTTATTACCGGTAATAAGTCACTTATATCCGACTGTGTGAACACGACTTCAAAGTGATTACTTACGGCAGTCGAATTCATCTGATCCGTCTAAGCAATCGAGATGATGATCACATACCATCGATTGGTTGACGCAACCAAAACCAGATTTACACCAAAAGTCGTTACTGTTACAGGTAGCTGATATAAAATAGAAATAACATGATATCAAATCTTGATTGCCACATATAGGGTCCACAACTTCCCCCCTAAATACTTTTTTAAAGTAAATCGAAAAATATTTTACGAAATACAAACGTGCAATAAGATATAAGTAGCCTTGATTGTTTTACACATATCGACCAAATTATAGCGTCCCAATGGTTCATTATGTAAAAAGAGACCCTTTTAAACAGTGTTAATTGTTGCATCTGTTGCAGTGTTAAAGGTTTCATAGGAGTCAGCTCTCAAACAATACAGTTGACCAGGTCTATTCATGAGTTTGTTAAAGAAAACCCGACTGCTGTGGACTCAGGTGCAACTTTTCAAACCGACTCTTTTCTTACACAATTAACCATTGTAACTGAACGCAATGACGTAAATCTCTTTACATTTTTAAATTTTGTAAAATATTTTTTGACTTATTTTAAAAAGTATCAGGGGTAACTTGTAAGTTGTGGACCGTATAGTAATATGGGATTCACCAGTATGAGATACTCACAGCGATATAAGGCATTACCGTTTAAACGATGATTTAAAGGAGTATCTCGTAATCCTAGCATCCTCTTTTTATGACATTTCTCAGTATATATCCACGAAAAAAGCTTATTCCCAAAATTTCGGTTGAATCCGATTTTGCGTTTGCGAGTTATGCATGATTATGTGTATTACACTGCTCCATAGACATTGTGTTGTAATTTCGTTCTGTTATACCAGAAAGAAATTCAAATTTCACGATATTTTTGCTGAACGAATTAATCTGCAAGAAAATTTGTGTACATAAACATTATGTAGGCAGAGGTTTCCAGTGGGATAAAAACCTAAACTTTGTGAGAAAAGGGGGTGTGGGTGTGTGGGGGGGGGGGGAATGATGCTGTGGATCCCGAAATGCCCTTTTAATTGAGTTTAGAAATTCTGGTAAACTGCCTTAATGAGATTGGCCCCAGATCACCTGATTACTGAACAGTTTACAGCAGAATTAAGGTACCAGTTATGTTCACCCCTGTATGTCCTAAACAAAGACCCATACTGTATTTCCTCGAATAGTCGCCCCCCCCCCCTCAAAGAAACGCCCCACCACTTTTTTCAACCAAGATGTTTCAAAAATGCCGATATTTCCATGCTATCTTGTGTAGTAAGCTTACCAAGATGCGATAATAGCAGCAATAATCGGAAACCCGGAAGTGAACCAAAAGTCAGTGTTTCTAGTTCAGAGTTCGTCATTTTAGCGTGACTTTTAAGCTTACCTAATGATTTTAACGGGAATTGTAGTACTAAAATGACCTCTAATAAACGCCCCCCGTTTGGAAAATACAACGCCCCCGGGGCGTTTATTCGAGGAAATACGGTATGTCATAATTGGAACCAGCAGCCTATAGGTGCATCTTTTAGCGCGGATTTTAAGTCGTCCAATAAAAAAGACACGATGATCCAAACCCAAGGAAGATGTAAATTCAAAAGT
This sequence comes from Amphiura filiformis, assembly GCF_039555335.1. Lineage (NCBI taxonomy): Eukaryota > Metazoa > Echinodermata > Ophiuroidea > Amphilepidida > Amphiuridae > Amphiura > Amphiura filiformis. The sequence continues at coordinate 22,252,063 of NC_092640.1, forward strand.
AAGTTTGCTCTATTGCATGCCCTATCAATGTGTACACAAAGCGCTCTCGAACAAGAGAACTGTCGTCGTGCTTTCCACTGATTAGCACATAAAAACTAGCGACGTGTTTAGGACATACAGGAGTGAACATAACTGGTACCTTAATTCTTTTGCGCACTATATACAATCTTATACCACTGCTGGTTCACAGCTATTACTCGGGCTTCGCGACTCTGACTGTATCGTAGTGGCCAATTAAAGCCAAAGTGTACGATCTTTTAAGATTAATTCTATGTTAATATAGAGTGTGTGCAATAAATCGACCGGAACGGTATAACAATTGAAATGGCAGCCATATATCACCTGTTTTTATTCTAAATGTATTATTATGCGATTTGCCCGGTGGTACCTAACGGAGGCCAGAGTTTGCAACGGCTGCATTACTGTTTGTAAAGTCTTACACTTACCACAAGCTTCGATATCGGTCTCGGAGTAAAGACAATCAGTTCCTGCAGCACAGATAAATGCACCGTTTTTGCACCATTGTCCATTGCTGCACAGCTTATCACTAGAACAAAACTCGTCTGTTGAAAAATAAATCGAGAATAATATATATTACGAAACTTTGACTTGATAAGAAAAGCTTAATTCCGTTGGTGTGGATTGGAACACGGCACTACTCTTCATGAAGCTGTACTGTGAGCTGCATGTACAGGTATGGCTCTTCTAGATACATAAGACCGGCAGCTAACGCCCCTTTCTAAAGGGTGGTTTATATATCCAACTCTAAATGCACCATGGGGAGATCGGAATTCTGAATTCAATGTACATTTATGTTGCCGCGTAATACATTTGCTCTTATTTTTCTAGCAATTTTTCCACCGCCGGGAATCTAAAACAGGGACCTCGTGCACAAGAGGCAAGAATTCTAACCAGAGCCATCCGTCTTGTACGTAGCTTCACCACACACATTTGGAGGGGGCGTGGGTTCTATCAAAATAATGGCCTATACAAAATGGTTGGTCGAGTGAAGGTTAGTATTAGTGATAAGATGAATATTCTATACATTAGGCCTACAACAAAAGGCAAGGAATTACTTTGGTACATCTATTTGCAGTAATTTGCTTCAGACTTATGAAGTACAAAATAATGGCCATAGTTGGACGTTTCGCTTTGCGTCACCTGCATTTGTTGAATGCTGACGATGCATCATGTGCATGAAAAATACGCAAGTTTTATTCCTAAATTGTACATAACAACCGAAATGCATTTCATATGTAAACCGGCAGCTAAACGAACACAAAAGCGTCGAACTATATACCCTAGCAAATACAAAAACGTTTTAAAAACGTTTTTAATCAGTTATATATTGGCTTTTGGTTTACATAAAAATGTTTTAATAACATTAAAATGTCGGGTTATATAAAGGTCATGAAAACGTTTTGAAAAGTTTTGTATGAAAACACACCACAACAATATTTTTAAAATGTTTCAAAAATGTTATTGTAAACTATTTTTGCAAACATTTTTTGCCAAATATTTTGTTAACACTTAAATAACATTATGTTAAAATATTTGCACTCAGCAAACACAGAAATGTTCTTAAAATGTTTTTTCAAAACGTTTTAATAACATTTAAATGTCGGGTTATATAAAGGTCATGAAAACGTTTTTAAAACGTTATTGCAAATATTTTGGGCAAATATTTTTTGCAAAATATTTTTCAACCCCAAAATAACATTCTGTTTAGAATGTTTTGTATCAAGTTTTCAAAAATGTTTTTGGAATGTTATTAAAACGTTTTATACCCTTTATATAACCCGACATTTAAACGTTTTCTCTAAAACATTTTTGTTTGCGGAGCAGTAGATTATCAAAAATGATTTTTAATGTTATGAAAACGTTTTATACCCTTAATATACCCTTTATATAACCCGACATTTAAGCGTTTTCTGACAACCTTTTATAACCTTTTGCGAATGATGTCGAAAACGTTTTGTGTTTGCTGGGATATTGCCCCTCAAATATTGTGTATATCGTTATAAATTCGCCAGATGGTCGAATCCGGATTTGGCTTTTGGTAAATTTATGTTACGTGTGCATTATTGTTAAATTAGCGAACAAGCGATCAATGTTTTACCTATAGCAGGCAACATATCAATTGTTTAACGGTTATCATCGTCGACCGTACTGCGCTGCACCATTAGCTAACCCTGTAACCGTTTTGCTAACTTATTACGCTGTTATCACCCCGCTGATCGTAAATCAAACAACATTTACCTGGGTAAACTCTTGCTTCTATCCGTGAAATCTGAACAGAAAATCCTTTGAAGCGAAGCTTTTCGTCTGACGTAAACCTTATCCATAATCGTTTGTCGTTTGCAATAAAAGTTGTCCCCGGCGATATGAAAGACGTCTCCTTGAAAATCTCTGTATTGTCAGCAACGCCTAATACGAAACAATCTACATTAGTAGATGAAATCAGATTTAATTCTTCGATCACTATAACAAATTGACCATAGTCGAATGACGTGAAAGACCAGAAACAGTCCGCATTATCTGGATAAAAGGCCGGATACTTCGGGGACTGGATGGTGTGTGTATCTCCAATAGTTACGTCTGTCCAGTTCTGATGGCATTCTGCAACAAAATAAAATAGAGGTACATTTATGTTTTGCTTACAATTAAACAATAAAAAAACTATTTAAAATCCATGTATTTATAATAGCACAAATCTTTGCAATTACATAAGATAATTGTGCTTTATAAAAATCGAAGGAGTCAGACACACATTTTAAAACATTTAACATTAAGGGAATAACTATAGACCGGTTCCTGCGATTTAGTCGCGAACCTAAGCGACAATGTATATATAGTTATATATTTTGCAAAGAATATCTCCAGCAGAGACTTAGTTCACTTCACATTAAGCGTGCATTGACAACCTACATTGAGAGCCCTTGAAACGATGAAATCTAGGTATCGATAATAAATCGAGTTAATAACATAGTGACACATGTTGTCAGTAATGAAGTGTTGCGTAGAACCTTTACCATCAAAATATGGAATAATACTAACACAAGATACCAATAGTGACTATAATAGCAACCACAGTGCCAGCATCATTTCTTTGGAGTGTTCTACATACAAAGGCAAAGTTATAGGAAAATCACCGCACGGGAAATTTATGAAATCGCGGCTGCAAAAAGGAAACTGCGTGAACTGAAATGCAACATACACAAGTGATCATGCACAAATATAAAACTATAGAGTTTGGTCATTGATATGCACCGTCAATTTTGTACCTGTGATTAATATTTCTAGGCAAAAATTCACGGCAAACATGGCAGACTCCTCCCATTTCTGCGCAATTAAAAAATCCTCGATACCATCTTGTCATGCATCTCAATAAGTAAACAGGGGATCAGCGTCCTCCCAGCTACATACGCTTTTTAGTACTTTAAGACTGTAAAAAATCTCAATTTTTAGTCATTTTCCATACAATTTGTATTATATCGCATATTTCAGGAAAGGACATTCCTAGTATTCAGAATGCAATTTGATGTGTCTGATGTACTCTTAGGTCCAAAAAAAAAAAAACTGTGCAAAGGTAGGTGAACGATTCCTTAACATTGATATAGCAAAGAGAAGAATCGATATTCGACAGTCTCTAGTCTGTCAAACCCATGAACGCTATTTTACTTGATGTATGAATTAACTTACCTTCGTTCAACGCCAGAAGCCCGGAGATTCTTACCGATAGGTGAATGAGAAGTATCAGGTTGCTATACATGACACATGAACTAACCTAAAATAATACAAATATACATTTCACGCTTTTATTTACACGAACTTAGTCTTCACAGTACAAGCTGTATCAAAATGATTGGTTCATTGATAATGGATGAGTCTGACAAATCAAAATTTAATATAAGATCCAAATAATTTTTAGCTTAATTGTATAAAAAGTCATCAACTATACATTCTGGCCATTTCAAGGGTTTCCAATTCTACATTTGGAAGAGGTAGGCATCTCAATAAACATTAAAATTGATGGTACCAATCATTTTAATACAGCCTGTAGTATCATCTGATAATAAACATGGGATGCTGATTATTTTGTTCAAGTGCAAGATTGGTTGATTTGACCCCCCCCCCCCTTTAACATGTTTAAATTCACCATTTCCCCCAAGATAAGGTTGCTTCTTTTGTTTGTATGCCAATCAAATGTTTAAAATCAGTAACAGTTGCGGCGGAAGCATTCTAATTTGGCTACAAAGTTATACTTTTATAAATGCATCTAGGCCTATGCACAGTTTTTCACCTCGATACACCTTAGTACACAAATTTGTCGAAGTACAGTGAGTCTAGCAATGCATTGGCTCTACACAGTCTGTGTTTACACTACACGGTTGAGTACATAGCATCATAATAGCTGTGTGAGCTTCTAACTGGTGAGTAGTAGAAAACACGGCATATGTGATTGGTTTTGTTAAAACCCCGATAGTTTCCTTCATCCAATCAGAAAAGTTATTATATCGAACGAAAGCTAACACTTCCCGCTAAAACACATTTTCTTTTTCATTTTTCACGCACAATTTTGGACCAAGATGTAGGTTTTAAAAGTCAAAGCTCCGGTTGAATACAATACAATATTTTACTAATTTTATGTCATTAATTGAAAGAGCACATCACTTATATTATCTATATACTAGATTCATTGCAATAGGCAATGGACGCCGCACAGTGTCATCGCCCCGATATCTACATGGCAGAAATCACCATGGTAGTTTGAATCCATAGCCACGCATGGCCATTTTGTTCCGACCTTTGAGACGCATTAATGAGCCGAGGGACATCCCGACTAAGGCTACTGACAATAGCTCGGTAATTGACTTCTCTTTGTGTAAGTGAGCTTGTATACGCCATGTGAGGGGGTGCTCACACTGGGTTGTGTGTGACCTCTGTGTGTATACGCCATGTGAGTGAGCGCTCACATCAGAAAATCAGAATATTTCTGTCAGTTTTTTGAGTTCAAGACGCAATGGTTCTTTCTCAAGAGGCTAGCTAACGACGATAATATCCCTTGAACATATATGTTCAAGTGCAGGGAACCAAATCTGGTTTCTTTATACGAAATCATTTACAGGAGATATACATCATTTTGTACCCCGGTATCCAAAGATTTATCGTCTGAATATCAATCGTGCATAACACATTCACGTGCATGACGTGTATCGATCCCGGGTATTCATTTCAGTGTCTGTATAATGTAATTATTAACCGGGTGATGTCGGTGTGCGCCCCCCCCCCCCGCGTTCCCCGCCTATGTAGGCATATAACACCATTCTTTACTTCGTAAACAAACTTTATAAACGAAAGCATTAAGCGCTCCACAGACTCCGAGTATTGTACGTACAATATTGTATGCAACATATCTACGTTATTTAATCTATTGCCATTCTATTTCCAGTAATGTTTAAGTTCTAACGAATGTTTGATGACGAAAAATCGATAATATGTTACATGTAATATCTAGTAGAAATATATTATCGATTTTACGTCATCAAACATTCGTTAGAACTTAAACATTACTGGAAATAGAATGGCAATAGATTAAACAACGTAGATATGTTGCATACAATATTGTACGTACAATAAAAAGTCTGAATACTGCCTTAAGGGTATACGAGGTATTGTTGATCGAAGCAGCCAAAAATCGATTATCATTATCTGAATCAATATATTATTGAAAAATAACACTTTGGTGTTTTGCAAAGGTTCATTCTACAAATTATAAACTTTGAAAACTTGCTTAATTTATTGTTGTTAATGAGTTATGTACGTTTTGCAAAAGTGTTGTTGTTTCAGCCCTCTTTACAACATAACTTACGAACCACAAGACGTTCTTCTACACGCTCGCTATGAATTGAGCGATGCCATTTTTGCTAAAGCTCACTACCATTCGCAAGATGCTGTGAACTTCTTTTTTTCTGCTGCTTCGACCAACAGTACATCGTATACCATTAAAGCAATCTTTATTGCATGTAAAAGTATAATCGTATGCAACGTCTCATATTATATTACGTGTAATGTAAAGTAATATAAACAAATTGTAAAAAAACCAATACCTAAGGCAAAACCGCTCGAATGCGAAATGCGATTTTATTCTTATGTTATAGAACAGAGCTTTATAGCAACATTATGTTCAAACCACAAATACAAGGTTCCCAAAATGTAAGTATACAATTTCGGTATAATCCAAAAACGACTTGATCAATTTACTTTTGTTTTGAACACAGACTGATTAGTTCCACATATGGGTGGGTATTTTTAGGTAATTTTTAAATCATTTTCACTGTAGGAAATACAGCCATTCCATTTTTCGGCCAAAAAAGTTACAATTTGCTTCGTAGGCTCTTCATGCTTTTTACACATCAAATTATGTTTATTGCTTTCTTACATTAAGTAAATTAATCAAAAAGAAGCATTAATATAAGATGTTCCTGATGTAGGTTTGACACGATCAAAATCAAGCTTCATGGTTCAGTGAACAAGTTGAAATAAATGCTGCAGATCATGAAATGTCTTTTTAGGCGTGGCGTCCAAACAATTCTGATACGTCTATCAGAAAACTGAAAGAAAACACAGCAAACCCGCAATCGAACCAGTAAATGTGGGAAATTGATTATTTAAAAAAGTTATGAGAAAACAAACTGATGAAAAATGTTATCATTAAGGGATCTAAAATGAGCGTTTATTGCGTTTCGATAGTATTTTTTGTGGGACATGAGAGCACCTCAGATCTATCGAATTGCATTCTGAATACGAAGCATGTCTTTCTGATATCAAATAATTTTCATTTTTGAAAATCACAATATAATACAAATTTTATGACAAATTATAAAAATTTGATATTTTTCAAATTTTGATATATAACAGTCCTCGAAGTAAATTATATAAATCTAATGATATATTTTAAAGTGTATGTAGTAGGAGGAAAAGCCGACGGTCAATTGAAAATTTTGACCTTTCATATTGAAGATATGGATTTTTTTCCCAAAAAGACCTAATTTTTTTTTGGTGTTTTGGGAAAAAAAATCCATATCTTCAATACGAAAGGTCAAATTTTTCAATTGATGGTCGGCTTTTCATCCCACCTACATACACTTTAAGTATAAATCATCAGATTTATAAAGTTTACTTCAAGTACTGTTAAATATCAAAAATATCAATTTTAATCATTTGCCATAAAATGTGTATTAAATTGCGAATTTCAAAAATCCAAATTATTTGATATCAGAATGACATTCTTCATATTCAGAATGCAATTCGATATGTCTGATGTGCTCTAATGTCCCAAAATAAATACTGTCCAAACGTTCATACCCCACCCCTTAAGTTTTTGCTCGAAAATATATTATTTTTGTATTTTCTCAAATAAAAAAAAAACAGCTACAAGTATGCCTAATGCGGTAAAACTGCTCCCCAAAACGAGACATACCGGAAACAAACTTGCGTTTTTGATTAGCCTAAGACAATAACACAACAATGTGATCTCCCGGGATTCGCATCCATTAATAGCAAGTATCTACACGGCACTCGGATCCACATCCTGGAATGAGCGCGTTTTTGGGAAGTTCGTGTCTAGGGCGCCCATCCCAGCAAACACAGAAATGTTCTTGAAATGTTTTCTTCAAAACGTTTTAATAACATTTAAATGTCGGGTTATATAAAGGTCATAAAAACGTATTTAAAACGTTATTGCAAATATTTTGGGCAAACATTTTTCGAAAAATATTTTTTCAACCCAAAAATAACATTCTGTTTAGAATGTTTTGTATCAGGTCACATTCAAAAATGTTTTTGGAATGTTATTAAAACGTTTTTATAATATAACCCGACATTTAAACGTTTTCTGTAAAACATTTTGTGTTTGCTGGGATGTTACGCATAAGAGGAGATCATTATTGATCCGCATCTCATCAGTGCACCTTGCTGCGGGACTCCCTTTCACGTGCAGATTTTCCCACTATCGTCTCATTTTACGAAAGCTATATATTTTTATGTCAGACTTTCGTGTGTTTAAATGTTTGTTCTTTTTTCTGCTCTTTAAACACCATTAGTAAGTATTGCAGTCTACATGACTCGATAGATTAACGTTACTCAAATACGGTATATTATTTCGTGCACTCCGAAACATTTTCAAGCACACCCCGGTTGAATTTTTACATACAATTACAGGCGCTTATACAGACATCCAGCAACCCGGGCGCGAATTTCTTGGTGAGCTAAGAAATGACCATGAAACGTGTAAATATAACATATTGACGCTTTTAAAAAATGGGAAAATAATCGATAAATTGGAACACATTCGTGCAAAGCGGACCTAAATTAGATTTTTTTAAGACCTGAAATAGTCAAATGTGAGATTTATCTCATCGAAATCGCATGTACACTGACATTTTCTTCTCCTTTTACCCCGGATAAAAAGGGCTGTACATACGCTATTGCATTATATCATGCATGCATTAATGTGTAAAGTAAAGTAAGTTATTAGCAAAGAACATTAAAAGTTACCTTGATGACCGATAATTCTAAACGAAGTCCAAATATCGCATCTTCATAACCATGCAGACTCAGAAACCCGTCCCTATATCATATCATATAACAATCTTAGATGATGCTATAACTAGTCGAACGAATCTCTTTCAAGTATTTTTTGTTAATAACCATCCGTCATTCGAACCGATCCAATCAGTGAGTAAACGACAAAGTGCTCACTTTGCTTCAGCCTCTTACAGACAAAACGTCGCAGATAAAAATGATTTTCATATAGCTGCAAATCAAATTAATCTTACAGTATACGCCTCCACGATAATGCTAATGACTAGAATATTTTTGATCAGAATGTATACAACAATATAATCTTTATATTTCCAGTGCTGATAAGATTAACCATTTGCTAAAAGTTGCAGAGCTTAATTAAGATTTCCAAAACTAAGAAGTGAGAAGCAAAGCTTTTTTTGGCATTTTCGAATTAAAATTGTACTTTCCGCAAGTCGCATTATTCACCAACTCATCCAATTTGTAATTAAGCGGAAATTAACAAGCTCGACAGAATCTCGGAAGCGGCGATCTGACTTTATTATTTTCTTTAGAAAGAGGGAGGGGCATGGATATTCCCGACACGACGTGAACAGAGCCCGTCGCCGTAACTATATCTCCGTTTTCTCTCCTTTTCTTTCTTTCTTCCATACAATTTAGTCCCGTGTTTCCGTTTTACCGCCTTTCTTTGCTCAATTAACTATTAACAGTTCATAGATCATAGCGCACATATTTACCAATGGTGCGATCGCGTATATGCAAGCGCGAACCAGTGCGGCCTGGCCGCCCGGTTGCCACAGCCGTTGCGAAAAGCACGTTCAAAACACACGTAAATGCACTCCTCACTTCAAACTGTTCAAAGTGTTTCTAGAAAGCTGTTAGAATAAGAAACATTTGAATGCTAATTTATTGCTCATACTAAGGAAGCCTGATTACCTTTTTGAAATAGCCTAGTGGGGGGGGGGGGGGTCAATTAAATATTTTTGTGTGTAAAAACTGAAGCATCCTATGTATAAAATAATATATGAATATTAACTGTAGATATAACGATTGTTATAGATGGTAACAATTACATTAGACCCCGCCAAAGATTACCGTTTCGTTTTTATGTTAATATAATCTTTTATTTTCACAAATTAGCTTTGGGGTTTAAAGTGGATTTTTATTTAAATGGAAAAACCCCAGAACGTCTATACAAGGAATATTCTTGAACGAGCTAGACATATTTGGAGCATCAAGTCTCACAACAAAATTGAGGGATGTTGTTGGAAAATATTTTGATAGTAGGAAGGATAATAAGAAGTAAATAAAACCAAATCTTGATAAGAACATTTTCCATCACAGCAAGATCCATATCACAGAAATCACATCTGTAAGGTTTACAGTTCAACACAATTATGGCAAGTCAAAACTAAAACCTATTCTTGATAACTACAAAGAGAACGAGCAGGTAATATTATTATTGTTGTTTATCATAATGTACACAATATTGATAGGTAGCCCTAAAATATACTAAAAGCATCTGTATAGTTTAATACAACACAGTTTTATCATTCCTATACATAATAACTACCAATTACAAATGCTACACATTTAGAAACCTATAGGCACATAATAGTGTTGTACCCTATGTTATTTGTGGGAGGTAATGGAACAACTTGAGATTTTGGTCTTTAAGTTATAGATGAGGGTTCCCGGAACTCAAATCAAATTGTTACCATATTTTCTCCCAGCCCCTTGGCGGCCATCTTGAATTTCAAAATGGCCGCCATTTTCTACATACATTCAGGGATTACAATAAACATGATAAAGGCATATACAAGGTTATACGTCATATCTTTTGGTGGACATCTTTATATTTCAAATTGGCTGCCATCATCAACATATTTTTGGCTATATCTGAAGTTATGAGCCATACAACAAGGTTAAAATGGTGTCAATACCCATGTTTATAATGTAAAGGGGAGAAGTTAAAACCTTTTCAAGGTCAACACATACCGACAAAAAGCTACCAAACGAGTGGTGAGACTGACACGAAGAAGCACAGCTGCGACACTGTGCCCAGTTTGGCGTCCTTTTCAGGACGGGCGGCTATAGCCGTCGAAGGCAAAGGTGTCCCAGTTCTGCAACTGAATGTTAAAACTTAACATCATTGAGCAACTGGCCTACAACAACAAGGTCAAAGTCATCCTCCTGCAGGAAACTCACTGCCAGACAGACGACAAACTGGTTCTCCAAGAATTTGTTCTTGCTGCCCCCATCCTTAGCAACTACCATGGCCTGGTGAGTGCAGAAAGGAAGAGCAGACGGCACACCACATCATCAAAGCTTGTCACCTTCATCGCCCCCCCCCCTCCCCCCAATGGAGCCAAGGGACTCCACACGAGAATGGCTGCTCAACAGCAAACTTGAGATCTGAATCTCCCTCGTTAGCAGCATACGAAAGAAGCATTTCAGAATTTACATACACACATACATACCCACCCCACCTCTACCACCAATACATACACACCCCTACACACCCCAACACATCCCGGCTTTTATTACCCGCCATCTCATAAAGACCACAGTCGATGAGATGATAGAGCAACAACAACAAAACAGCAACATTAATTTGCCATCGTCTTTTTGGTGCAATAATCAGGGAGCACCTGACCAATTTCGAATGAACATTCCTACGAATGGGTGTTCTTTAGTGTTCTCGCACTCTAGTTACTTTCTGCTCTAGTTTTTACGCGTAAACAATAATGTACTCAGGATACACTTGGTTGTTTTCAAATATAACGAATATACTTGGATTCGCGGTGTCATCCACGCATGTGTCATATAAATCTAGTGGCCTTCGTAGATCTTTGGGAGGTGGACGTCGTAGGTCTTGGCTGCCCTTTGTAAATGATCCCACGAGTACGCGAGCCAGGAACATACATTTGTGGCCTCTTGAATCACTTTTGGCGTAGACATCAGAATACATTGCACTCTTGTGGAAGTAAGTTCCTACATAATAAAAAATAATAAATCTCCATTAATTTGCCATATAAATAGTGATGTAAGGGACGCATCATTTGATTTCCAAGGGGTGGGTGTTTGTCAGTGGCCTTCGTGGATCTTTGGGAGGTGGACGTCGTAGGTCTTGGCTGCCCTTTGTAAATGATCCCACGAGTACGCGAGCCAGGAACATACATTTGTGGCCTCTTGAATCACTTTTGGCGTAGACATCAGAATACATTGCACTCTTGTGGAAGTAAGTTCCTACATAATAAAAAATAATAAATCTCCATTAATTTGCCATATAAATAGTGATGTAAGGGACGCATCATTTGATTTCCAAGGGGTGGGTGTTTGTCAACAAAAAAACAAAACTTCGCTCACTCCGCCTGAACCAGACTCCAATGCCCCTCCCCTGATAATCAAATGGTGCGTCTCTAACAGGATTAATTACTATGGCGATGGGCTTACACTTGTAATGTAACATCTTGTAATGTATTACCATGGAATTTTCACATCATGTTGATCACTTGCACCTGTAAGATTAGTGTCTTTGAAAAGAGCGGTATGGTAGTCAATCTATCATTGCACACATACACAGGTGATGGGTGCATTCTGTTTATAGTGCGTATCAATACATTCAACAAGAACTTCGTATGGACTTATTACCAGGGGAATTTCAAGCTAACGCAATGTTTCCACGAGAGCATACCGTAAACAACCACCATTGTTCGAACCCGCAACCTCTCGCATCATAGTCAAACGCCTTATTGATTGAGCTTATTTGCCTACTTAACAAGAACTACCAGACACGTGTGTATATCGCTGAACGTGTTTGTAAACCGTAAGTGGTGTGCGTATGTATGTCTGTTGGATTGGTAGGTGTGTATTCCTGCGCGACGGGATGTGGGCGTGCTTTACACGTTTACCTTGGCCAAACTTAGCTCCAACTCGTGTTCCGCTGAGACGGTGATCAAAGTTTTGCTGACATATTGCTTCGAGAGCATGCATTGTAGTGCCATGAAACAGCATCCCCTCGCTAATTGATACTCCTCCGTTTTTCTTCTCCATCTTCCTTCGCTTCCTTCATAAAATCGATCATGAAATGAAAAAGTTAAATTAATGTACAATGCAACTACTGCAAATTCGACAGATGTAAACTGAACAATCTGAAAGCTGGTTGGGCGAGGCACCGTATGGCACAACCATTTGAATAGCATACGTCCTACAGCGATAATCTTTCTCTGATTTGAATGCCGCCCTCTATATCTAATATCCCAGGAACAACCCATGGCGCTGGGTTTATACTTGGTGATCGCTCAAGATTATTGCGATTTCAACTGCGAGACAAAACTAGAAGCTTTTGTTATTGTAGGAAAGTGCTTTTACTTGATTGATTGCTAATCAATAACTCACAGCTTGGCGACTGATTGTAGATCACTATAAATCGGATGCATTGTTGACCCCGCAGTTACGGTTAAGAATACTAGACATACACCGGTTAGTCCATGCTAAGCCAAATAAAAAAAATAATTCGTTGTACGCCCACCTCCTTCCTCACTCTCTGGGATCAGTCCATATTTTTTTATTTTTCAATTTTCATATTACATTAAAAGGTTTCAATACATGAGTGAAATGTTAATGCATATTTACAAGTTTATTAGTCAGCATGAATCACTTGCAAGTGTCTGTGTGGAACTCTAAGGATCTTACCCCTCATTAATGATAGTTTCGTCGTTTTCCTGGCATATGCTGAAATGCCCCAAAACTGCTAGCAATGTCAATTTTACATGAAAGCTGCTTTATTTGGGCAATTCAGCAAAAAAACAAAAACAAAGAACACAGCCCCCGCCCTCCCCACTTTTCCAAAAGGTGGGATGCGAAACAAATTAAAAATTTTATGTGGCCATATAGCCGGGCGCTATGTTGGTATGTTATCAGGCCAAAAGGATGTATGCTACGTGTCGGATGTATGTACTGTACTTCTTTTGTCGTGTTACAATAATCGTGATAAAAAGTCCCGAACATTTATTTTAAAATTAAAGATAACACGCATTCTTCTGTTTAGCTTTTTTGGACAAGAACTATTGTGTGAGCACAATAACACGGACAGTTTTTTCTTTCGGGTGGTAGAATTGGTTGTAAATTGACAGAATTACGAGGTTTTTTGTAATTTTTCGTTTGCATAAAAATGTTACTAGAAAAATGCCAAAAATATCACATTTTTGGCCAGTAAATTTAAATTTTGTTCTGCCTATAATGTAGCTTCGACTTTAAAGTAAACATATATATGGGACATATCATATTTTATTGAGGTGTTCTATGAATGCAAACTTCGCAAAGATCATGGTGCGTCACAACAAATTCCAAAAAAATATGGCCACTTGCATGATTTATTTAGGTATTTACGTTTAAAACGATCCCTGCAGCATAGTCTTTACCCAAGACGAAAATTTAAAGTGTGCGCTGAATTTATGCGTGACCCTATCATAATTATATGGTGCTTGCACGGAAGGTTATTAGTTCAAATCATCCACCAGACACGCTCCAGAAGACATGCAAATGCATGGAGTACAATACCAATCGCCTGTTTAACTGGTATTGATCAAAGTAATTCTTTTGTACTCCATGCATTTGCATATATGTGTGTCTGGTGGATGATTTGAACTAATGACCTTTCGTGCAAGCGTTCTATATTCGGGATCATATTCTTTAGGATAGGTCCTTTTAAATCGGAAATTTTCCAAACATTTCAGTTTAAATCCGGGTGGTGTCGCGTAAGCTGGAAATGAATCTTTTCTATAAACAAGAAAAACTTGTGCCAGAGACTTGTGCCAGTCTAGGGGAGTGTTCATAAAATACTTTGGTGGGTGGGTGGGGGGTGGGGGGGGGGGTGGTTGGACAAGTTGGAACCTCGGACGTCAAAAATTTTGATTCCCCTAAAAAGGGTGGATTTTTTTGTTGTTTTTGATCCCCCCTTTTATGGTCTAAAATTGTTTTAACCCCCCCTTCAAGTCCTAAAAAGAAACCAAAAATATACATCACTATTCACTAACAGTAGATAGATCTTTTTGGGGGTTTGGAGAAAATGTCTTGAAGTCTATTGAATCCAGCACCTTTTGCCGACAAAATAAGATGTACAAATGCGCGAAGCGCGCAAAAATTGCCATATTGAAGCTAAACTGGTGAAATATAGTACAAAACTGAATTAATTTGCGCGTAGCGCAAGAAATTGGCACTTTTTCGTTTAAAATTACCAAATATGGGGTTAATTTTGGTTAGAAACCCATATACAGGCGCCAACATTGGGGGAATGATTGTATGGACCATCCCCCTATCAAAATATTAGGGGGGATTTATCACCAATCCCCCCGGGATCTACTCCTATGGTCAATAACTCATTAGCTAAAAATTACCGTTTGGAGTTATTACTCATTGGAGTCTGTGCATTGGAGTCATAGTGTTACACCCAAATTGTAAAGTGCGCACATTTTACCCTGAAATTGTTTTGATCCCCCCTATTAAGGACTGAATTTTTTTATCCCCTTTTTTAGGACCCAACAATTTTCTGACCCCCCCCCAATATTTTCCAACGCCAAATCGATCTACATGGCAGAGGACCACCGCCATCTGTGCGAAATTGACCAAGTTTAACTCGTGCGCATATAATATGCATGGAATAAAAGTTAAATTAAATATAGAGTATTACAACTTGAAATTATCACAATGTTGAAATAATTCATTCCTTCATGTTTTATTTCATATATCACAAAAAATAATAATAATAATAATTATAATAATAACACTAATGATAATATTAAACAAATATTAAAACTTTACAACTTAATGTTATAAAGTTAAAATATTCCCACTTTTATGTTAAATCATTGGCCATTTATTTGTAGCCTATAGTATAAAGATACCACATAATCTACATTTTAATGTGAAAGTCTGAAAGACCATAGTTGAACCAGAGAAGGTGAAATTTTGAATAAAACAATATATAATAATAACAATACTATTAAATATTGCTACTCTAAATATATGAAAATAAATAAAACGTAGTACTAAAATGAAGCAACCTTCCCAGCAAACACAAAACATTTTCGAGATCATTCGCAAACGGTTAGAAAAGGTTGTCAGAAAATGTTTAAATGTCGGGTTATATAAAGGGTATACAGACGATATAAAACGTTGTTTTCAAAAATATTTGTTGATAACTTACTGTAAATATTCTAACATTATGTTATTTAAGTGTTGACAAAATATTTCACACAAAAAATGTTTGGAATTTTTATTAACAATAACAGTTTGAAAACATTTTAAAAATATTGTTGTAGTGTGTTACATAAAAAACATTTTAAAACGTTTTAATGACCTTTATATAATCCGACATTTAAAGGGGCATTTCGTGGTCCACAGCATCATCACCCCAATTTTATCAAAAAAAAGTTGAGATTTTTATATCACTGGAAACCTCTGGCTATATAATGTTTAGGTACAAAAAATCTTGCAGATTAATTCGTTTAGCAAAGATATCGTGAAATTTGAATTTCGTTCTGGTATACCAGAACGAAATTACAACACATTGTCTATGGAGCAGTATAATCATGTATAACTCGCTAACGCAAAATTGGAATCAACTGAAATTTTGGGAATAAGCTTTTTTCGTGGATATCTACTGAAAATTGTCATAAAAAGAGGATGATATGATCACGAAATACTCCTTTAATGTTATCAAAAAGTTTTAAGCAAAACCAAAACCCAAAATACAACCTGCTTACAACGTTTTAAAAATGTTTTGTGTTCGCTGGGTTAGGGCCTACTACAAAAATGTATTAATTGGAAAACACTTCAGATTTATTGTCCTGCTTTTTTACCAAATAAAAAATAATAATAATAATTTCATTGTAGGCTGAAAAAGCTTGTCTCTCAGCCTATACCTCAGCGTGCAGTTAGGCCTATATGGCGTTTTAATTGAATTTAGGGCCTACAAATATCGCAAAGTGCATTTTAATATAACATTTTTCTGCTAAATTGGATTGGTAGGCTATTGTTTTGTTAAAATAATTACACAAAAACAAATGATACGAGAAGCAATATTGTATAAATAAATTGTATAAATAAAGACAAAATGACAACGTTTTTTAACTGAGACGAAAATCTAGGTAGGCCTATTTCGTCTCATGTTTTCAAGTTATTTGACAAGTTTGTAATATTCATCATGTTCATGCTGTTTGTGTGGCCTATAAGATGTTGCGAAATGATATAGGCCTTGGCCTATAGTTAACATGTTAAATTAGGCCTATGATAAAATATGTTTATAATTTCTTTAATATAAAACAAAATCCTATATATTATAGTATATATAATATTATCATCGTTTAATTATTATTATAATTTCGTTGTTGTTTTTTTAATCGTAATCATAAAGAATAAATTAAGTCATGGCATCCTGCTGCTGAATCCAGGTACC
This sequence comes from Amphiura filiformis, assembly GCF_039555335.1. Lineage (NCBI taxonomy): Eukaryota > Metazoa > Echinodermata > Ophiuroidea > Amphilepidida > Amphiuridae > Amphiura > Amphiura filiformis. The sequence goes on from NC_092640.1 coordinate 22,269,110, forward strand.
TGGCTGAATCACCTCGTAAAGTATTAAAACGTGCCGCCATAGTTCATCCACAATCTTGATTCTATTTTTACGATATTTTTATCGGATCATTATGTATTGGACACAATAGATGAAGTATTTGATTGACAAAGTTACCCCTGCGTCCCCACACCCGCGGGCCCACACACTGTGTCCCCTAGCTGCTTGAATACATCTGGCCACCAAACATATCAGATATCTGACTTTTGCAGTTCTGAGTTTGATCATGCTAATTATCGATCATCACGTCATCATTGTTGAGAGCTAATCAGCTATGATAGGCCTACGTGTACGTTTCCAGTGCGTAAATTCTTATCCATGACGATTGTCGAACGATTTTACCTTGTATGAACTTTGAACTTTATTAAATCCTATCTGATTTTTTGAGCCAGTCCCATAGGCCCTAATCGTTGCTATGCGCCATTGTTACTATGCAGGCAGACGCAAAACTAGCTAAAACTGCTGATAGCCTATAATGTTGGCAACGTCGAATTTGCGACGGCGTTTTACAATATTCTTTAATACAATCACCACCATGCGTACACATTCTCAGAATCAAGTATTGACTTTATCCCTTTTTACATCAAGCGCACGTCCTTTTTCAGGTTGGATAGTAGCTGGATTTTGATTGGTTCACATGCCATGAGGTCATCGCGAGATGGCGTGTTTCTCACAAGAAGCCTAAAAAGTTTATTACGGGACGCTAAAGACGTGATGGGAGTGTATGAGGGATTTCCAAAACAAAAGCCAAAATGGCCACCTTTACACGAGTGCCATTTTAAATATTTTTTGGTATATGTTTTGCTTTAAAATATCAGCCATTCCGAAATTAATTTCGCAGCGGCGAAATTATTTTAAAACCGTCTTTTATGGCTTACAGCTACCACTGTCCTATTTTATTTGGATAATATGCACCGGGCAAAATTTCTGAATTTCGGCCCGGTAAAATTACATTAATTTCGGCAAAATTGTTACTTATGACAGACATGGCCATTAACCATTAACACATTTCGGCGCGGTAGAGGAAAAGTCTTTTTATAGGTTGCAGCTAGCACTGCCTTATTTTGGTTAGCACTGGTTAGATACTGTTTCACAGCTCGAAATTCCGAATTTTCGACTTGGGAAAATACACTAGTTATGATTCCGATGGCCAATGATAAGAGCGGAGTGTGTAATTTTGTCAAGAAAAGTTTGACTTTAGAGACGCTTTAAAGCAAATTAAAGCAGATATAAATTTTCTCACAAATTAATGTTTGACTGAAAAGGTCAACCTAAATTACCTTCTTTACATACTCTCAATATTGGTGGGATTATTACCTGTTGAACTCTTCCCATAATTCCACGTTTTGTACCCTTTTGATTGATACAATGGAGGCACCAGGCAACGTTGCTAGGAAACGTCGTGCTGTATCTCGAAATTCTTCTGATGTCTTTGAAACGGAACAAAGTTGGAAATCTTCGGTTTGTGAAATAACGTCTTTGTCCCATATGTCAGGAACTGATGTCAAAGCAGTTGACGCATCTTTGTGTCTAAGCGAGAAACGTGTTAAGTTGGATACAGGCTAGTCAATGTAGAAAATAATGTACCATACAATACATGATAGAAATGTAAGAAATGTTAGATACGTATTATGCTATTGAATGTGTCATATTGTTTCATATATATATAGGTTCAGAAGCTATTACCTTTGAATCCGTTCATTAACATCGGTCTTGGAAGCAAATTGTGGTCGTCGTCTCACTTCTCTCTCTGTTCCGATCCGTTGATTCTTTTGCTTCATCTTTTGAAAATCAATTTCGTAACGATGATGTCTCGTTTCAAAGTATACTCGCCCTTCCTGATCACAAGTAAGAAAGCTTCTGTAAGCTTCTTCCAAAGATTTGCTATTTATTACCGCTTCTGTGCCTCTGTTGTTCTAGAACGACCACAACACAAATATAAATCATTAATAATTATTAAATAACAGCTAGGTCAGAAGGTATGGCTGTTCGCGAACGACATTGTAGAGAGTTCACTATTTTTAAGTGAAACAGGAACTGCAACGGCATTTCACTAGTTCAAACTAAGTTAGTAGGTACTCTATACTGTGTCTCGTCTCAAGCTGATGGTAACGCTATGTTGGATTTTGTAGACTTGAATCAGTGCGTTTACGCGGTTGCGTCCCCAGCTTACGTACAAATACGCCCCGCGGCTGCGGGATTAGGTTAGCGCACGATTTGAATATGCCACTACTCAATCCAACCTGGTGTTACTCTCAACTTGAGACGAGACACAGTGTAGATGATTAAATCTATTCTGAATAGGTCAATTGTAGAATTCTCGTACAGCTCACCAATTACGGTTGATAGCAAATTATGACGTTCCAAAATGACAAAAGAAGCATCAGAAAATGTAGTACAATTTCATGTTTATCATTATTATGAAGCCATTCCGAGGTCATTTGATAGAACAAGTAAAGTCACACATGTTATAACATGTATAAATCCACTTTTTTTGATAGAATTAACTAGTGTAGACAAAATGAGGAGAATAGATGGGGCGAAATTTAAAAGGAACCATAAAAGAACCTTTTCTTGGTTCTCTAAAGAGGCTGCCGACCCTGTAATGGGTTTATCATTTTACAAATTGTCAGGAACTTTTTTTAGGGCTTATTGTGTTTAGGAGGACACTTTAAACACCTTATAGAATAGTTGGAATCTAGCCCATAATCACTCCAGCAAAATATATTGATTAAACTATTTTGTGATGTCGCTGTATATTAGGAACCATTTCTACTAACTAGTCCTTCAAGAATGACTCTCGGCTTGAGAAGTTTAAAACTATATACTAGTATTGAGCATGTTGAGGCGAAAAACTCGGCCTTCGGCCTCGCTACTCGGCCTTCGGCCTCGTTGTTCGGCTTCGCCGAGCCCCCCCCACATAGCCGTGGGTCATTCTTGAAGGACTACTACTAACCTGAGACATCTGGGTGTTACGGACTGCGGCGGCATACTTGAATCCAGCACGTTGGCTCTTTGATACAGAGGCGGCAGCAGCAGCAGCGGCGGCTGGTACTGGCATAGCCACATGCTGCATTGGCTGTTGGGCTTGTGGTATATCTATAATAATAGATGAATACACCAACAGTGTTTTTCTCAAAATTATTCTTTTATGTGTTATTGGATATTAAAGAGAACATTTTGGTTTGATTTTTAAAAACTATTATTAATAAACATGGTGACACCACCACATTTTGTTCTTGCCAATTGTGACCGTTCACGGCGAATGAGCCGTAAATTCCTCCCCCGGTCAATTTGTTTTATTTCGTGTTTAAAAATAAACATCATAAACTTAAAAATGGTATATCATTTGACTTCAAACGATATCCAGAAGCGGGGTTATGGTTTGTTAAACTTTGCTCCTTCAAAAAAATTATAGCTTTTTTCGTTTCTACATGTTTCTCTTTTTCCACATTGCTGTCAATAAATATCAAACAGTTATAATTGGCGGTCATTTCAAATCATCCCCAAGTCAACGAGAGGTTTAAGAAAGTTCTCTCGTTGTACATATACAAATTACAATGCCTGGTAACCCACCACTTAAACAGGATTTAGCAAAAGCAAACAAAGACCAGAGCCATCTAAGGTAGAAGCTTATTATCCACTTCAACAATAGGATAATTGATTAGTGTTTCACTATCAAAATGAGATCGATGTCGGGCCAGCTTATAAAGTTACCGATGAATACGACCTTCGTACACATTTTACACCGTACCTCAGAATACAATTTACGGAATTTACGGCTCATTTGTGCTGCCGGGTCACAATTCAGAGTTAATATCAAATTGATATCATATTGTTAATTATTCAGAGGTTTGTCCCAAGCATTTTTTTGGTCTATAGTTTAACGTACCTGGTCTTTGCCCCGGGTCTTTGCCCTGATTGTGGCCAATGTGGATTGCGCACCTGCATCTGTCCTGCGTACAGACCACGCTGAGCTTGTGCTTGGGGTATGGTGGGCGCATAATAGCCTGCCAAACCTGTGTTGGTTTTGTAAACTTGTTGAGCAGGTTGCTAGAAGTTATAAATGTACAAGAGTAAAATAATCAATAGCGTAGACACCCTTCTTGAAATTTGACACGTTAAGGTCATTATAAATTATGTCATTCAGGGTCAAATCATAATGTTTATAAATTGTCATGATATTTGAACTAATCTTTTTACCTGTACTTGAACTTTTTTTGGCCCCAGAGGTCAAAGATCCCAGGGGCATAAATTTAAATATACGAAGTAAGCTGTTCTCACCTAATAAAGCAGCTTCAGGGCATTGGAACTGAACTGAACTGAATTGTTACATTTAAAACCCTAGGGTTATCAGCACTATAGTATAGATCAAATAATATGGACCTAGGACTCCAAATGTTAAAAGAAAGTTTTGACCGTTTCTCAGCAAATAAGGCAGCTTCAGGACTATAAGCTCTTTCCCTGACTACATGCGGTATAGGCGTATCTGTGTGCAAATATAAGGCCCTCTATTTTTATTTATTTCAATATTGATGTGCTTTAGGCTAATGCTGGCCTCGTGTCGCGGCTCCTTGAGAAAACAGTGTCATTCCGTGTATTAATAGTATATCAACTGGGCAACCCTGTCAAACAATACATTCTTAGAGGGGCCATTGTCTCTACTTTACAGCATTAATTTGGATTTGTTGGACTTACCCCTACTACAATTTAGATGGCATGTTTTAGGAAAGATTGAACTTTGTTAGTCTTTCAGTGCAAAATAATGTGCGATCCAAATGCAAACCATGACACACGGACATAAAAAATTATATGTAAAGATGAATTAAATTACATTCAAATCTACGTTCAAAAGACTCCAAGAGATAGGAGCATAGAGGCAACCTTCTCGGCTGCTGGACCCCAGCCCATACCATTCATATTAACCTGTGGTACACCTGATGTACCCGATTGAGGCAGGTTCTGCGTGTTACGAGCTGCGGCAGCGTACTTGAATCCAGAACGCTGGTTCTGCGCTGCAGCAGCGGCGGCAGCAGCATCGGTGGCTGGTCCTGGCATAGCCATACGTTGCATTACCTGCGGGGCTTGTGGTATACCTACAGGAAAATACATCAAACAACTTTGATTCAAGACTGGTTACTCATTATATGATGTGGGTTAAGAACACATAGATGATAGATCAGTCAGTACGCAAACACCATCAAAAGATATTAGAACCACCAGATACTTCCGTTCTATGAAGGATTTTAAAATTAGAGAATGTAAGTGGGTTCAAAGTCAAACATCAATGTTCTCAACGATCACGTTACACAATAAAAGGCTGATACTCCTTATAACTATCTAGACAATACTCATATTTTTGAAAGAAGATTGGAAAATTGCATAGCAATGATAAACCATGAATTACGAAATGAATTATCACCGCCAAAAAGCCATCGTAGCTGTAAAAGCACCTCAATGTCGGCCACCACGTAACCGAGTTTTAAAAAGAAGTAAATTCAAAAATTAACTGTTATGCTGACAGAGATCGTCATTTACATGTACATAAACCTAAACCCTGTAAGGGACACGACCAAGTAAAGATATTGACAACTAACAATCCGACCGAACCTAGCGAAGCAAACCCAAATATAACTCTGCCAAATTCACAACGATATTGTTTAGTACTCAGAATTGTGTCCCATTTAGTTTTACAGCCTATCTTTTTACGTACTTGGTCTTTGCACTGCTTGTGGCCAGCGTGGTTTTGGCATCTGCACCTGTCCTGCGTGTAGACCACGCTGAGCTTGTGTCTGTGGCATGGTTGGCGCATAGTAGCCTGCAAAACCCGGGAAGGTTTTGTTCACTTGTTGAGCAGGTTGCTAGTAGCAAATAATGAGAAATGAGAAATAATAATGTTCATAAATTGTCATTGGATTTGAACCAATCCTAATACTTGTACATGAACAAAACTTGGAAGCTGACTGCCATCGGAAAAAAATGGACTTGCTAATGGAACGCCATGGCTAGACTCGTGGTCTTTGTAAACGGCAGCAAAACAAGTAGGCTAATACTAGTTTTGTACTTTGAAAAATTGTATGTGTTTTAAAGTTGGGCTTGTGGACGGCACCCGATGAAGCTGATGAACGGGTGACTAAATAAGGCTTTAAATAAATATATGCAGAACACATTTTGTTACAATTAGTGGGTTTTTAGCGGGTTCGCCGTCGGATAAGTTAACCTATATTGGCTGACAACATGATGCCAATGTAAAAATTGCCAATTGAAAGCCAAGATTGGTCCAATATGGGTCAGCAAAATAATGCCAAGACTGGTCTTATTGATCATGACGAATATGGCCCAATATTGGGCCAATAGCATCACGATTGTTGGCTTCATGCTGGCAGCTGTTCATAACCAATATATTGTGCCTATATTGGACCAATTTAGGCTGCCACAGTGATCCCAATATGAAGATTAACAATGGAAAGCCAAGATTGGCCCAATATGGCCAGCAAAATAATGCCGATGCCAAGATTGGCGTTTGAAAACCAACATTGGGCCAATATATACATGTTATCTGGGCTGTTGACAAGGGGCAATCTTCAGTGAACAACTCTTGTCAGAGTCATCAGTAGACAAGGGGCGGTCTACATGTCTCATTCTTAGGTACTTTGCCCTGAAGAAGTCAGAGCTACTCCTGACGAAAGCTTGACAGTTCTAAACTTGTCCGACGGCGAACCCGCTAAAAACCCACTAATTGTTATGAATTCCCGTCGTAAAAGCCTATCTCTTGTACATTTTTAGGAGAGCCATTGTCTCTACAGCAATATTTTAGATTTGCTGGATTTGCAACTGATGCTTCAAGGACATAATTATACTAGGTAAGACCAAATCAAAAAATAAACATGTTTCATGTCCCCTCCCGCTTCCTTTTTGGAGGTTTCTTCAATTAAATTTTAACTGAAATTCAGTTATAACTTTTCAAAAAATATGTCTAGGAAGTAGAAATGCTTTCTATAGCCTTGCTAATATACAAGAAACACTTTTGGAAGGTTTTGAGGTAATTAGAGGGGGCCTACATCACAGAACAAGAAATAAAAAGAGGCCTCCTTTTTTCAGGCACTATTGTGTATGCTAAAACAGCTGTAATTATGGGTATTTACACCGATTTTGCGATAAAAAAATTAAAAGCCCCCTCCTCCTCATTTTTTTTTCAAAAACCCGGACGTGAAACATGTTTTTTTATTTTACTTGGCCTAATCGCAAGGAGCGTAGCGTTTTTTGTGACGTAACTTCCGTCGCTTATCAGAGAAGTGATTGCCGATATCTGATCAATAAGCCCCTACTGAAATTTAGATGACATGTTTACAAATGATTCATCTTTTTCCTTTCAGAAAATGTATACTTTCGCTATGATAAGGTCTGTAGTATGTAAAATTATGAGTGTTTTCATTCAAAATGATTTCACATAAATTTGCAAAGTTAGTATGATAGTTATATTTAAATGCCACATCACACACAAAAAAAAGTTCTAATCTACCAGAGATAGGAGTATAGAGGAAATATTCCCGGCTGTTGACCCCAGCTCTTATATTCACTTCAGTAAAAATACAGTATGCATGAATTAAGATTGAATACACCATTTTGTAGTGTCTCTACAAAGTAACCATTTATACCAACCTGTGGCACACCTGATGCATCTGGTTGAGAAAAGTTCTGGGTGTTACGGGCTACGGTTGCGTACTTGAATCCAGCACGCTGGCTCTGTGCTGCTGCTGCAGCGGTGGCTGGTCCTGGTATAGCCATACGATGCATTGGCTGTGGGGCTTGCGGCATATTATCTATGGGTAAAGACATCAAAAAACAAGATTAGTTAATCATTATTAGATCCGGAATAAGAACACGTAAATCAGACTTACTCATCGCAGTATGCTGTGTGTACATCCCTTCTAGTTAACCACATGAAGAACTTCTTCACATCTGATTGAATGTCGTCAACAGCGTTGTTGTTGTTGTTTACAGTTTGGCCTTTAGCCTTAATTTATGAATTTTTACATGTTTGTACTCCATTAACCCTTTCGGCAATATTGTGCCCAATGGGCCCCATTTTACAATTTCGTACCCCATTGGCCTCCTTTTTTCCTTTTTTTTTAAATGTCATACCAAATGACCCCATTTTTATTCAGGTGCATGTGAATGACCCCATATTTTTGTAAATGTACATTTTACCTAAACGGCTCCTTCTTTTAACATGGCCGAGGCATATTCCTGCCACTTCAGATAGAGTGTGTCCGCCCCCCCCGATTTAAAGGTTTCTAGCTCAGCCAAATTCACAACGATATTGTTTAGTAGTCTAGTCATGGTTTTACGTACTTGGTCTTTGAACTGCTTGTAGGCCAGTAAAAATCAGCCCCAAAATCTCCAAAGGTCAAAATAATTGCAACATGAATTCTATTTTCGGAAAATGTTGCTCTTAAGTCTCTATTTTAACATACTCAAAGTCTACCAAAATCAACCTCTGCGAAAGATGTGTAAAATTGACTTTTTCAAAATGGCAGCCAAAATGTCGTAAAAAATATACAGTTGTGATATCAATATTATATGAGTGTCCATGTGGGAATTGTGTGACATTTTGACCTACAAATGCTCTTATGCCCTTACCGTTTCATAAATATTTATTTGTCTGCGTAGTTTTTGCTCAAAATTTCAAAATGGCCGCCAAATACGTTCATTATGAGTTGTGAATACAGACAGGGCAATCAACCTTTCACCATAGAAGCTGAATCAGTATCAAAATAGTACATGTTAGTTATGGAAATGTTGCTCTTAAGTCTCTATTTTAACATACTCAAAGTCTACTAAAATCAACCTCTACGAAAGATGTGTAAAATTGACTTTTTCAAAATGGCAGCCAAAATGTCGTGAAAAATAGACAGTTGTGATATCAATATTATATGAGTGTCCATGTGGGAATTGTGTGACATTTTGACCTACAAATGCTCTTATGCCCTTTGCCGTTTCATAAATATTTATTTGTCTGCGTAGTTTTTGTTCAAAATTTCAAAATGGCCGCCAAATACGTTCATTATGAGTTGTGAATACAGACAGGGCAATCAACTTTTCACCATAGAAGCTGAATCAGCATTAAAATAGTACATGTTAGTTATGGAAATGTTTTTGATAACCAAACAACTAATCACCGATTTTTGCGATACAGGAGGAAACCGGAGATCCCGGAGAAAACCTGCGAAAGCGAGCATGGAATCGGGATAAACCAAGTGCACATGAATCCTTGGGCCGCGCCGGGGCTTGAACCCGGGACCTCAGTGGTGCAAAGCGAGGGAACTACCGCTGCGCTAACTCGCCCTCCCAACTTGGGGGGGGGGGGGTATATGACGGTCTTATCGAGTCCAGCCCTTGCGGACCTCATTAAGAGCATGGTGACAGAAAGACCTCCAGTTCGCTCCCTGGTTCTGGAATGGGACTTCATGTTGGTGTTGCAGTATCTACCCAAGGCCTTCGAACCCACGGAGGACCTCTCTCGTTGCAAGACTTGACACTCAAGACTGTGTTCTTGATGGCAGTAGCCTGCGGTCGACATTGTTCAGTTATGTACATGTTCTGTCTATAGACGAGCACCACCTACGCTTCACCACTGGGGTAGACTATATCCTTCCCGGGCTGGGTTCCTGGACAAGAACCAGACCATACCTGTCCTCTACTCGTTACCCGATGTGCCTCCCTGATCTGGTTCTCATTGCGGGGTATATGCGATAAAACCGTCACGCCCAGTGAGGGCTCTAAGAGGGAACCTTGCGCGTATCAAAGAGATCGTGGGAGGTAAGTAGAGTTGCTCAGTGTTTACCCCACTCAGTAGTGAGAGGGAGATAGCAAGCGCATAATACTTACCACTCACGAACTGAGACTGACCCACGTTTTAGGCGTTCCACCCCTCAGGATTGTCATACGTTCAGACGTAGAGGGTCACAAGAAACGTGTGTTGGTGGGGCGATATGTCGTTAGGGTTTGGTGATACTGGGTATCCCCGTTCCTCTGGGGGTGTCAAAAGCTTTTTCTGTGGTACAGAGGGTTTCTTGTGGTCCCAAACTATCAGTTTGTGTTTACAAGTGCTAATTATTTAATTCCATATTTAGTGATGGAATAATGACCGTTCCAGCTATTTTGGCGGCCATTTTGAAAACTTAACAAGTGAGAAAAAAGTGATTAATCTTATTTCAGACCCTCGAAGCATAGCTTGAAACATACGAATCGTGTTACTATTACTAATAAGTGACATAGTGAGTCTGTTTTCTATATTTTGTCCATCATTTTAATCATTTTGGAGGCCATTTTGAAAAAAATCGATTTATCCATATTTCGCAGAGGTTGATTTTGGTAGACTTTTAGTATATTGATAAGGGAACCTAATAGAAATGTTTTCCGCAAAAAAATTCCATGTTGCAATTTTTTTGACCTTTTCAGCTGATTTTACTGGCCTATTGTGGCAAACGTGGCTTGAGTACATGCATCTGTCCGGTGTACAGACTACGCTGAGCTTGTGCATGTGACATATTGGGTGCACAGTAGCCTGCAAAACCCGGGAAGGTTTTGTTCACTTGTTGAGCAGGTTCCTAGAAAATGAAAAAAAGACAATATAGCTACTGCAATGTCGTTAATGAGCCCCTAAATTATGCGTACGTAGTATGGCGACTTATTTTATATCATATGACAATTGATGAGCTTAAAATTACCTTCCAATTTTGTGAAATATGATTATTGATACTGATAGTTACTCTCACAAAAAGTAGTGAATATAATTGAATAAGAAAACCTTAAAAATTACTAAAATTACAAAAATAACTAGGGCTACTGTGCTCAAGAAGCACATATATCAGGTGGCAGCTGATATGGTTGATGATATTAAATGTGGAAATGCTAAAAATGGAAGGATAGTTTTGGTTTATTTTGTTTATAGAGGTCATTTTCCCCGAGTTAAAGGGGGTAACCCTATTGGTTTTGGATATGGATTGTCTTTAAAATTACATAATAATATCAAATATCTCCCCTTTATGCTGCTTTGTGAAAAACGAGAGCATTTTCAGCGTAAATGTGAATAAATAGCCAAATTTGCAATCCAATACCTTGTATACGTGAATTGCATTCTGGGTAGGCATGCAACAACAACAATTCCCGTTCGTATGACGAATGCTGACATGCTGCAATGCCCGGCCCGTATTGAACGGAAAATATTTGTTGTTTTTTTTTTTTTTTTTTTTTTCGTACCGTTTCAGAAAAAAGGAAACAAAATATATTTCCCCTTGCAATATGTACATTTCAAATGAATATAAAAAGTTTGGGTTAAAAATGGAGAGGAAAAAACCTTCCGATACCGGGTTTTGAACCGGGTACCTCTCGGGTAAAAGAACGGCGCGCTAGCCAATTGAGCTATTTCACCAACTGAAATAATCAAGGAATTGTTTTAATTATATACGGCGGACCGTCTCCTCAGCACTTAGCGTAGTCTCCTACACAGCCAGTTTGCGTCGGTCTGACACTCGTCGATCCTCGTGATAGCCACATACAGTCTGGCCGCGAGACTACACTTAGCGTAGTTCGCTTTTTTCTCTTCCCATGATCCGAAGAAATTTTTATTGTTTACAAACTGGTAACCTGTAAAAACCGCTGTGATTCATGATTTCTCCGGAAATACATCGACTTGGAGCGTCAAATTTCAGGATAGTAATGAGAAAAATAGTATCTATTATGTGATACCAAAACCTCATCAACAATGAAAAAAATCGGGGGATGATGCTGTCGATCGGGTTACGGACCTTTAAAGCCCAATGGGAGCAACTTAAAATTTGACTTGACTTTTGACCTCATATGACCTTTACGGTATCATACTCCTTAAGTGTCAGGGATCATTTTCTGCAAGTTGCAGCTCAATCAGAGCAACTTCAAATTTGACCTGACCTTTGACCTCGGATGACCCTTTTTTGTAGTTTCATACTCCTGAAGTGTCAGTGATTGCTTTTCCTGAGTTACAGGCCAATCGGAGCAACTTTAAATTTGACCTGACCTTTGACCTCAAATGACCTATGCAGTTTTATACTCATGAAGTGTCAATTTTTTCCTGAGTAACAGGCTGATCAGAGCAACTTTAAATTTGACCTTCCCTTTGACCTCAGGTGACCTTCGCGGTTTTATACTCCCCAAGTGTCAGGGATCATTTTCCCCAAGTTACAGACCAATCAGAGCAACTTTAGATTTCACCTGACCTTTGACCTCAAATGACCTTTGCGGTTTCGCGCCAGGGATTGTTTTCCCAAAGTTACTGCCCGATTGGAGCAACTTTAAATTTGACCTGACCTTTGACCTCAGTTGACCTTTACCGCTTCATACTCCCCAAGTGCTAGGGATTGTTATCCTTGAGTTACAGGCCAATTGGAGCAACTTTAAATTTGACCTGACCTTTGACCTCGATCGGATGACCTGTGCAGTTTAATACTCCCCAAGCGTCAGGGATCATTTTTCCCAAGTTAGAGTCCCATCGGAGCAACTTCAAAGTTGACCTGACCTTTGACCTGGGCAAAGTTTAACATTTGAGTGAACACCCTCCTACCCATACTGCCCTCCCACCCATGAACAAGCGAAATTACACTCCTTTAAGGGGGTACTACACCCCTCGATAAATGTGTGACTATTTTTGCATTTTTCTCAAAAACTAATTATACACTGGCAACAAAAGTTATGTATATCATAGGGGCAAGGAATCCAATTACTACTTCGGAATTTCAGTGATCCAAGACAAGCGGTTTTTTATTTATGATAAGAAATGTGGTACGGCTAGGATGTACCTCAATTTTAGGTTCACTGCAATTTTAGTGTAGTAACTGGATTCCTTGCCCCTGTAATATACATAACTTTTGTTACCAGTGTGTTATTATTTTTTGAGAAAAATACAAATATAGTCACAAAGTTAACACCGGGGTGTAGTACCCCCTTAACAGTTCTTCACGCCTTCTACCTGGTCCACTTATACAGTTGATAGACCCCCCAAAAAAAAATCTTATGTGAGATCCACTGTTAGCTATCTTATTTGATTACGATTCTGCTTTAATAATACTTGGTTATTTCAAAATATTTACTTTTCTTGGAAACAAAATTCAAAATTCCAGATGTGGCTTGTCTATTATAAATGTAGGTCACCGTGCCTAATGATAGCTGTTCTATCAAATTTTACACAGAGATGTTAAAAGCTAGATCAGGCTAATTTTACCTTGAGTTGACCCTTAAGCTGTGGTACAATATCAGTTTAATGGTCATAGCATGCAAGTTAAAGAAGTAGCAACATTTTTACAGATTTTCACTTAATTACCCCTAATATGCGCTACATAACCTTTGACCCCTATCTGTGTACAATTTATATAAAGCTTGGGTCAGCGGTTCTTATGGCCACGTTTGGTCGAATTTGGGTCAAGCGCCTTGCACTAGTAGCATTTTAAAGATGTTCTCATAATGACAATTAATAACCCCTACATGACCTTTCACCCCTAATTATGTACAAACTTTAAGGAGCTTGGTCAGTGCTTCTTGTGACCAAGTTTGGTCGAGATTGATACAAGCGTCTGGCACTAGTAGTATGTTAAAAGATGGTTTGACGAAATAATCAGAAGCAGAAGAAAAAGCAGAAGAAGAAGATTCCAGTGCTTGACAATATATCAGTGTGGCACCTGATATAAATAATAATTTTTACATTTTGAGAACGAAAATGAAAAAATACACACCTGCTTTCCGTACTCGATATATCGCCCATCATCATCTTTCCAATACCAAAGCCACGTGGTGACGAAAGCACTCCTCCAACCCTGACTCTCGAAACGTGGACCAAGGCGACGAACTTCCCTCTCAAACTGTGCAGTACCTATGTCATAGGTCATTCGATGTTCATCAAGATCAACATTGGCGATTACTGTTTTGCCTGTACCTCTGTAATATTTGATAAACAATGCCAAAATATGTTACAATCTTGTTTTGGTGTAAGGATGATTTCGGACTAACTATTGCTTTAACTAACCCTAGTTTGCCGCCATTTTTCTCTTACTTATCACGCTTGACACCGTAACATAATTAATATACTACTCTCTTTCTCTAAAGTGCTGACTCCATGCTTCTTCATTTAAGACAATCATGCGTAACCTTTTCAGAGAGACGAATCGAGATTCGGCCGTGTGCTAACTCTCAACGATATACATGATAAGATAAATTTATACACTTACCGCCAATTGACGTGAGTATTGGTTTTGCTTACATCACAAAATGCTTTCTCGATTACCCAATTGGGTCCTGGTGAAAAATCAATCCATTCATCATTAGTTCTTTGTTGCCACTGCCATTGAAACGGCTCCTCTGTGTGAATATTAACACACTGGTCGCCATAGTTACATGCTCCTCCGAGATGAAATATGCATATGAGTGGATGATCCGGCTACAATATGATATTAGTAAAAACAATATCCAAGAAATTATTGAGATTAAAACATAATGGGGAACAAAAGGACAGGACGAAAATAATATAGAGAAATGAAGAGGAAGAAAATATTGACAGAAACTGAAAGAAGGGTGGGAAAATGTATCTGGCTGTCCGTTAAGGGATCCAAAATGAGCGTTTATTGCGTTTCGACAGTATTTTTTGTGGGACATGAGAGCACCTCAGACCTATCGAATTGCATTCTGAATACGAAGCATGTCTTTCTGATATCAAATAATTTTCATTTTTTTAAATCACAATATAATACAAATTTTATGACAAATTACAAAAATTTGATATTTTTCAAATTTTGATATATAACAGTCCTCGAAGTAAATTATATAAATCTAATGATATATTCTTAAAGTGTATGTAGCAGGGAGGAAAAAGCCGACGGTCAATTGAAAATTTTGACCTTTCATATTGAAGATATGGATTTTTTCCCAAAAGACCTAATTTTTTTTTGGTGTTTTGGGAAAAAATCCATATCTTCAATACGAAAGGTCAAAATTTTCAATTGATCGTCGGCTTTTCATCCCACCTACATACACTTTAAGTATAAATCATCAGATTTATAAAGTTTACTTCAAGTACTGTTAAATATAAAAAATATCAATTTTAATGATTTGCCAAAAATCAAAATTATTTGATATCAGAATGACATTCTTCGTATTCAGAATGCAATTCGATATGTCTGATGTGCTCTAATGTCCCAAAATAAATACTGTCCAAACGTTCATACCCCAGCCCTTAATCGAATGATTCTGAGTAAATTTCACAATTGTTTGTATTGTAATTATGTTAATCATACGCATCGGAAGAAATAGGGATTGTTCACTTGTCTGCTTTATTTTCTGTTTATCACAAGTTTCACGTTTTCACCCAGAATGGTACAATCATTTCAACTGATTTATTGACGGCATCTTGGTGACAAGTTTAGCTACCCTTTTTGAATAGCATCTTTTTGTTGTACTCGGGTGATACAACTTGAAACACATGTGGATCCGTGGGCAAAACAGAGGTCAAGACTGTCAATTACTAGTATTATGAGGTCGAGATTCTGTCATTATCACAATAGCGAACCACATCGTTATGTTACGACGGGCAAAAAAGGCGGCGTGAAATATTTGATTTATTACGTTGTTCACAATGTCTGATGATTGAAATTGCAGATGCGCACCAGCATAATAAGATTTCTCTCTATCAACCAGTAGCGTAGCCAGCAGGGGGACAGGGGGCAGACTGTCCCTCCTGACAAAAAATTAAAGAAAAAAGTGCCCCTCTGACCAAAGGGCAAAGGAAAAGAAAAAGAGCAAGGAGCCCATTTTCCATCTAAATTCACCCTGTTCATGGGCCAAAATAGTGTAAAATACAAAATTGTCACAATAAAGCCCTTTTTATCTCGATCATGGGCAAAAATAGAGTCAAATTCAAATTTTTTGCGCGCTACGCGAGCACATCATCACAATAAAGCCCTTTCAGAAGCTCAAAAACATGTTGCAACTCCATTTTTCTTTTCAGCTGTGCCCCTGAAGTTTTATTTTGCCCCCTCTGACCAAGAAAGCTGGCTACGCCCCTGTTATCATCTCTTCCAACGAGAGTTCTAACCTTCCAACCCGAGTTTGAATATAGGTATCCACCGTCATCACTATCAGTATCCCTGTAGCCATCATCACTCTCGGTATCACTATAGGCATCACCACCTTCGCATCGCTTTTTATATCGAACCATTTGAACAAGATCCATTGGATCCTGTTCTACATCAATCCCAAACTCCTCTAGCACTTGTCGTGGCTGTTGGTCAAGAATGTTATGAGAACGACGGCACTGTTCCAAGAATTTACAGTCACCTTGAATGTAGTATCTAAAATCGGTAAAACATGAGAAACACGTATAAATGAGTAACATAACAATTGAGATTAGCTAACAAGCAATGATTCTGATTGTCGACGTTGCGTTATTTCAAATCCAACAATGAACAGAGCAGTTCCATGATATACAAATGTTATTACACTGACATCAGCATGATCAGAGCAATTGTTTTCTTATATCTTTCTACACACGGTTGAGAAATTAACGCTGAAGGCAGGGGCGTTTTTATACCATTGATATAACCCGACATTTTAATGTTTTCTATAAAACATTTGTGTTTGCTGTGCAGTAAATTACCAACAAATGTTATTTAATGTTATAAAAACGTTTTATACCATTAATGTACCCTTTATATAACCCGACATTTAAACGTTTTCTGCCAACCTTTTATAACCTTTTGCGAATGATGTCGAAAACGTTTTGTGTTTGCTGGGTATGTACGTTTTACAAAAGTGTTGTTGTTTCAGCCTTCGTTACAACATAACTCCAGAACTACAGGACTTACAAAAGTATTTCTGTGATATTTGAATTCTTCTACACACTCGCTATGAAAAGGATCCATGCAATTTTTGCCAACAACTCACTACTCAGGCTCACTACTATTCGCAAGATGTTGTAAACTACCAAATCGCAACAGTTTATAGTTGCTAACCTTAAGCTACCAGTTATGTTCACCCCTGCCATATATCCTAAACAAAGACAAATGTCTCAAAATTAAGTTTTGTTGAGAATTAAAGAAACGGTGATCTAAAACCAATCCAATTATGACATCTGTCTTTGTTTATGATATACAGGGGTGCACATATAACTGATGCCTTTTATTCTTTTGCGCACTGTAGCCTAATATTCTAAACTGCAACGTTTTATTGACTTGTTTGTGCCATGATATCATTTTGAGTAATTATTGTATTCCTTACCGACAGATGTGCAAGAATTTGCATCTTTCCGTATCGTCACATTTAGTGATGCTGTTGTAATATTTGCAGACATCAGGAACCGTGTATTCTACGCAACTCAGCTTCAATAACTTCAAGATGATTTCATCGTCAAGATCATCTAATTGATGGCTACAAGCAACCTAAAACAAGTATAAAAATTCATGCACAATCAATCGGATTACCGACTGGAATGCAGATATACCCAATTATAGCTAATTATCATACCAGTAAATAAATAACCACAAATAGGCCTATGAACCGGTCCAATATATATTGCGTATAATGTTCATGGCATACGTCATTATATGAATATGCAGTTTATTTCGGGTTTTTTTTTATCTACCCCATAATTTCCCCCATAATGTCCTCTTTGCGGGGTAAAACATAGTTTAAACTTAATGGTAAAGAGCCCGACTCGCTTGTGCGAATGAGGCCGCCCGCCGCTCTCAGGCTCGTCTGATCTATAAAAAAAAAAGAATCAGTAAAAAGACACTTGAACCCAAATAATTATGGACCTACATCATATAAAATACATATTATTATTAATGTTTAAAAAGTATATTTTATACGCAACGGCTCCGCACGACGGCATATAATACATGAAAATGCGCACGGCCGTTCGCCGCCTATGCGTGATGTCTACTTTTATCTAGAGCGCCCTCAGTTTTGACTTAAGGAGTCTTATTTGGTTTAAGTGGTGTTGGGCGATACAAAGAGTTATAATTTAAAACTACCGATACCAATTAGCACACAAAAGTATAGCGGTACTGTTGACTCAAAATTCCCATACCGCCCAACCCTACATAGTTACCGAATGTAATCGGTCGCCGATAATGGCGACGAAATGTCCTTTCGAAGTTGAAAATAGCCCATTTTGATCACTAGAATAGACCCACAAAAACACTCCCAATTATATTTTATTAATTTTTCAAGTAAACCAGAAGCTTTAGATAAAAATGCTATCCAAGAGTTACCGTTCACACTCCTTAGATGCTTGATAATAGACAACTTCTGTCCGTACACCATCGCTAAATTCACTGCACAAAATGCGAATCATACCGTACGGTATAGCGTATTTTAGTCAGAATATTGGAACATAAAAACAGTTAATAATCATACTCGCTTTATTTACAAGTAAAACAGATGCTAATGATAATAATTTGTGCGAGCATAACAGTGTCACAGTCCATATGCTTTGCAGAAATGATATGACATGTACTGATAATACACGCACTATACTACTGTACTACAGTACATGTACATGTAAACTCTACATAGAAACCCAAAAGTATAACATGTAGTGTGTGTGCGCCGACTGAAATCATTGTGAGTTGCAATTTTGTTGTCAAACCCTTACGAAGCATTCATTTGGTTCGTGTGAGATACGTAACGATACGCTATGACTTTTCGCTTGTTTTTACCAATCTCGATAAATTCTCCATTTTTATATTTTGTCCTTCCGTAGTTCTTTACGATGCCGAAATAGTGTATCGGTATGTTCTGATATCATCGTCGCACTCTTCCGAAGAACCAATTTGGTCCGATTTACAAATGTAACGCTACGCGATGAGTTTTAGCTTGTTTCAACCAGCTACGTAACTAAATGCTCTACGGGCCAAAATTTCCGATAAAATTCTACATTACATAATTATTATAATTTTATGTACCGGGTTCCGTAGCAATTTACGGGGTCCGTAGCAATTTACGGGTTCCGTAGCAATTTACGGGTTCCGTAGCAATTTACACGTTCCGTAGCAATTTACGCGTTCCGTAGCAATTTACGGGTTCCGTAGCAATTTACGGGTTCCGTAGCAATTTACGGGTTCCGTAGCAATTTACGGGTTCCGTAGCAATTTACGGGTTCCGTAGCAATTTACGGGTTCGTAGCAATTTACGCGTTCCGTAGCAATTTACGGGTTCCGTAGCAATTTACGCGTTCCGTAGCAATTTACGCGTTCCGTAGCAATTTACGCGTTCCGTAGCAATTTACGGGTTCCGTAGCAATTTACGGGTTCCGTAGCAATTTACGGGTTCTGTAGCAATTTACGGGTTCCGTAGTAATTTACGGGTTCCGTAGCAATTTACGCGTTCCGTATCAATTTACGGGTTCCGTAGCAATTTACGGGTTCCGTAGCAATTTACGGGTTCCGTAGCAATTTACGGGTTCCGTAGCAATTTACGGGTTCCGTAGCAATTTACGCGTTCCGTAGCAATTTACGCGTTCCGTAGCAATTTACGGGTTCCGTAGCAATTTACGGGTTCCGTAGCAATTTACGGGTTCCGTAGCAATTTACGGGTTCCGTAGCAATTTACACGTTCCGTAGCGATTTACGCGTTCCGTAGCAATTTACGGGTTCCGTAGCAATTTACGGGTTCCGTAGCAATTTACGGGTTCCGTAGCAATTTACGGGTTCCGTAGCAATTTACGGGTTCCGTAGCAATTTACGGGTTCCGTAGCAATTTACGCGTTCCGTAGCAATTTACGGGTTCCGTAGCAATTTACGCGTTCCGTAGCAATTTACGCGTTCCGTAGCAATTTACGCGTTCCGTAGCAATTTACGGGTTCCGTAGCAATTTACGGGTTCCGGGTTCCGTAGCAATTTACGGGTTCTGTAGCAATTTACGGGTTCCGTAGTAATTTACGGGTTCCGTAGCAATTTACGCGTTCCGTAGCAATTTACGGGTTCCGTAGCAATTTACGGGTTCCGTAGCAATTTACAGGTTCCGTAGCAATTTACGGGTTCCGTAGCAATTTACGGGTTCCGTAGCAATTTACGCGTTCCGTAGCAATTTACGCGTTCCGTAGCAATTTACGGGTTCCGTAGCAATTTACGGGTTCCGTAGCAATTTACGGGTTCCGTAGCAATTTACGGGTTCCGTAGTAATTTACGGGTTCCGTATCAATTTACGCGTTCCGTATCAATTTACGGGTTCCGTAGCAATTTACGGGTTCCGTAGCAATTTACGGGTTCCGTAGCAATTTACGGGTTCCGTAGCAATTTATGGGTTCCGTAGCAATTTACGCGTTCCGTAGCAATTTACGCGTTCCGTAGCAATTTACGGGTTCCGTAGCAATTTACGGGTTCCGTAGCAATTTACGGGTTCCGTAGCAATTTACGGGTTCCGTAGCAATTTACGCGTTCCGTAGCAATTTACGGGTTCCGTAGCAATTTACGGGTTCCGTAGCAATTTACGGGTTCCGTAGCAATTTACGGGTTCCGTAGCAATTTACGCGTTCCTTAGCAATTTACGGGTTCCGTAGCAATTTACGGGTTCCGTAGCAATTTACGGGTTCCGTAGCAATTTACGGGTTCCGTAGCAATTTACGGGTTCCGTAGCAATTTACGCGTTCCGTAGCAATTTACGCGTTCCGTAGCAATTTACGGGTTCCGTAGCAATTTACGGGTTCCGTAGCAATTTACGGGTTCCGTAGCAATTTACGGGTTCCGTTCTGTACAGTCACAGTTTATGTTTTGGTGAAAAAAAGACCGAATTTTTCCACCCGTCTACATTCGGGCCACTGACCGGGTCTTCAAGAATCGGACTTTCACTTTGGAATAGATTCAATTAAACTTACATTAATTGCTTTAGCTTAGAGACAAAATCATTGTTAAATTGAAGGTATTGGACACTTTAACTATTATATAACCATGATCTAATGGGATTTTAAGGAAGCTAAAACTTAACTTTCAGTAAGCTTAAAAACTTAACTTTCAGTAAGCTTAAAAACTTAACTTTCAGTAAGCTTAAAAACTTAACTTTCAGTAAGCTTAAAGCGTAATAATTATGTATTACGTGTCCATATCTTCAACGTACTCATCAGTAACGGTGGGCATTCGCTGTGTAGGCGTCTGACACGCCACAAACGTATATACGAGACTAATAGTTTACCCCCTCAGTTTTCGTTGTTTTCGATAAAAGTAGACGTTAAAAACGGCCGTGTGCGGTAAACAAAGACAAAAGATTTTTATGAGTTTCTTGAAAGATTGCACATTAGGAACATCACGCAAATTTGTAGGCAAACTGTTCCAAACATAGGTCCTTGAACAGAAAAAGATTTATCCTCATATATTTTTGTTTTGGGGATTTCAAGACGGGTGACATCTTTCAAGGACCTAAGCCAACTACGCACAGCGTCATCATCCCTATATCTTCGTGTCAAAAATTGCCGTGACAGTACGGCGAAATCTCTCGTTTTTCAACAGCTACGCATGGCGATTTTGTTCGAGATTTTACGATTTTACGATTTGCGCATGCTCAAGAAAATTCGATTTGTTGTCAGGTAAAACCAAGGTTTTGTTTCAATACACTAACTGGAAATTCAGTACACTAATCAGCGGCGATTGCTGATTGCTGTGGATATATCTTACTGCATTTTATACGTGTACATAACGATTTTTAAATCGTGCATTAAAATGTGATATATTCAACTGTTTGAGAATTGAAATCAGATCCACGTGCTGTATAGAATATTAAATCACAAGTCTATAATACAATGCACATCGAGACACTATGCAACTTTCTTTATCTGCGTCAATAACAAAATATTGATTTCAATAGAATTGAATACATCTCTACATTTTGAGTTTGTACTTCACCACTGAGCGATCTAGCGATCGATTTCTAGCCAATCAGATAGGACTCCTTTTCTTGCGTTCGGTGAAATTAAGTTGCAGGGAAAAAATATTTATAATACATGGTGTCGACACTGTGCCACGGTTACAACTATACTTGTGAAAAAGATCCTGCAAATATTTTGGCGATGTACCGTCAAGACAATTGACGGTTCTCTGCTGGACATGCAACCAATGCAACTCTCGCAACAAAGGCGCAGCACCAGTCCGCTGACTTGGAAAGTGAGACGCACTGACTTGGAAAGTGAGACGCACTGACTTGGAAAGTGAGACGCACTGACTTGGAAAGTGAGACGCACTGAAGCTTTTGGAGACGTTGCATGCCACGGTTTGTACGTAAAGCCACCTAACAAAGAGTAGCCATAATCCAGCCAAGAAAGGATCAAAGATCTCACTGCATGTGCACAAGAGATGTGATCAATATAGCGACGTATTATTGCAAGATTACGCAGGTGGAAATTAATACTGCGACACAGGGCACTGCAGTGACTTGATCATTCTCGATGAAACCATTATAAAAAAAATAACACCCAAGTTCTAAAGCTTGCAGAGGGTGTAATTACAGATCCATCGATTTTTAAGTCAAGGTGGGATATAGCAGCTGCACATCTAGGAGAAAAAGAATGAAGATAATTTTTAGTGTCTTTCACATTTATCTTGTTTTCAAGCGTCCACGATCGTATCTCAGCGATGCATTTAATGAGCCTAAGTTGTGAAGCAGCCATATCATCCTGTGACTTGGGATTAAAACTAGCGTAAAATGGTGTATCGTCAGCGTAGATATGATACGCAACCTGATGGAGCCTGATGATTTCAGAAACTGCCTGAGCATATGCCCTAAAAATCGGTGGACCTGCAACAGATGCCCGGGGAACACCATATTGCAAAGGACATTTATTAGAATGCTCAACAAGGACACATACTTTGCTACAACGATCTTTAAGCTTTCAGGACAATCTTGAGCAAACCATGTAATACCAAACTCTCTCTGCATTCGCTGGACAAGACTATTATGGTCAATCGTGTCGAATGCAGAGGAGAGGTCCATTATGGTTAATCGTGTCGAATGCAGAAGAGAGTTCCAAAAGAACCAACGTGATTACATTACCTTTATCCAACTCATTAAGCATGTCATGGTACTGTTACCAGTCGTACTGACTCAAGGCCAAAATCACCTTTTACCCGAACTCACACGAATACACAATACACTGTTTGATTAAGCTAACAAAATCTAAGTCTTTAATTGAAAACAAAGTATGATTGGTACATATAACAACAATATTGTATATACAATAAAATCACACAATCAGTTTTATTCTATTAGTACTTAACCAGCGGTCTTCTTGTTGGTGATCCTAGAGTTCTTGCAATGTTCTGGACGACTGATGTAATATATCCTTATTCACTTGTCCTGCAAAAATCCGCGAAGTCCATTGTACACTTGCGTTTATAAATATCCTTGCGTATGAAATCCTCACACGAAAATGATGCTGCTTTCTCCAATCACTTATCTTCTTGCGCTGCTTTCTCCAAAAATATATCTCCTTGCGCTGCTTTCTCCAAAAAATGGTGTTTCTTTCACCAATCACTCTTTCTCCAGGGAACAGGCTTCTTTAATACTGCTCCGCTGTATATGACAGATGTGTGGTTTTCATAAACCCAGCAAACTCCAGCAATTCGACAGAAGAACTTTAATCCTTTGATGAGGAAGAGCACATTTGTGTGCTGGCAATCTCCTTCGTTGCTGTATTAAAAGTAGCTCAATTATTATTGGCTATGTAAACTGGTTAAAATGTATATACTTCTTTTTTGAAGCACGAACACCATCACACACATGTGGAGTTTTGATCTCCCATGACATTCTGTCATATTAAAGGCTATTGCAGCCTGTCAGATCTGTATCCAGGTGATAATAATTGTAACATTTTCCATAAAGTCCTTCACAATCCGCAGTAGACCCTGTGTCTTACTTTGGGCCATTTTCGTAGCTTTTAAATAACCATATTTCCAGCTTGTCGGTGAAAATATCCATCCATCTCCATCGCTCAGAGGCTGTTTTAAATAGCACTGTAGGAAACTCATGATCTCCATGACCACACTCAGAAATACTCTTTGAGTATCCTGATTTTAACTGGTTAACATTATTAACTGTCTTTTTGAGAGCTATAGCTACATCCATTCACATTACAATCATATCGATACAGGTCTGCCAAGAATTATTACAAACATCTTGTTTTATAGCAAACCATCCGGGATTTTCCCCAATGTTCTAATAATAGACATTCACCTTTAACATTACATCACTTCCTGTGGGGTTTTCCCACTATGTCATTTCAATTTACAATCTCTATGGATTTCCCCTTGACATAAAAAATCTTGATAAATGATGTTGTTATTTACATCTTAGGGGTTTTCCAGAAACGTCTTAATAAACAAACTATTGCATGATTAGAAAGGCAACTTCCCCTATTTCATGACATAGGATTATACAGGGTACATCACAGTACAATTCTGGTTTACCCTGCGCATCCTGTGTTAGGGTTAGTGTTAGTAATGGGGTTATGTGCGCTGGGTATACCAGAATTATTCCACGATAAGACCATGACACAGCTGGATGCATTGTTTCACATGCATTAGCAAGGTTCATTGTGTTAAAAGTCTCTGTTACTTACAAGCTGGTTATGATCAGAATCAAGTCGATGGGTACTGGAACAGCTATGGATAATTACGAGGGAATAAAGTGAATGAGAAAAACATGCGTTACAGTTTTTAGACGCATGTAAAGAAAAACACACAATATTGACTACGGTGTATATTATACTGCACCAATGAACCAAAAATGAGTAAACTATACCAAGGTCAGAGGTTGGTATAGGTCTATTATCTACACGTGGTCCGTAGGCTATGTTGATCAACAATTTAAGATTCACAACTGGTTTAGCAACCTGGTCAGTTTAAGAGATATCTTAAAAGATAGCACCCTCTGTTGTTTTAAAGTAAATTACGTGCGTTTATTTTACGTTTTGAAGATATTTTACACCATAGAATATAAAAACTAGTAATTTGGTAAATATAATGCCTCAATGAGGTATGGGAATGGTTATACTTGTGCAGAGGCTATACCAGAATTATTCCATGACAGCTGGATGCCATTAAATGTAGATAAAATAAATGTAGATATTTATATAGCGCTTTATAACGTAAACAGCCTCAAAGCGCTTTACATTTATTCCGCCGTTATTAGATTATGTCGGAACCACGTTTGCTGCCTACAAATGGCGCAGGGTTCATCAGTACAACGACTGTGACTACCACTAACAGCTTCCCATTGCACCTGGGTGGGGTGAGGCAAGCGAGACAAAGCGCCTTGCCCAAGGGCGCAACACGGTGGCGGGACGGGGACTCGAACCCACGCACGTCAAGCAAGCTCTGAAATTATGAGTCCAAGGCCGTAACCACTGAGCCACCGTGCCCCATTGTATCACATGACAGCTGGATGCCATTGTATCGGCTTTAAAGAAAATATTGCTCAAGGTTGTTCCACAGGGCTACAGAAATGAATACTTAGCCATAGAACAATACCTGGAAGCGGCAATAGAAATTAGCATGAGGCCGCATTCATATGTAAATAGCGTATTTAAATTTGTGCCCAGACGTATTGAGGGCGACAGTCATGTTATCCAGACAGAGAATGGCTTGATGCGCCAGGCATGTCAAATTGCTGAGTGAATGTGTATAAATCCCCGTTCTGTATAGGTAATAAGCTAGTATATTTCGTGTTCCAGTTTGTTATAACAAAACAATTAGTATTATATTAAATATATTGAGTGTATAAACTTTGAAATTGACGTGAATTTGAAGTGCAGAGCTCCAAATCTAGCTAAATCGTGTAGTGTGAAATTATGCTGTGTGACCCCCTCTGCGTGGTAGAATTATATTCATAAAACATTGAATTTAACAGATAATATGGGCAGCCAACCACGATTTATCAGCATTTAAAAGATATATTAATTAACAAAGATAAATAATCAATAATACAAATGACAATTTAACTAGTAAACAAGTCTCAAATCCATAAATGTTGCCACGTGATTTCCCGAACACATGATATGTCAACATGTGACCATTATTCAGATTTACCGTAAGTATTTGAAGTATGGTGCACGGCTTGCAGGCAACTGTGTATTTCTTTACCTCCGTATAAAATCACTAATTCATGCTGTATCAAAGGGTATCAAAGGTTATTGTAACTTCAAATACTACTTGTATTTCACACCTTGCCTCTGTCACATATTTCCTTCATATTATTGACAGCAAGTCCTAATTTTGACTTTGCTATTGCAAAATGTCAATTCATATCAAATTAGTAGACTTTCTTTGAAAAAACATATCACTGGTGCCTGATGGGAATACCCGTCCGCCATTTCATTAAACTGGATCGTTTTCGCCTGGTTTGTGCCCAGATGTATTGGGGCGCGCTATACTCTCATTGAACAGGCAAAGTTCGCAAAACTAACAACGTTGTTATTTGCCAATATCAATTAACATGATCCAAGGGTCGAACATGAATTATTCATAACGGATCGATAACTGGCCTCACATAGTAAACCAGCGGAATTTTTCATAGGTTTTGCGTTGCTAATAGAACAACCGTGAATTTAGTGTCACCCCCTTGACTTAGCACTCAGAAATAAAAGCCAACAAGTTTAAGCTATAAACATGGAACAATTATCTGGAACCGGCAATGTGAAATTAGCCCGGAAATTAGCATGATGCTGCATGAGCCGTACTGCATGACAAGGTTGTTGGGTGGGTAGAATGCGTATAATCAGCATTCTGTACAGTATGAGCTGGTTTCTTTCGTATACTATGTCGTAATAATAAAAGATAAGTATCATATTTAATGTATTAAGAAGTGTATCGAAATTTACCTGACTTTGAAGTGCAGAGTAAAATTCTGCAGTGTGAGTGTGTGACCCCTCGGAGTATTGAATTATTGAATTCACCTTTTCGGTAAATCCCATTTAGCCTTTGCGAGTACACCTGAGAGCTCGTCATTTTACGTCACGGCGATCTGCGCCGATGCGCACATCGTTTATCGAACATCAATACTGCGCATTGCAAGTCGGCGTGACGTAAAATGACGAGTTCTCAGGTGTACTCGCAAAGGGTTATGGGATTTACCGAAAAGGTGAATTCTAATAGATAAATATGCAGTGATTTCCAGAACACGTGATATGTCAACATGTGATCAGTAGTCAGTCTTACCAATATTTGGAGCAATTGGTGCATTACAATCACACAGTCGTAGTCAATTAGATAACATTATGTCTTATTAGTGCAGATTGAAAAAAATTTTCACATGAGGACAGGAACACACCGACGAATACGACGCCATTATGGGAGGTCTGAAGATAGTTTTCTTACCTTCAAATACTACTTGTATTTCATACCTTACACCTAAGTAAGTAATGTAAAGGTTTATTTCAGTCAAACTCTAATGGTGACCCGCAGGTCAAATTGCTAGAATTTACATTAAACACGCCTAAACAGACACAATGCAATTTGAAGGCAGCAGCTTAATCAGCGCCAATATTGCAACATCGAAACAAACAACTATAAAAACATCCAACCCCAGCCTACCCCTCGTAAGCAATGAGGATAAAGTGCCTTCCCCAAGGATTCAACACGTTGACACAAATGGGGTTCGAACTCGCAAGCTATGATTATGTTATCCTCTTGGCCACACCTGTCCCGCATTTCCTTTGTATTATTGAAAGCAATTCCTAATTTCGACATAAACTATTGCTACCAGAGCTTATTTATCTCTTTTAATTAACATCTATCTTAAATGCAGACTACTTGTGTTTGCTGCACATCTATCTATCAGAATTCAATATTATTTGAATAAAACATAACTAGCGCCCCCAAACAAGGTCCGCACAGCATTAAAATGACATACGTCTTTCATAATAACAATAAAGGTACATGCTAATGAGCCAGCGTCGATTTCATGGTTATCTAAGAAAGTGATTTTAAAAATTAAGTTATAAGTCATCTACTTGAGGTTACTTCTGGCCTACATTTCAAATCGTTATTGATTTAAATCGTGATTTAAATCGCGCCAACCCTGTCTTCGACGGTGCAAACTATTCTTTATTTAAATTTGAATTGTTGCACGAGGAACAATTTAAGACCCTTTTTGTTGGTCAAAAATCGGAGCATTTTTAGGTTTTGACCCTTGTATTTTAAATGTTATCTGTAAAAATTATCTGTCCACCCTCATGGGGGGGGGGGGTAATATTTGGCAGGTACCTAGCTTGGGATCTTTGTGATATAAATGGTGACTACAGTTAAAATACTAAATTTAGTATATAGTAAAAAGGTACGTTCGCCCGTAGAACACAATATATCCCGTCACCTTCTACAGCTTTTTATCAACAATTAGGCTTAAGGGGAATAGAAAGTAAGAAAATTACTAAAATTGAGTATATTATGTGTAATTTGACTTTTGCAACTTAATAAATTCAGCAAAGTTTTAGCTTTAAAATATTTTCACCCCATTAAATTCGGATGTTGTATTGCAAAGTTACGGCTATTTGAAGTGAACAAGGTGTCGAGAAATATGGTAACATTCGTTCGTTTCATACATGCACTTGAATTTTTATTTTATTGTTTTTAAAGGTGCGATATGTAAAAGAATTACTAACAAAAGTATTTACCTGGCAATTACAATTCAACATTTATTTACTTTATTATTATATAGGCCTATATATACTTTATTATTATTTATATATGAATTTTGCCTCAACAAATTTATATTCTAGTATATTTATAATATATTTCATAATCTCTCACCTGGCTATTATTGGTCATTTTTAAAACACGTTTATTTCAAAATGGTAATTTTATCAATAATTCCAGGATTTTTCAGTCATTATAAGTCTCCTAACTTAATATTTTGGCATTTTTGCATATATAACTAGCCGTTTCCCGCCAAAATAACCTTCCCCCCCAACCACGAGAAGGAAGAACTTTGTCCAAAAAAGGCTCTGTGGTGACATACAGGGTGTCCCATAAAAAATTACCGAGCGAATAAAATTGAACGTAAGTCGAGTAATAGACATCAGAATCAAAAAATTTAAAATGTATCGTATAGCTTATTTTATTGTGCATCACATATGAAAATTTTATTTTATTCGGTTGACTGATTGCGAAGAAATGAACGATTACATAATGCGTACATCAATGCAGTTCATTCCAAGTTTGATCAACAGGCGCTTTTTTATACTCGCTCACCGCTTCCCAAAGATTGTGTATCTCATTAAATTAAATCCACATTATCTTTTTTATAATCCGACGGTGTTATGTCATTCATGCTTTCACTGAAGATGAATAACAGTTTGTCCGAGAAAACTTTGATTTCTGCAATTGAATATATGAATACAAAAGCCACCCAAGTCCATACTTTGGCCAAGTTGAGTTAAGCATGGGAAATTGTTGCTATACATAGGCCTGTCATATGTATGAAAGAACAACTCAAATTCATCCTCCGTGTCTATTGGGCATGTGAAAAATAGCATGTATGAAAGAATCACCCAATTCCATGATTTGAGTCTTGTAACACATTGATTGAAATCCAGTATGTATAAAAGTCCACTTGTAACACATTCATTGCTAGAGAGTGACTTTTGAAAAAAATGGGTTTAATAAAGTAAAGTGTGAGGTTTATATTACATGGCAGAATGCTTATCAACATTATACATACATGTGTGCTTTATTTTGTATTATCTTACTAGTGGTAATCTCATTCTAACATTGTTGTCTTTGTATATGATTCAAAAAACCACCCAAGTCCAAAATTTAAAATGAACCCCACGAAGTCCCTGAAATGCTAATCGTCATACTTAATACAGGTTAATCCACTCATTTGCACGTAAAACTTATCATATTGACCAGGTAAATCTAACTGAAGGAATTAAAATGATACACAGGTTTTTCTCTCAAAATCACTTCCCATGGACTTGGGTGGCTTTTGTATTCATGTATCTCCGGAATTTGTCACGCATCCGCCGTTACTTAACACAAGATGCTTGTAAACTTGCTGTTCAGTCGCTCATTTTCTCCCGGATTGACTATGGTAATGCTTTTTGCTCTATGGTGCCAATGAAGGTGACTTAACGCGTTTGCAACGCCTTCAGAACAGGGCCGCCAGATTAATTATGCTTGTTGGCCGAGACCATCCCAGTGCTCCTTTACTACGTCTCCTTCATTGGCTACCAGTTCGCGAACGTATCAAGTTTAAATTACTGGTCTACGTGTTCAAATGCCTCCATTCACAATCTCCATCATATCTTCAAGAACTGATCTCGGTTAAAACATCTGCTTATGCCACACGTTCGTCAAAGGACAAAACACTTCTATCTCAGCCAAAAACCAAGACACGTACCGGTGATCATTCATTTGAATCATGTGCACCCCGGATATGGAATACTCTACCTCGTGACATCAGGGAAGCTGGTACACTCCAGCTTTTCAAAGCAAATCTGAAAACATACCTATTCAAGTAGTTTTTATCATGCTCTTATCCAATTGTCTTGACATATATTATGCTTTGTATTGTTTGTATTAGTTTCATGTAGCTGTATATATTCTTTTGTAAAGCGCTCCGTTCTTTGTGGGGCGCTCAATAAATGCCTATTATTAGGGATGACCAATGAACCATCAACTTGATTAGAACACTCCCATAGACATGCAGGGAGCTCAACTGTGCACTGCTTGCACAGACATTTCTAAATTGAGCTCATTCTTTTATTTTTCATAATTTTTCTGTAAAAATTGGAGCTGTTAATGCCAATTATAATTTGTAACTATCTTGCAAATTACAGCAACATAACTTGTTTCATTTTCCTGTAAGTGCGAGTCAAAATTGGTCCATCGCCACAGTGCGCTTAATTGCCAGTGGCTGAGTTCAGCACTGCTCAAGAATGGCACAAAATATTCATGTCAATAATTTCAGGTGAAAAACGTGGCCTACTGAGCTGTAATTTGGCAGAGTGGCCAGCAATACCTCTATCATACCCTCTGTAAAAAGGTTAAAAAATTGAACGAGTAGATCTCGAGTTACAAATTAAATCACCAGCTTCCCTTTGGAATTTCCATACTCCTTTCGAATCATGCTAAGAAGACACCTTTCTGAACATAAATGTGAAGTTTCGTGCCCATTCGATGTATTTTTCACCTGATTTCAACCCTAAATATTTTCTTATATTTATACCATCTGCACTGACTTGCTGCTATACACGCACAGGAGCTGTACTTTTAAAATACGCGCCTAATCAATAATAAGTCTTTCACTCCATTGTTAAAGTACTGTGCTCCCTGTAGCATATGGAGTGACCAGTTCCTAGAGTGTGATGGTTTTGTAGCAGATGACAGTATTCATTCAAGCCTATCAAGGTCAGTTATTAGCCACTTGCTGAATGGCTGGGCATTATCAGCTATCAAAGAGATACCTTATGCTGCTGCCAATCACAATAGAGGTTAAACATTTTGTTAAAACCCCAGAAGTGATATCAGGACAAAGCTGTGCATGTTGGTACTTGATTGTTTGAATACCTATGTTGAAAATCCCTTGTAGTACATTAGTATTTTTTCTTATGTGTAGTGTATATTGTTGTGGAAAAAAAGTTCACCTGGACTTTTGATTTTGTGCCACTTCGGCCATTATGGATGATTTTTGGCAAATGTTTTCTAAAAGCATGATTTCAGTGCCTCGGTTTGAAGAAATACTTAATGCTATTGACTAGTAAAGTGCCATTTCCTAAGAAACCCTTTGATACTTTCACAATATGCTTGTTTCATGTTTGCATATAATTAAAATAAAGAAATATAAAAAGGTAAATATATGCTTATACCACTTTTGCTCACATTGGTATTTTTAGACTTTGTCAATTTATTTCGTTCCAATGACCGGTCAGAATGGGAAACTTTGAAAAGTCATAATTCGAAAAGTTTTTGACCGATTTTGACCATTTAACCACCAAAATACTTCTGTTGATGAGTTCTTTCCAGAAAACAATCTTTTGTAGCAATAGCGGCAACATGAAATTATGATGGTCATCCCTACTATTATGTTATGTTATTCAATTGGAAGCTTTCCAACTTTAATTCTTTATGTTGTGCAAATATGTTATATTTTAACATTCCAAAGAACATTTGAGCCAAAAATGACAATGATCAAGTGCTTACAGCTTACGTGTGATTTTTGATAGCATGCAACATTAATGTTGAAGTTTTAAAAGATTTTTTAAAGTTTAAAAACTTTGCATTACAATTTCGTTGAAATATTCCAAGAACATTAAATTGTGTTAGAATTTTTTCAAGCCAGCTGGAATTCTTTATGCAATAATTCTTTATTCAACATTTATATCAACATTAATATATATTTACAAGTACAGAGCATCATCTTACATGCAAGCTTTCATTTTTAATATCGTGCAGGTTTTTAAATTTGAACAAAAGCTAATTAAATGTTTTGCAAGAAACAGAGTTTAATAAAAATTCCCTTTAAAAGGGAAAGCCAGCCTCAATGTAGAAGAGGTCTTGTAATTAGTTTTGGTCAATGTGAAAGGCATTTTTAGGATCACGCTTACATCTACATGACAGTCCACCAAACCATCAACGATGAGAACATGCACACTGAAACAGCAGAAAACATTAATTCCTAATCTCATGTCAACTCTTTTAATTCATTACATGTACTCCAAATTGTTCTGGTCTGTTTGTTTTGTTGTTGTTGTTGTTGTTGTTGTCGTTGGTTTTTTTGTCTTTTCAGCTTTTTACCCACGATATCTCAATTTCCAATTTTGTAATACCAGAACTTACGAACTCAATATCTTCGCTTAGGAATGTCCGATTTCACTGCTTTCGATATATACACTGCCGGTTTGAGTTAACTAACATGTACATTTTATTTTAAAATAACTTAATTAATTCGCAATGTATAGTTTAAGCCTACTATATTATAATAGATAGTGGCCAGCACATTTATAAAGGACTGGTTACTCACTACAATCTTCACTCTTAAACTGTGTTTTTCTGAATGTGCTGATCATGTTGATTGCTAGTCGGAAACTCCTGCGAAGCTATGGACATGGCATCTTACATACTCCATTCTATAACAGTCTGCCTAGTGCCTTGTGTGTTTTCTCTTCAATCATTTTGTTGAATGTAATTTTATGAATCAAATAGTTATGTGTCATTTTATTTATAATAAAGAAGTTATTAAATTAATAAAGTAAGACAATTTATTTATCTATAAGTGCATGTCAAATGGGGTACATTGTTCAATACTATATGCATAAATTATGCCCATATTATAGCTAGGCCCTAAAAACTTTATTTTGCATCGGATTTTTCCGTTGAAAAGACAAAACTGATGTTTATGATAACAACCATTTCATCAATAACATTTTGAGTCATTTTTATCCATAAAACGACACAGGATATGATAGATAACTACTTTCACATCAATATGGTCCATATGATCACAGATTGTTGAGAATCTGTGATATGATCCGGGGATATGATGAAGATTTTGATTCTATAGATCTGTTATCAACATGATATCACGCTGTTCAGTGGTCAAGGAGTAAGGACCCCGGTCAAGGACACTGATATGACATCATAGGTGATGTCAGATTTTCTTCTGCTGACCATATGATGCTATATATATTAACTATTATTGTTACATTTAGGCCTTTAAACTTTTAAAGTCATAATTAATTAGTTCAAACATAACTTTGGTAATACTCACTCGTTTTCGTTCGTTGAAACGGCAAAACATACTTACTTTTCCTAACAAATCGAATTAAAATATTTTAAAAAAAATTTAACCACAAAAAGTAAAAAAAAAAATCATTCCAATACCACTAAAATATAATCTCTTGAGTAAACTGACCCCAAACCTGAAACAGGTACCAGCCCCGAATGGGCTGGCGAAAAGAAGGATTTCACAGAACAAAATATGAAGCCCATTGAGAGATAACCACTATAAGTGCGCATTGTGTTGAATGATCTTTCTTTCAAACTTGGAATGAAGTGAATTGACGCATGCGTTGTGTAATCGCTTATCTCTTCGCGATCATTCAACTGATTCCAACAAAATTAGCGTATAAGATGCAGAATCAGATGGCCTACACGCTGATGTTTAGAATGGTTGGATTCTGATGTCTATTTCTCGACTTACGTCCAAATTCATTCGCCCGGTAATTTTTTTCTGGGACACCCTGTAGTCCCTGAAAAGCACTTTAAAATGACACCACTTGCAAGTCATAAGAGCCTATAGTTATCTCAAAAATTCATGTTCTCGTGATACATTTTGGCAACGCTTGACATAATTACAAAAAACATAGTTTTTGTGTGTGTGTGTACTATTCAAGACTGATATTATGATAATACAATGTAGCAAAATGTTCATATGCGGAAAAATGGGGTGGTACTTTCTATACCCTAAATACTACATGAATTAATATGTATAATAATATACATACCGTATCCCATATCTGCAATTTCCGATTACAAAATGCTTACACAAATGAAACTTGTCGCAACCATACACCCGACAATAGTCTGCATTATGTTCAAATCTGCTGCATATTTCTGCCGGTGTATGAGCATAAACTTTGCAATCATTGCCTGCAATACCCTCTAGACGAAAATATTGTGGGTGCCGTTGGAAAAAGAATTGCGCATCGTGGAGATTTGTGAACAAATTCTGCTTACAAAGCTCCGATAGCTGAACCACCCCACCTGATGAACATATCCAACGTAAAATGGAAATTCCATTTGGTTGGCTCGCTTCTGTCAATGGTCTACCTGATGACCAGCCGTCTTGTTGATAAGACATATCTTTTGTGTGATTTGTGCGGCGAATCTCTGGGCGCGAATATTGTTGCTTACATAGAAGTAAGACATGTCTCCTTTAACCCCATGACCATTATATTATTGTCAACAAGCTATTCCGTATGTTGCGTGAATGTACGGGAAACCCGTTGACTTTATGTGTATTCGTATTCATGTAATGGTCACTTCCTGTAGGGGAATCCCCGTATATTCTTTTAGCCTCGTCCTAAGGAATAACGCACAGAGTGAAATGGGAAATGTAAAGCACCGAACAGAACTTCCGTTTTCATGTTTTGTTAGCGAGCATTAATTGTTGCTGAGGCTATTACACATGTTGGAAAGTACAAAAATAGTATGCTGTAAAAGGTTATCTTGATTGAAGTTCAAGTGTCACTTTCGCTAGACGCTAACGGCAGGCAGCAGACTAGATTCTTAAACGATTCCATAGAAGTTGTAGTAACACAATTAGAGCGGTTACCGCACCATAGGTGAACCATGGGGCTTCGCAGTATATTGTGTAATACCACTGTCACACATTTTGGACTTTTTCTCTTTTGTTTTGTTTTCGAGATATTTAATGTAGAAAAGACCACATATGAACAAGTGTCAGCCCTTGTGGCGGAAATATTTTTTATTATCCATGCATATTCTTTGTATGTTGCTCTTTCATTTGACACAACTTAGGGGGTCATACCTTCTTGGCATTTCGAGATATGTAAAGGACCCAAAATATGAATATTGGCTCGGGTCTTAAGAGGAGTGTCACCCCCGGTAGTGAAATTAATTTTATTAAATGTTTTACTTCTTTCTCTTTCATTTGACACCACTCGGGGCGACGGGGTCCTACCTTCTTGGCATGTCGAGATATGAAAAGGATCCAAAATATGAATATTGACCCGGGTCTTATGATGAGTGTAACCTCTGGGTGGGGAAATATTTTGTTCATTACATTTTTTATTCATTTTTCTCTTTCATATGAAACTACTCCGGGGGGTCATACCTCCTTGGCAATTCTAGATATGAAACTGACCCAAAATATGAATAATAACCAATGTCTTATCAGGACTGTCACCCCCGGTAGGGAAATTATTTTATATTATATTCTTTAGTTTTTCTCTTTCATGTGACATTATTCGGGGGTCATACCTTCTTAGCATTTCGAGATATTTCCATTTAAGACCAAAAGGTTGCTGAGGAAGGAAAAAAGGGAGAAAGACGCTGCGACCATTGCATGTGTCAACAAAAAAAGAAGAGCACTTTTAAGAAACCTTTTGGTCAATAATCTTATCTGGAAATATAAGATTTCCGGATAAGGCGCATGAAAGTCGATTCCGAGTTTATCGTCCCCCGCCCGCGTCACTTTTTGGAAACCAAAAATACCCGCGTCAATTTTTCAAAAATGCCAAAATAATTCATTATTGTCAAAGTATCAGTGTTTCACCAGTTTTAGCAATTGAAAACATATATTTTTGTTTGTAAAACATATAAATTCATAACTTGGAAGCAAAACCAGGTTTTTTTTTCTAACTTTTGTAGTCTCTACCTTTCGTTAAAATTTCTTCGTCGCATTTATTACCATTTTGCTTTAAATCAACACGCATTTTAGGTCAATAATGAAATCTGATAAAATAATGAAAAATGAAAAATGAAAAAGTCACCTCACCAACCTGGAAAAAAAAAGTGACGATAAACTTGGAATTGACTTTCATGGGCCTAACATAGATTGAAAAATTGTGATCTATAATCCCCGACATTGCTCTTATGAACTGACATCCACCTGGTACAAGTTCCAATATCTGTGTGTCAGTCTGTGGTCATAGTGCTTTTCAAGCAGGGTCGAGGTAATCTATCAGCAATCTTGCTATATTAAGTTAATGAAACTGTTTTGATGTCATTACACATCTATTCCAGAAAACTTACACATGAAAATTAATTGGTAATTGGTGGGAGAGAATAATTGGCAGGACAATTGGTTCTACATTTTCACAGGATAATAATTAGATGTTAGGATAGAAGAGGGTGTAATGTTATGCCCTTAATCAAAATTTTTTGAAAAGAAAGGACGGGAATGAACAGAACCTGCTAAAAGATCCAGAAGATAAAGTCTTTTTGGTATTTTCATACCTTCTAAGGGGGGTTTTAAAGGTAGGCCTATCGGCTGCCTTTATATATAATGCTTTTTCTCTTGGGTGGAATAAAAATGCATTTATTCCGTGAAATATTTTCTGGTGTAGGAAAAATAGATAGGGTACATTCCACTCTTAGTACCAACTTTATTCCACAGTGGAATCCATTTTATTCCGTCCTGAATAAAAACATTTTATAAAAACTTTATTCTTTCTTAGGAAATGAAAAGAAAGTTTCCCTTACAAAGAGGGAAAAGAAATTAATTTTCAACAAGATGAATAAAGTTCCTATAAAAGGGAAGGTTCCATTTTCGATTTCTCGAATTTGGGCAAAATGAAGGGAAGGCCTATTGAGTTATCTTTTTCAATTTCTCAGAAAAAGATGAAAAAAATCCCTTTAAAAGGGAAAGGTCCATTTTCAATTTCTCGAAGTTGGACTAGGAAAAAGATGAGCCAATGGAGAAGTTTTTCCAATTTCTCAGAAAAAGAGGGGGGGGGGCAGGTATACAGGTTTACTGTGGTATAAATATACCTTTATATCCATCTCTCGATAGATATAAAAAAGAATAAACCTTTTGGAAAAATTCAAATGAATTTTTTGAAAAGTCCATTTCAAATTTCTCGAATTTGGACTAAATGTAGGATTTGCCAGATAAGATGCCTTTTTCAATTTCACCGAAAAGGAGGGGGGACTGGTAGTCAGGTTTATTTTGGTATAAACGTACCTTTATATCCATCATTTGGAGAAATACAAATAAAATTAACCCTTTGGAAGAATAAAAATTCCTATAAAAGGGAAGGTCTTTTTCGATTTCTCGAATTTGGACGCCACGAGGGGTAGGCCTATCGGGTTTTCTTTTTCAATATCTCAGAAAAAGAAGGGGGTAGGCGTATAGGTTAATTATGGTATTAAAATATCTTTGTATTCACCTTTTGGAAAGGTAAAAAGATAAAATTAACCTTTTGGAAGATTAAAAAGATCCCTGTGAAAGGGAAGGTCCCTTTTCGATTTCTCGAATATGGGTAAAAGTGTGAGTAGGCCTATCCAATTGTCTTTTTCAGTATCTCAGAAAAAGAGGGGGGACTGGCGTAGGGGTTAATTGTGGTATTTGCATACCTTTGTATCTACCTTTTGGAAAGGTAAAAATAAAAATAAACCTTTAGGAAAAACAAGAAATTCCTATAAAAGGGAAAAGTCCGTTTTCGATATCTCAAATTTGGACCAGAAATAGGACATGCAAAAAGCAAATCCCTCCAATTTCTCAAAAACCGTTGACATAGTTCTGATGTCCAGCAAGGCCGCAGGGCCGGCAGGCCCGAGGCCGGCGACTCCCATACGACGACTAAACACTCCAAGTGAGTTCCAATATGAAAGCGCCCCGCAGGGCAAGAAAGCAAAGGTTATAGCTCCCTTTTTCATTTTCTCAGAAAAAGATGGACGACAGGTAGACAGGTTGATTGTGGTATTTTCACACCTTTAATCTAGCCTTATGGAAAAATAAAAAATTAAATATTAAAATTAAAATATAAAAACCCTGTAAAAGGGAAAAGTCTATTTTCGATTTCTCGAATATGGACTGAAAACAGAGCATGCTTGTGGAATAGTATTATTCAGTTTCAGTGTCTCATAAAAAGAGGGGTTTACAGGAAGAATTATTTTGGAATTCATATACCTATAATTCAACCTTTTGAAAAACCCTATGTAATTCCTTGTATTACGGTATAATATCACGTGCGCTCTTTCGGGGTACGAAAAAGCCCTATGTATGGTCCTTTCGAACACAAAATGGAGCGAAGAGGGAAAAAGTTGCAAAACTTCTTCATTTTGTCTGATGTGAGTAACTTATTTGAAAAAACCTGATAATAGGTTTAGTGTGGTGGACAAATATTAATAAAATATGGCCCGTTCTGTAAGGAATGCTCTTACAGAGGAGATAAAACGATGAAAAATATTTACCATATGGTGAATATTAAATCAAAGAGAAATATCCCTGTCCAGGAGTCAAGAAGGAGATCTGATATCATCATGAGTAAACTCTATGAATGGTATCATTTATATATCATCCTTATGCCTATAAATAACGCTTAGAAAAGGCATAACATGATTATTATATGTGGATGTCTTAAACATGTTAAGCGTTATGTGTATTTAAAGCCATCTCTTTTCAAATTTTTTTGAATTGAGATTAAATTGCCATGCTGAGGATGACTTACCAATTAGGCCTATACGTGCTTGTCTTGAACATGTTAGGCGAAATGAGGATCAAGGATAATCTGTCTTCAAAATGTTTTGAATTGAGATTATTTTGTCATGATAAAAATGACTTTCTTTACAAACATGAATTGTTTGTATAATGCCCTATTAAATATGTAGGGGCATAAATTTGTAGACTCCTGGCTCGATGCTAGGGAGTATACTAACGAAACATCACTTAAAATTATTAAGAAATGTCGATGCAAGAGCGTGCATGCAGTTAGTAATACGCGTTTCCGGGATATTTTAATCCCTTCAATCTATTTTCATCGTTTTATCTGCAGTCAGATTTCTCTTATTAAATGATGTTATAAGAGAAATGAAAATATCAGACGCGTTTCTGGTATAATACCGTCATCAGTTACTCTGCGAGGCCATGGATGGACCCTGGCCTGTGCTTTTTAATGCTCGAAAATCGTGTTAAAATAAGCACGATGGTGTAATTTTGCAAGGGCTATTAAACCATATATGTGAGAGGGTGGTTTAAGGTATTAGGCCCTAATAGACTATCTTGTCGTTCTCATGACTCGATATCTGGATCTTCTGAAGACTCCCATATTGGGTTTTCTTCTGGTGGAAGGAAGAAGTCTTCAACATAGGGCCTGCACTTTGGCTCGACATTTGAAAGGGGTGTGAATTCATTTTTGGATACGCCCCTATTATAATTAGGTAATACTCGACTCACACACATTCCCTATTATGTATATACATGTACCACATGTAGTAAATCTGTCTGCTTTATCTGTATTGTGCCGTTCTTAAGCAAATAGTTAAACACGATTTCATCAAACATTATAACAATAGCTCTTTTACAGTGTGCAATCATCCCGGGCAATAATTTGGCAATAATAGAGGATGTGCGTGAAATTATTGATTGGCTCCATACACAGGATTTGAACCGGTGTCCTTCACCGTAATCATGGCGCAATGCAGTGCATTCAATCAAACGTTGTCGTCAACCTATTTGATCGTATAGTGCATTAAATTTGTTATGTGTGTGAGACGAGCTGTCGCGGTAGATTGCAATAGCTTGTAATCATGCTTTTGTTGAATGAATTTGAGTACTCCGCCATATTTACAAAGCCCAATTTAGTGATCCCAGCGAAAGTGAAAAAAAAAATCAAATTGTTACTTTTATAAAAAAAATTTAATAAAAAAAATTGGCAAAAATCCCAAGAAAACGGCAGTATCGACGAAGTTGAAGCCCCATTCAAATAGGCCTACATGTAGCTAATTTATATACTGTCTGTAATTACAGATTCACGTAAATGCATTATTTTTGTCTTAAATACTAATACAAGGGCATTTCAACATAAGAATCCAAACAATTAAGTACCAACATGCACAGCTTTGTCCTTATATCACATTTGGGTTTTAACAAAATGTTATCAAACCTCTACTGTGATTGGCAGCTGCACAAGGCATCTCTTTGATAGCTGATAATGGCCATCCATTCAGCAAGTGGCTACTAACTGACCTTGACAGGCTTGAATGAGCACTGTCATCTGCTACAAAACCATCACACTCTAGAGCTGTGTTCACACATGCACTTATTACCGGTAATATTTTATCTAGGCTTATGTCCGATCGAATTAAATATTTCCGCTAATCCCTTAGTGCGTCCACATTTGTCGGCAATAGCGCTATACGCTGGCGAAGTTACGTAATAATCGGATTAACTACCATAGCAATAGGTGAATCATGCTGATTAGTTGCACCTGTAAGATTAGTATCTTTGAAAAGACCGGTATTGTATTCAATCTATGATTGCAGACATACAGGTGATGAGTGCAACCTGCTTGTAGTACAGCGCGAAATGTTCAAATTTGTTTTCACCTATTGCTATGGTAATTAATCCGATAAATGACGTAACTTCGCCAGCGTATGCCCGACGTGTTATGTCCGTTAAAGCCTATTACCGGTCATAAATCTCTTCTTTCTACATGAGCATCATCAGAAAATTTAACCCGATTTTAAATGTTTTCACTGAAAATTCACTTTCAATAAACGCCCCTCGTTAGAACAAATTACAGACAATGCGGTAGGTATGTCATGTAAGAAAAATGCAAATTCAAAAGTTCCAAAATTAAGACCAATTTTGTATTTATGTAGGTTCTATTATTATTATTATTATTATTATTATTATCATTATCATTATCATTATCATTATTATTATTATTATTATTATTATTATTATTATTATTTTAGTTTGACAAAGTAGTCCCATTTTACAGTAGACTTAGCATTTTATACATGTAGGCCCTACTATGGTGGACATCGTTGAAAAAATGACAAAAATAAAAAAAATTACACTGACTCCCATCATCATTCTATTTTTTTCTTGGGGGGGGGGTCCCAAATTTACAAAAAGTCGGCTTCAATAAAATTGCGACCTCCCCTATTTCGGCAGCAAATATTTTATGACCCCCCCACCCCAACCCCCCCCCCCCAAAAAAAAAAGGCATCAGTCTTTTTGAATAAAATAAACACACTATCTGTAGTCATGCTGTGTTGTGACTCCCTACATTTTGGTCATCAAAATATTTTATGACACCCCTATTTTTCTTTCCGTATATATTTGGGACCCCCCTAATCATCTTATAAAATGCAATTGCATGCCTTTCTGTTATCATGCTTATGGCTTAATAAATTTCATCTCCATCTACATCCAGGGCCATACTGCCCCCCCCCCCACTGAACCCTCTGGGGTTAACATTTGCTACCCCCCCGAAACTCGTGTAGGTTATCCCAATAAGGATGGTCAATTGCTCCTGCGCCTGAATTTTTCACCCGATCATGGAGGGTGCGATGGAGAGTTTTCAGTGCCTTTATCACTACAGGTATCTGCTCCCCAGACCGTATGGGGACCCCCCCCCCCCTTGTCATGTAATAGCGTCCCAAAGCTTTTGTTATCCCAGAAATCTCTCCAAATTTTGAGTATAGCCAATGTTTCCTTGTCATTCCAATTGACCCCTCTATGGAAACGGGAAATCACAAGCAGCAAATAAAAAAAGAAGCTAAATGTTTTTAATGTTCATTTTCAATGATTCTACCTGTTCAGTAATAATTCTTCCTGTTATAGTGAACGCTCCCATTTACTCATCTAACGGTGATGTTCGAAAAAAATAATCGCATCCCCAGGCCTTGCCGTTTGAGGCGAGCGACGATCGCTCTCGCTCGCCGCCGCTCGCCCAAACTCGATTTTTAGTGAGCGATTTTCCACTCGCCATAGACACTAAATATCACTCGCTGCGAATCTCCCAAAATCAGCCACTGAATCAGCCATTTCAGTATTTAATCGATGCTGTACTCCCTCTAAGCGTAGAAAGTGAAAAATGTTAGCGCGCTTCGCGCGCATTTCAACATAAATGTACATAAATACCGTGTCAAGACAGAAACTCTACTTGATTATTTCCTAAATAAGTGATATTTGTGAAAATTCGACCACTCGCCTACAATCATGCTAGCGAGTGATTAACCACTCGCCTTTAAAATCTAAGGCCTGCATTTCGCTAGTTTATATTAATATTTGCAGCTGCAGCCATAAATTACTCTGCTTAAAATTTTCCGCGAGTGATATAGGCCTACTCACAATTATATCCGACAGCCCAATAGTGCTGCGTGTCCACACGTAATTACTATTACCGGACGTAACGTTTCGATCGGTCTTAACAGCTCTTAACTCTGGTCATCTTCAGCCTTAAATTGTCGGATTTAAAGCACATTACGTCGGATATAGTAATTTTTTTATATCCGACGCTCATTCACACTGCCACTTATATCCGATACTATTACCGACGTAATTTAAGTCCGGTAATAGTCCGACTGTGTGAACACGACGAGTCGGCAATAGCTCTATGTCCGACGTGTTTATATCCGAGCTATTACCGGTCATAACTAACCGGAAATGGTCAGCAGAGCTAATGTCTCCTTCTCTTGCCAGTTCATTCCTCTATTGCGTTTGATATTCGCACCTGCATCCATGATGATTTTGTTTTATCTCTCACTGGTCACACTATTTATACTCTGCTTCAAATCAGTTGCGCGAGTGATTTAATTTAACCCGGAAGTGTTCTTCACGCTGAATCACGCAGAAAGGTGAAAGGTCACAGTTATATCCGACAGCCCAAAAGCGCTGTTCAGTGTTCACACGTAATTACTATTACCGATCGTAACGTTTCGATCGGTCTTAACAGCTCTTAACCCTGGTCATCTTCGGATTTAAATTGTCGGATTTAAACCACATTACG
Source organism: Amphiura filiformis (assembly GCF_039555335.1). Lineage (NCBI taxonomy): Eukaryota > Metazoa > Echinodermata > Ophiuroidea > Amphilepidida > Amphiuridae > Amphiura > Amphiura filiformis. Next base: position 22,312,620 of record NC_092640.1, read on the forward strand.
TCGGATATAGTTATATCCGACGCTCATTCACACTGCCACTTATACCCGATACTATTACCGACGTAATTTAAGTCCGGTATTAAGTGGTTTAAGTCCGACTGTGTGAACAAGGCTTAGGTTTGACAATGGAGTGAAAGACTATTATTATTGATTAGGCGCGGATTTTAAAAGTACAGCTCCTATGCGTGTATAGCAAAAAATTGGAATAGAATGTTTGGAGTCATGTAACTAAAATACTAAATGCATTCTGCAAAATGTGCTCTATCTGACCAATTTATAAAGCATTTCATTAGCTTTAATTTGACACATTGTTTGACATGTTTGGAATTATGGTAAATCATTAAATAAAATATTTATTAATTAATCAACTATGTCAATTAATTAAAAATTTAATGCAACTTGCATATTTTCTCTGACAGAATTGTAGGATTTGACAAGAGCCATTTTTCTTGTAAGTTTGATTCTTATAACATACCGGTATCGTATTGCGTCCCATTATAGTTACAGAAAAAAATACGCGTGCAGGACACACATACGCACCCCTACACACACACACCCAAAGGATCGTACCGTTTTAAAATCGTATAACATTCTTTGGCGCTAGTAGTAGTAGTAGTAGTAAATTCCAATTTTCTTTGCTTTACCTCACTTGTTCTGCTCAAAATTAAAAGGGGACATATCTGACAGTAAAAGCTTACATTTTATGGAAATTATGTTTAACTATTTTTGTTTAAACAGCACAAAACAGATAAAGCAAAATTACTATACATAGGACTATACATGTATGGTATGCCAGGGACTGTTTAAGAATATATCATTAGATTTATGATATTTACTTCGAGGACTGTTATATATCAAAAATGTGAAAAATATCAAATTTTAATAATTTGTCATAAAATTTGTATTATATCATAAATTTCAATGAAATTTATTTGATATCAGAAAGACATTCTTCGTATTCAGAATGCAATTCGATATGTCTGATGTGCTCTCATGTCCCACAAAAATACTATCGAAACGCTCAAAACGCTCATTCCAGATCCCTTAAAGTCATAATGTACGATCTTATAATATGAATTTGGTTATTTGTTTTCAAACCTGCATATTTGTAATGTTTACAACTTGCACCTAAATGGAATCAGCCAAATTGCTTGTGTTTGTAGGTAAATAGAGCAAAGCTCGACATAAAGTCATAATGTCCTCCCATAGAACTGCGTGTTAAACGGCCAAAATAACAAGCAGTGTTTCTTTCACTTTACCTTATTATTTCAGCTCAAAATTAACAGAAACCATTCCCGATAATTATTACCAGTATTATTTCAGCATTTTGAGTATATAATGACAAATTTCAAATTTGAAGGAAATCGTACATTAAGTCTTTAATTTGGTTAATTTTCTTTGTCTTTTTTTCTTCTTTTCTTGTTTTATTTATTTTCTTTGATTTATATTGCCAGGGTAAGGAGAGGAGGGAACTAAAGGAATATTCAGTGATTTTTTGATTTTTTTTCATCCCGACGATCGTAAAAATCATCAAAATTCAGATTTTGGATACTAGACTGCGGAACTCGGTCTTCATTGATAGTCAGTAATTTTTATATTTTGGACATTACTATGACTATCATTTGAGGACTGAGTTCTTATGATCCGAGGAGCAGTTTCAGACAATTGCTTGGGATTATTGGGGCAGGTTATCTTTTGAATTCTTTCATGACCACTGAAGCATAGTCAAACCTGTCAAGGACACTCGGCGTGAATTGAAAGACCATGTCACTCGCCACAAAAGAATGTCAAAGGTCATAAAACACCAATTTGGTCATTTGGTGTCTTCTGCTATCTAAAGGCCTTATATGGCTGATTTTGTACCTTTCGTCATTGTCATAGATGTGCTAACAAAGCTTGCTAGTGCAGTGGTTCAGCCGAAAGCCGTGTGTCTAAGGCAAAAAATAATGCATTTACGTGAGTGTGTAATTTATATACCGGTACTGACAGTATATAAATTAGCTACATGTATTTGAATGGGGCTTCAACTTCGTCAATACTGTCGTTTTCCTGTTTTGTTTTTTTTGCCATTTGTTTTCATTAAAAAATTTATAAGCGTAACAATTTGATTTTTTTTTTCACTTTCGCTGGGATCACTGAATGGGGCTTTGTAGCGCGGATTATTCAAAACTTGTTTTTACCTACTGCTATATATATAGTATTAATCCGATTATTACATAACTTTGCCAGCGTATTCAAGACATAGGTTATGTAAGGGATAAACCAACGTACTTTGGATAAACTGTACATGGGTATAGAGGCCCTGCATGCTTTTATTGATTGGCTCCAAACAAAGGATTTGAAATGTGTCCTTCACCGTAATCACGGCGCAGTAGCCTACAGTCCATTCAATCAAATGTTGTCAGTGTGCGAGACGAACGATGTATAAAAAAATCTCGAAGTCACATCATCACTTATCATGCTTAATATTGTAAAAAGTTTGTCCAATATACTGTGTGTAGGCCTATTGTTCCCGGATATTGTCAATGCACTCAAGCAAACAGGTATTATATTTTGAAAAGGCCGCTATAGTATATTCACATGGGTGTCTTGAATGGCCAATCATATGGGACATAATCAAATTGCAGTGACTGCTTCCTTTGTTACCACATGTCAGTCATCTTGTGATTATTGGACCATGTAAACCTGCAAAAAACGAGCCAAAGTGCAGGCCCTATGAACCCCTGCTTTCCATGGCTAGATCGTACAGCATGTTGAGAGTTGGGGAGCCAGGACGAGTGTCTTCAAAAAGAGTGCTTTCGTCTGGGACTGAATTCTTTGAAGAGTTCAGTCTTGCTCTAACCAGTATATCGCTCAGGTTCTGAGCTCTACTGAATGCTATTATTGGGACCTCTGGGAAGATTTTTTTCAAAGAGGGGTGATCTTTGATGATGTCCCAATACTTCAGAATGGCATGCTTAATATGTTTCCCACAGATCTGAGGGAAATATTGAGATTTGAATACCAAGGGATCTTATTTGATCTCACTGGTTTTTCAGTTAAGTATGCCTGTCTGCTTTCAAAGTTCACTTCTTTCGAAGCTGCATTGATCTCTTTGAGGTTATAACCTCTGCTTAGAAGTTTTTCTATGAAGATTGATTTTCTATCTTCGAAAGACTTTTTGTCGCTTGAATTCCTAATCAGTCTTATGAGTTCTCCTTTGATGAAGCCTTTGAAGACTGAAGGGTTATGACATGAGCTTCTGTCCAGGTAGCCCCACGTCTCTGTGGGTTTGGTGAAGCATTTTATGTCAAGTATATTTGACGATAGAAAGCGAACCCCTTTATAGATGGTCAGATCTAGGAACTGGATTTCGTTTTCCGATGCTACATGTGTGAACTTGAGAGATGGGTGGAGATCGTTGATCTTGGAGACGAATATTTCAAGTTGCTCCTGTGACCCTGACCACATCAGGAGGGAGTCATCCATGTACACATGGAAAGAGATGACGTGTTCGTCCATGTGGAGTATTTTTTGGACCAACTTGTTTGCGACAAGGCAACTCAGGGACACGCTTGATCTTAGACCCATCGGTGTTCCTGAGGTTTGAAGGAAGTACTGGCCGTTGAATTCAAAAGCATTTCTGAATAGCACCAGTGTCAGAAGTTTCTCCATATATTTTAAGCTGGGCATGGGAGGATCGAATGAAAGTGGATCTACTCCTTCTAATGCATCTAAAGCAACCTCGAGTGCCTCTCTTTGGGGAACTGAGGTGAACATGCTAACAATGTCGATGCTTGCCAAAATTATATTGGAGGTGAGAATTAGCTTTTCAATCTTCCGGATAGTGTCAGATGTATCTTTGAGATACGTAGGTGCTTTCTGTACTTCCGGTAACAGATAGTGATCTAGAAATTCTGAGATCCTGTTCAGTGGGGCTCCACAGTGTGAGGTCACCGGGCGGCCTATAAAGGTGCCACTTTTAGGTGTCTTATGTACTTTTGGTAACATAAAAAACACTGGAGTTTTTGTTTGCGAGCTCTCCACTGGATCTAGATAGTCTGCCAGAGCCTCGTCTATCTCTTTTGCAAGTAGCATTTCATTGATTACATCACTCACCATTTGAATGGTGTCCGTGGTCATATCGTAATCCAGCTTGAGATAAGAATTACGGTCGTAAAGTTGCCTGTGACCCTCGGATATGTAGTCTTTTTTTGATAAGATACAAATCCCTCTCCCTTTATCGAATTTTTTCAAAACGATATTTGGGTTATTTTTCAGTCTTTTTATGGCTAGGAGCTCATCCTTGCCAATGTTGGGTTGTGCAGTTTCGATCGGAACGTCTGCTAATTCCGTTCTCACACCCTCTAAGTAGTCTTCTAAGCCTATACTTGGAGCCAGACCAGGGGTCCATGATGATGGATTTCTGACCTGTGTCTGGATTTCCAACCTCTCATTGCTGCATAGAATCTAATTCTCATGTTTCTAGCAAAATCATCTGCTGCTTGCATAAGGGTGCGTTTAGCAGGTTTGCTAGGTGTAGGTATGAAGGATAAACCTCTAGAAAGCGCTAAAATTTCTGAGTCTGAAAGTTCATAGTCAGAAAGATTCTTGACGAATTGTTTTGCTTTGTTAACCAATTGTTTCCTGATTAGGCATCTGGTTTGTGTTCTTTTCAATATATTAGACTTTCTTTTCTTACGTCTAATGTGTGTAGATTCCCTGTGAGGGTGCCTGTGGAAATGGCGGCCCATTTTAGAATATAAAAAAGGTTTTGGGTTTACACAATTTATTGCGTTAAACCCCTTATTTATATAAAATAAAAGAAGGAAAATACTCAATTCTCTAATCTGTATTCTGATTAAGAGTGAAAGAGAACAACACTAGACAGGTGTCCGACTTTTGTCTTTCTTCCTTTTGTCTAGCAGCCAGCTGACACTGAGTGAACTCGGTGGATGGTTATGATGCAAGTGACAGAGAAATTAGGAACCGTTTGCTTTTGTAAAAAGCACTGATTCCCAAACCGGATCCTATCAAGTTCTATTTCATGATTGGCTCTATGGGCACTTGTCCCTAGCCAATCCTGTTGTTCGGTTGACAGGGTAATTTGTGATTGGTTGAGTGGATTGCGCTGAGGAACCTTCCTGGATCCGACCCAAGTTAGTGGTATGTATGGGCGCCAAAATCTTTGGCTTTATGGGTCTTCACTATTTATTGTGTTGAAAGACCTGTTTATTTATTTTATAAAATAAGGGTAAAGGGAAAATATAAAGAATTACTCTCGTATAATTATGAGATAAAGCAAAAAGAGGGGTACTCTTTTTACGAGTATTGCTGGCTCTGGAATGAGCCGTATGGTTTCACCTTGGTAAAACGTGTGACATTAAGTCAATCTCTTTTAGGAGTATTTGGTGGCTCTGAAAAGAGCCGTTTGGTTTGCAGCGGTCCACTATCGTGGTTTTACACTGTGCTTTTAACCTCTTTCCCAAAGAGGAATTCCAATGTTTTTTCGGTTCCGGACTTTTGGTGGCTCTGAAAAGAGCCGTTTGGTTTGCAGCGATCCACTATCGTGGTTTCACACTGTGCTTTTACCTCTTTTAGGGGTATTCTAAACCTATTCGTCCCTCAAGCGTCTGACAAATGCTTCATCCTGCGTTTTAGTCATGTCTTCAAACATGTCTTCAAACTTCGCCTTGGCTCGAACTGCCTTTTACACCTGCTCATACGTGAAGGAGTGAGTCACTTCTTGACGGTGTTTCCTTCGGATCGGGTTCCTATGGTCCCCTTTTGCTAGTGCTGGCATGAGTGTTTTGAGAAGGCTGCGTCTCCCTAAAAGAACTTGGTTCTTTTAGAACCAAATTCTTGTTCTGATGTCGAGTTGTCCTTTTCGGAAAACATCTAACGGGTTTTCAAGCTGGGTTTGTTTAAATAAAGACCCAGTCTTTATCCAATTGCTTGAGTAAAACCAGTGGAGAGCAAAGCACAAACCATCCCAGTGGGCCGCTGCGAACCAAGTGAAGAGAAAAAAAAGAAACAATTGCTTTTATTAAAAGCATGGATCCAAAATCGGATCCTAGCGAGTCCTATCTTGCCATTGGCTAAGATATTAATAACCTCGGCCAATCATATAGCCTTTCGGTCAATTAATTTTTTCATTGGCTGGCTGGAAAAGGCGCTAGGAATGGCAAGCTTGAGAGAAGGATCCTACGGAAACTTGTTCCTGAAATCTGGCTCAGTGAGATTAACCAATCAGGTCCCGAAGCGGTTTTTAATTTTTTTGATTGGTTGATGAATTTTTTGAAAAGAAAGGACGGGAATGAACAGAACCTGCTAAAAGATCCAGAAGATAAAGTCTTTTTGGTATTTTCATACCTTCTTAGGGGGGTTTTAAAGGTAGGCCTATCGGCTGCCTTTATATATAATGCTTTTTCTCTTGGGTGGAATAAAAATGCATTTATTCCGTGAAATATTTTCTGGTGTAGGAAAAATAGATAGGGTACATTCCACTCTTAGTACCAACTTTATTCCACAGTGGAATCCATTTTATTCCGTCCTGGAATAAAAACATTTTATAAAAACTTTATTCTTTCTTAGGAAATGAAAAGAAAGTTTCCCTTACAAAGAGGAAAAGAAATTAATTTTCAACAAGATGAATAAAGTTCCTATAAAAGGAAGGTTCCATTTTCGATTTCTCGAATTTGGGCAAAATGAAGGAAGGCCTATTGAGTTATCTTTTTCAATTTCTCAGAAAAAGATGAAAAAATCCCTTTAAAGGGAAAGGTCCATTTTCAATTTCTCGAAGTTGGACTAGGAAAAAGATGAGCCAATGGAGAAGTTTTTCCAATTTCTCAGAAAAAGAGGGGGCAGGTATTCAGGTTTACTGTGGTATAAATATACCTTTATATCCATCTCTCGATAGATATAAAAAAGAAAAACCTTTTGGAATAATTCAAATGAATTTTTTGAAAAGTCCATTTCAAATTTCTCGAATTTGGACTAAATGTAGGATTTGCCAGATAAGATGCCTTTTTCAATTTCACTGAAAAGGAGGGGGGACTGCTAGTCAGGTTTATTTTGGTATAAACGTACCTTTATATCCATCATTTGGAGAAATACAAATAAAATTAACCCTTTGGAAGAATAAAAAATTCCTATAAAAGGGAAGGTCTTTTTCGATTTCTCGAATTTGGACGCCACGAGGGGTAGGCCTATCGGGTTTTCTTTTCAATATCTCAGAAAAAGAAGGGGGTAGGCGTATAGGTTAATTATGGTATTAAAATATCTTTGTATTCACCTTTTGGAAAGGTAAAAGATAAAATTAACCTTTTGGAAGATTAAAAGATCCTGTGAAAGGGAAGGTCCTTTTCGATTTCTCGAATATGGGTAAAAGTGTGAGTAGGCCTATCCAATTGTCTTTTTCAATACCTGCCCCCCCTCTTTTTCTGAGAAATTGGAAAAACTTCTCCATTGGCTCATCTTTTTCCTAGTCCAACTTCGAGAAATTGAAAATGGACCTTTCCCTTTAAAGGGATTTTTTTCATCTTTTTCTGAGAAATTGAAAAAGATAACTCAATAGGCCTTCCCTTAATTTTGCCCAAATTCGAGAAATCGAAAATGGAACCTTCCCTTTTATAGGAACTTTATTCATCTTGTTGAAAATTAATTTCTTTTCCCTCTTTGTAAGGAAACTTTCTTTTCATTTCCTAAGAAAGAATAAAGTTTTTATAAAATGTTTTTATTCCAGGACGGAATAAAATGGATTCCACTGTGGAATAAAGTTGGTACTAAGAGTGGAATGTACCCTATCTATTTTTCCTACACCAGAAAATATTTCACGGAATAAATGCATTTTTATTCCACCCAAGAGAAAAAGCATTATATATAAAGGCAGCCGATAGGCCTACCTTTAAAACCCCTAAGAAGGTATGAAAATACCAAAAAGACTTTATCTTCTGGATCTTTTAGCAGGTTCTGTTCATTCCCGTCCTTTCTTTTCAAAATTTTTTTATTTTCCCGTCACTTGGTTTGCAGCGAGCCATTGGGATGGTTTGCGCTCTATTCAATTCATGACTCGAGCATCTAAGACTTGAGTATAATGTTCTACAAACTCAGTTTGTAAAACCGTACAATGTTTACCGGAAAGGACCACTCGACGCTTGAACAAGATTTAGGTTCTATAAGAACCGAGTTCTTTTTATAAGAGTCGTCGCAACCTCCGCAGCACTAGCAGGGATGAAAAACCCGAACAGAAGGAATTGCTGTCAAGAGTGAGCAGTTATAACGACAGTTTGGACTGAAAACTTGACTAAAGTGCAGGATAAGGCATATGTCAGACGTTTAGGGACTCTCTCCTTCGTGTATGAGCAGGTGTAAATGGTCGAAAGATCGCACCACGCTCCCGCCAGTCTTCATGGCCGCCTCGGCTCCCTCCTGAGCCACCTTGTACCCTTGAGAAGGGTGCGCCTTCTGTCTCCACTTGTAGCACAAAGGTACAACTACGGTACCGGCTACTAAGTAACCTCTCGGCCCTTTTAAGAGCCACCATATGCTCCAAAAAGAGAATGACTAATGTCTAAAGGTAAACAGTTTCACGCTTTACTTCTGAAAAACAAACGGCTCTTTTCAGAGCCACCAACACTCCTAAAAGAGAATGTCTTTTGTCACAAATCTCACCAAAGTGATACCAAAGTAAGCATTTCTCCTTATAAGACTCTTTCCTAAATCGTAACACGACATAAGGTAGTAGTCTGTCCTTTTGTGAAAAGGAAATACAATTCTGGGGTTTTGTCATTGATTTCCAGTTTTCCCGTACGTAGCGTACTAAAACACTATCTGTAGCCGTGGCTTACGGGTGTACAGTCCGCTTCAAACAGGGCCTCACCCGCCCAGAGTTTCAATACACTACTCCACTTACCTAGTTTTTACCTTTGTAAAACAAACGGCTCTTTTCAGAGCCACCAACACTCCTAAAAGAGAATGTTTTGTGCCACCAATACTTCTCAAAAGCATGATTTCTAGCTAGCCAATGAAAAAATTAATTGACCCAATTGCCACATGATTGGCCTAGGTCAGTTATTTCTCAGCCAATGGCAGGACAGGACTTGCCAGAGACATTGCTGTGATCCTTTTTCAATCCTGCTTTTTATAAAAGCAAGGGTCTTTTCTATTTCACTTCACTTGGTTCGCAGCGGCCCACTGGAGTTGGTTTGTGCTTCAGAGTATGTCACTTAAGCAATTTAAAAAGTCTAAATTTAACAAGCTCAGTTTGAGAAATCGCACGATGTTTTCCGATAAGGACAACTCGTCGCTTGAACAGGAACCAGGTTCTAAAGAACCAAGTTCTTTAATGGAAACGCAGCCTGCGCAGGATAGTCATGCCAGCACTAACAGGGATGTAAATCCCGACAAGAAGGATATTTTGTCAAATGTGACCCACTCCTTCGTATATGAGCAGGTAAAAACGGTCGAAAGATCGTACCACGCTCTAGCCAGTTTGGAAGCTAAAAGGGACTTCTATTCGAGCTTACTAGAAGATTCCAAAGCAACGATTCCTGTCAACCTTCAGAGCAGAAGGGTTCTGCCACTTTTGGCCCAGGGTTATAACTTTTCAGTTCGAGCCAGGGCCGAGATTGAAAACATGACTAAAGCGCACGATAAGGCATTTGTTAGACGCTTGAGGGATGATCTCGTTACAAGAATAATTCCGGAATGCGAACAAGCTTGTTTGGAAACAGTCAAGAAGGCGGATAAGAAAATTCAAGAAGAATGCTTACCGCTAGAATTAGCTAAAGCTACAAAAATCTTCCAAGACGAAGTCTCTAAGAAGGAGAAAACAGAAGTACCCACTTCAAAAACAGGAACTCGACAAAATCCACGAAGAAACCCACTTCTTCGCCGATAGAGAAAAGACAACAGCAGAAGAGGCGACGTCAGGGCTATCAGCCCCCGCCGCACTTCTATCCTCCACCACCAATGTGGAACTGGGACCAGAGACCCTACTGGAACTCCTCAAAACGAGGTAAAAAGCACAGTGTGAAACCACGATAGTGGACCGCTGCAAACCAAACGGCTCTTTTCAGAGCCACCACATACTCCTAAAAGAGAATGTCTTGTGTCGTTCGGTTTACTTTGGTGAATAATACTCATAAGAAGAGTCCCACACTTATTGTTTCACTACACAGTTTAACGAGAGTAATTAAGTTTTATTCTCTTTCCTTTTATTTTATAAAACAAATATATGTTATTATATTTTTTTATAAAAAATTAGTCTTTCATAAATTTATTTATGAAGACCCATAAGGGCTATAAATTTTTGGCGCCCATTTTCACAGCTAATTTGGGCTTAATCCACAAAGGTTCCTTGGCGCAATTACATCAACCAATCAAAAAAATTAAAAACCGCTTCGGGACCTGATTGGTTAATCTCACTGAGCCAGATTTCAGGAACAAGTTTCCGTAGGATCCTTCTCTCAAGCTTGCCATTCCTAGCGCCTTTTCCAGCCAGCCAATGAAAAAATTAATGACCGAAAGGCTATATGATTGGCCGAGGTTATTAATATCTTAGCCAATGGCAAGATAGGACTCGCTAGGATCCGATTTTGGATCTATGCTTTTAATAAAAGCAATTGTTTCTTTTTTCTCTTCACTTGGTTCGCAGCGGCCCACTGGGATGGTTTGTGCTTTGCTCTCCACTGGTTTTACTCAAGCAATTGGATAAAGACTGGGTCTTTATTTAAACAAACCCAGCTTGAAAACCCGTTAGATGTTTTCCGAAAAGGACAACTCGACATCAGAACAAGAATTTGGTTCTAAAAGAACCAAGTTCTTTTAGGAGACGCAGCCTTCTCAAAACACTCATGCCAGCACTAGCAAAAGGGGACCATAGGAACCCGATCCGAAGGAAACACCGTCAAGAAGTGACTCACTCCTTCACGTATGAGCAGGTGTAAAAGGCAGTTCGAGCCAAGGCGAAGTTTGAAGACATGTTTGAAGACATGACTAAAACGCAGGATGAAGCATTTGTCAGACGCTTGAGGGACGAATAGGTTTAGAATACCCCTAAAAGAGGTAAAAGCACAGTGTGAAACCACGATAGTGGATCGCTGCAAACCAAACGGCTCTTTTCAGAGCCACCAAAAGTCCGGAACCGAAAAAACATTGGAATTCCTCTTTGGGAAAGAGGTTAAAAGCACAGTGTAAAACCACGATAGTGGACCGCTGCAAACCAAACGGCTCTTTTCAGAGCCACCAAATACTCCTAAAAGAGATTGACTTAATGTCACACGTTTTACCAAGGTGAAACCATACGGCTCATTCCAGAGCCAGCAATACTCGTAAAAAGAGTACCCCTCTTTTTGCTTTATCTCATAATTATACGAGAGTAATTTTTTATATTTTCCTTTACCCTTATTTTATAAATAAATACACAGGTCTTTCAACACAATAAATAGTGAAGACCCATAAAGCCAAAGATTTTGGCGCCCATACATACCACTAACTTGGGTCGGATCCAGGAAGGTTCCTCAGCGCAATCCACTCAACCAATCACAAATTACCCTGTCAACCGAACAACAGGATTGGCTAGGGACAAGTGCCCATAGAGCCAATCATGAAATAGAACTTGATAGGATCCGGTTTGGGAATCAGTGCTTTTTACAAAAGCAAACGGTTCCTAATTTCTCTGTCACTTGCATCATAACCATCCACCGAGTTCACTCAGTGTCAGCTGGCTGCTAGACAAAAGGAAGAAAGACAAAAGTCGGACACCTGTCTAGTGTTGTTCTCTTTCACTCTTAATCAGAATACAGATTAGAGAATTGAGTATTTTCCCTTCTTTTATTTTATATAAATAAGGGGGTTTAACGCAATAAATTGTGTAAACCCAAAACCTTTTTTCTGCCTCCGCAGGAGGTAGTTTGCTTTGAAATTGACACCTAAAATGCCGCACATTGTGCGGCATGTAGGCCGATTGTACAAATTTATATTCTGACAAGTACTCTAATTTCCGCCCAATATTGAGAGCCCAATATATATCCCCCACCTCCATGCGCCATACATAAATTCGCCCATCGCCATTTCCGAATGTTCAAAAAGGTAATCACGCTTCCTCAGCAAGTGCAATAAATTAGCATTAAAATTAATCTTATTCTATAGGGATTCTAGAAACACATAGCACGTGGCGCCAATGGCGTGGGTCTATCAAGTTAATGAATTATGCATTAGAATATTTTCAAACTCATATGTTGTATAATTGAAGACCGAAAAAAAAAGACTAGCTTGCGTATGCCGTCCTGTAAACCAGACCAAAAATGCCATACTGCGCAGGTCAGCAACCAATCACGGCGCGCCTTTGTCATGACGTCAGACGCAAACTAGTCTTTTTTTAATTCGGTCTTTAATTATAGGTTATAGCCTCAGCGCTCATGATTCAGCAGCTTTATCGTAGAAGACAAGTTGGAAAACCGTTATGCTGTGGCAATGGGAATACACATCAAACAAGGTTTAATTTCATGATTACATGAAACCTGATTATCATTGCAAAAACTTGGGCTGGATAGGTTGAAGCTGACGTTCATGGCGACACTTTGGATGTGATAATTTGACATCATGGATTGTTTTGTGCAAAATTGAGGTATTTTTGTGCCGCGGCGAGTCAGCAGACCGACTGGCATGCATGCTAGGCTCGACTAGGCCACAATCATGATCATGATGCATTTGAACTGCAATGTATGGTATGATACGCCTAGCCGCGCCTATGGCGGGCTTCATTGCTGTTCAAATACATGTACTAAAGTATTGCAATTTTATTGCGGTGATATAATTCGGAATAATTCGTTTTAAAGTATTTGCTTCCCCAATTCCCATGCGTGGTTGGTCATGTATCAGTTTTTTATGTTCTACTGAGTACTGTTGCAATATTTTTTGCATGCATACCCATGACCGTTTCAAGACTTTGACTGAGAAATTTGCTTTTTGTTTGTTAAGATAAAAAAAAAAATAAAATGCAAGAATCATCTTTCCCTACACAATACTTCTTACAAACAAGGTGTTGATATTGGCCCTTTCGATGCAAGACAAAGCACAAATGAAGGAAACAAAACAAAACAATAATGTTTTTGATTTTTTATTCAATTACACATACAAAAGAGTAATGGCCTATAAAAAGACCCCCCTAATTTACTAAATATAATAATATTAATATACAAAAGAGTAATGGCCTATAAAAAGACCCCCCTAATTTACTAAATATAATAATATTAATATTATTTTAGTCCTGAATACAAAATATAATAAACAAGCATAAAAAAATCTGATACGAAAATTTGTTACTCTGAAACGTTACAATCGTAATTTTCAGTCAAAAAATCCACGAGAAATGACTCTTGATACAACTTGGGGATATATGCATTTAAAAAACAGAAACGGCTGCCTGCATCTGGAACTCTTCATATCTGAAAGTTTGAAGGTCTTATTTCATACATCAGAATTATCTGCAAGATTGCAAGATGGCTTTAGGTGACCGTGGCCCTATTGGCAAAATGCACAAATTTAGATTTTCTTTCTATTTAAATAATATGTTAAAGCTTATGCCCTGTAGATTACATTCGGTTCTTGAGATATGGCCTGTCAAAATGGTGCGAACCCAAAACAAAAAAATGGCAACAACTTTCTTTTTATTTTCTATATTTTTGACAAGTCCAGTTGCCAGATGATTTTCTAATTACATGCATGAATTATGCAAAGTAAAGATTTCAGATACAATTAAAAAAGAGCTATAGTAGGCCTACTGAGGCATGGTACATGGGTAGAACACACACTGTAGACCTACTACACACATGACAAAATTACGGTTGCGTTTTGGCAAATTTCAATTTGCATAATTAATTAGGGCCACTTATTAGAAAAGTTGATTAGGGCCCTAATTAATTATGCAAATGGAAATTTGCATGGAAAAAACATCCATGGGTTTTATATCTTATTTTGTAGCCGATCTGAACATTTTACTTTGTATAATACTTGCATATATAATTAGAAAATAAGGCCTAACTGACAAAATTGCATAACAAAAATAAAAGAAATTTGTTGCCAACTTCTTGGTTTCGCGCCATTTTGACAGGCCATATATTTTGGTAACCGAATATCCGATTAAAATAAAATTTTCAGTCTTGTAATCAGAAGAGAATGGACTCACATATTTCAATCAGACAAAAATCTATATCCAATAGCGTTACCTTCAAGCTAGCATTATAAGTGTCTCCTTAACTAATAATAAAAGGTGCCCACTGGTATCTTGGAGGCATTGTCTTTTTTAAAGACATTTCTTGTTATATTCTAAAATGGGCCGCCATTTCCACAGGCACCCTCACAGGGAATCTACACACATTAGACGTAAGAAAAGAAAGTCTAATATATTGAAAAGAACACAAACCAGATGCCTAATCAGGAAACAATTGGTTAACAAAGCAAAACAATTCGTCAAGAATCTTTCTGACTATGAACTTTCAGACTCAGAAATTTTAGCGCTTTCTAGAGGTTTATCCTTCATACCTACACCTAGCAAACCTGCTAAACGCACCCTTATGCAAGCAGCAGATGATTTTGCTAGAAACATGAGAATTAGATTCTATGCAGCATAGCAATGAGAGGTTGGAAATCCAGACACAGGTTCAGAAATCCATCATCATGGACCCCTGGTCTGGCTCCAAGTATAGGCTTAGAAGACTACTTAGAGGGTGTGAGAACGGAATTAGCAGACGTTCCGATCGAAACTGCACAACCCAACATTGGCAAGGATGAGCTCCTAGCCATAAAAAGACTGAAAAATAACCCAAATATCGTTTTGAAAAAATTCGATAAAGGGAGAGGGATTTGTATCTTATCAAAAAAAGACTACATATCCGAGGGTCACAGGCAACTTTACGACCGTAATTCTTATCTCAAGCTGGATTACGATATGACCACGGACACCATTCAAATGGTGAGTGATGTAATCAATGAAATGCTACTTGCAAAAGAGATAGACGAGGCTCTGGCAGACTATCTAGATCCAGTGGAGAGCTCGCAAACAAAAACTCCAGTGTTTTTTATGTTACCAAAAGTACATAAGACACCTAAAAGTGGCACCTTTATAGGCCGCCCGGTGACCTCACACTGTGGAGCCCCACTGAACAGGATCTCAGAATTTCTAGATCACTATCTGTTACCGGAAGTACAGAAAGCACCTACGTATCTCAAAGATACATCTGACACTATCCGGAAGATTGAAAAGCTAATTCTCCCATCAAATATAATTTTGGCAAGCATCGACATTGTTAGCATGTTCACCTCAGTTCCCCAAAGAGAGGCACTCGAGGTTGCTTTAGATGCATTAGAAGGAGTAGATCCACTTTCATTCGATCCTCCCATGCCCAGCTTAAAATATATGGAGAAACTTCTGACACTGGTGCTATTCAGAAATGCTTTTGAATTCAACGGCCAGTACTTCCTTCAAACCTCAGGAACACCGATGGGTCTAAGATCAAGCGTGTCCCTGAGTTGCCTTGTCGCAAACAAGTTGGTCCAAAAAATACTCCACATGGACGAACACGTCATCTCTTTCCATGTGTACATGGATGACTCCCTCCTGATGTGGTCAGGGTCACAGGAGCAACTTGAAATATTCGTCTCCAAGATCAACGATCTCCACCCATCTCTCAAGTTCACACATGTAGCATCGGAAAACGAAATCCAGTTCCTAGATCTGACCATCTATAAAGGGGTTCGCTTTCTATCGTCAAATATACTTGACATAAAATGCTTCACCAAACCCACAGAGACGTGGGGCTACCTGGACAGAAGCTCATGTCATAACCCTTCAGTCTTCAAAGGCTTCATCAAAGGAGAACTCATAAGACTGATTAGGAATTCAAGCGACAAAAAGTCTTTCGAAGATAGAAAATCAATCTTCATAGAAAAACTTCTAAGCAGAGGTTATAACCTCAAAGAGATCAATGCAGCTTCGAAAGAAGTGAACTTTGAAAGCAGACAGGCATACTTAACTGAAAAACCAGTGAGATCAAATAAGATCCCCTTGGTATTCAAATCTCAATATTTCCCTCAGATCTGTGGGAAACATATTAAGCATGCCATTCTGAAGTATTGGGACATCATCAAAGATCACCCCTCTTTGAAAAAAATCTTCCCAGAGGTCCCAATAATAGCATTCAGTAGAGCTCAGAACCTGAGCGATATACTGGTTAGAGCAAGACTGAACTCTTCAAAGAATTCAGTCCCAGACGAAAGCACTCTTTTTGAAGACACTCGTCCTGGCTCCCCAACTCTCAACATGCTGTACGATCTAGCCATGGAAAGCAGGGGTTTTGAAGACTTCTTCCTTCCACCAGAAGAAAACCCAATATGGGAGTCTTCAGAAGATCCAGATATCGAGTCATGAGAACGACAAGATAGTCTATTTGGGCCTAAACCACCCTCTCACATATATGGTTTAATAGCCCTTGCAAAATTACACCATCGTGCTTATTTTAACACGATTTTCGAGCATTAAAAAGCACAGGCCAGGGTCCATCCATGGCCTCGCAGAGTAACTGATGACGGTATTATACCAGAAACGCGTCTGATATTTTCATTTCTCTTATAACATCATTTAATAAGAGAAATCTAACTACAGATAAAACGATGAAAATAGATTGAAGGGATTAAAATATCCCGGAAACGCGTATTACTAACTGCATGCACGCTCTTGCATCGACATTTCTTAATAATTTTAAGTGATGTTTCGTTAGTATACTCCCTAGCATCGAGCCAGGAGTCTACAAATTTATGCCCCTACATATTTAATAGGGCATTATACAAACAATTCATGTTTGTAAAGAAAGTCATTTTTATCATGACAAAATAATCTCAATTCAAAACATTTTGAAGACAGATTATCCTTGATAGTCATTTCGCCTAACATGTTCAAGACAAGCACGTATAGGCCTAATTGGTAAGTCATCCTCAGCATGGCAATTTAATCTCAATTCAAAAAAATTTGAAAAGAGATGGCTTTAAATACACATAACGCTTAACATGTTTAAGACATCCACACATAATAATCATGTTATGCCTTTTCTAAGCGTTATTTATAGGCATAAGGATGATATATAAATGATACCATTCATAGAGTTTACTCATGATGATATCAGATCTCCTTCTTGACTCCTGGACAGGGATATTTCTCTTTGATTTAATATTCACCATATGGTAAATATTTTTCATCGTTTTATCTCCTCTGTAAGAGCATTCCTTACAGAACGGGCCATATTTTATTAATATTTGTCCACCACACTAAACCTATTATCAGGTTTTTTCAAATAAGTTACTCACATCAGACAAAATGAAGAAGTTTTGCAACTTTTTCCCTCTTCGCTCCATTTTGTGTTCGAAAGGACCATACATAGGGCTTTTTTCGTGCCCCGAAAGAGCGCACGTGATATTATACCGTAATACAAGGAATTACATAGGGTTTTTCAAAAGGTTGAATTATAGGTATATAAATTCCAAAATAATTCTTCCTGTAAACCCCTCTTTTATGAGACACTGAAACTGAATAATACTATTCCACAAGCATGCTCTGTTTTCAGTCCATATTCGAGAAATCGAAAATAGACTTTTCCCTTTTACAGGGTTTTTATATTTTAATTTTAATTTTAATTTTTATTTTTCCATAAGGCTAGATTAAAGGTGTGAAAATACCACAATCAACCTGTCTACCTGTCGTCCATCTTTTTCTGAGAAAATGAAAAAGGGAGCTATAACCTTTGCTTTCTTGCCCTGCGGGGCGCTTTCATATTGGAACTCACTTGGAGTGTTTAGTCGTCGTATGGGAGTCGCCGGCCTCGGGCCTGCCGGCCCTGCGGCCTTGTTGGACATCAGAACTATGTCAACGGTTTTTGAGAAATTGGAGGGTTTTGCTTTTTGCATGTCCTATTTCTGGTCCAAATTTGAGATATCGAAAACGGACTTTTCCCTTTTATAGGAATTTCTTGTTTTTCCTAAAGGTTTATTTTTATTTTTACCTTTCCAAAAGGTAGATACAAAGGTATGCAAATACCACAATTAACCCCTACGCCAGTCCCCCTCTTTTTCTGAGATACTGAAAAAGACAATTGGATAGGCCTACTCACACTTTTACCCATATTCGAGAAATCGAAAAGGACCTTCCCTTTCACAGGGATCTTTTAATCTTCCAAAAGGTTAATTTTATCTTTTACCTTTCCAAAAGGTGAATACAAAGATATTTTAATACCATAATTAACCTATACGCCTACCCCCTTCTTTTTCTGAGATATTGAAAAAGAAAACCCGATAGGCCTACCCCTCGTGGCGTCCAAATTCGAGAAATCGAAAAGACCTTCCCCTTTTATAGGAATTTTTTATTCTTCCAAAGGGTTAATTTTATTTGTATTTCTCCAAATGATGGATATAAAGGTACGTTTATACCAAAATAAACCTGACTACCAGTCCCCCCTCCTTTTCAGTGAAATTGAAAAAGGCATCTTATCTGGCAAATCCTACATTTAGTCCAAATTCGAGAAATTTGAAATGGACTTTTCAAAAAATTCATTTGAATTTTTCCAAAAGGTTTATTCTTTTTTATATCTATCGAGAGATGGATATAAAGGTATATTTATACCACAGTAAACCTGAATACCTGCCCCCCCCCTCTTTTTCTGAGAAATTGGAAAAACTTCTCCATTGGCTCATCTTTTTCCTAGTCCAACTTCGAGAAATTGAAAATGGACCTTTCCCTTTTAAAGGGATTTTTTTCATCTTTTTCTGAGAAATTGAAAAAGATAACTCAATAGGCCTTCCCTTAATTTTGCCCAAATTCGAGAAATCGAAAATGGAACCTTCCCTTTTATAGGAACTTTATTCATCTTGTTGAAAATTAATTTCTTTTCCCTCTTTGTAAGGGAAACTTTCTTTTCATTTCCTAAGAAAGAATAAAGTTTTTATAAAATGTTTTTATTCCAGGACGGAATAAAATGGATTCCACTGTGGAATAAAGTTGGTACTAAGAGTGGAATGTACCCTATCTATTTTTCCTACACCAGAAAATATTTCACGGAATAAATGCATTTTTATTCCACCCAAGAGAAAAAGCATTATATATAAAGGCAGCCGATAGGCCTACCTTTAAAACCCCCTAAGAAGGTATGAAAATACCAAAAAGACTTTATCTTCTGGATCTTTTAGCAGGTTCTGTTCATTCCCGTCCTTTCTTTTCAAAAAATTCTGTTATAACTCCCAGTCCACGAGGTCCCTGCAAAGGTTCCTTATTCTCTGTGGGTTGGACGGCCGGCGAATAGTTAGTATCCTCGCATTCCCCCCGGGGGATGGTCTGAGTATCCCTCGTTAAATGATCCAGGATTTTGCCCCCCCCAAGGCTACTTTGTTCATCCTTAGTAGACGCCTTCTTCTCTCTTTTGGTTTCAAAACCATCAGAAGAAAGTCTTTGAACCTACTCCCTTTCTTTAGGGATTCGAACCCACCGAGGTTATTTTTTGAAAGATATTTTCAAAACTTTTATGCTTTTTCTGGTGGCTCTGAAAAGAGCCGTTCATTTTTTCAAAACTCAAAACCGAAACGTGCCACATCCAAGGCCTTCTTTGTAAGGTCTTACTGTTCCTATACTATAGCACGTCTAAAGGTAGTAGTTTTATCTCTGAATGAAAAGGAAAAATAAATCTTGATTTATGTTAGTGATCTTCTGTTGCCACGTACTTCACGTACTACAACGCCACAGCTAGCCATAGCTCACGGGTATACAGCCCACTACAAACAGGGTCTCACCCGCCTAACATAATAATACACTACTCCACAAACAGGAACGAACCAACAACCAATCAAAAAATTAATAGCCCGTTACGGGACAGGGTTGGCTAGCCTCACTGCGCCAGGCATCCAATCAGGGACAGGTTCCCGTAGGATCCTACTTACGATCTTTGGGAGTTTGCGCTATTTCCAGCCAGCCAATGAAAAAATTAATTGACCAAACGGCTACATGATTGGCCGAGGTCAGCTTTTTCTCAGCCAACGGCAGGACAGAACTCGCTGGGATCCGATTTTCAATCCCTGCTTTTTATAAAAGCATTTGTCTTTTTTATTTTCCCGTCACTTGGTTTGCAGCGAGCCATTGGGATGGTTTGCGCTCTATTCAATTCAGATCATGTCACTCGACTATGACTCGAGCATCTAAGACTTGGAGTATATTGTTCTACAAACTCAGTTTGTAAAACCGTACAATGTTTACCGGAAAGGACCACTCGACGCTTGAACAAGATTTAGGTTCTATAAGAACCGAGTTCTTTTTATAAGAGTCGTCGCAACCTCCGCAGCACTAGCAGGGATGAAAAACCCGAACAGAAGGAATTGCTGTCAAGAGTGAGCAGTTATAACGACAGTTTGGACTGAAAACTTGACTAAAGTGCAGGATAAGGCATATGTCAGACGTTTAAGGGACTCTCTCCTTCGTGTATGAGCAGGTGTAAATGGTCGAAAGATCGCACCACGCTCCCGCCAGTCTTCATGGCCGCCTCGGCTCCCTCCTGAGCCACCTTGTACCCTTGAGAAGGGTGCGCCTTCTGTCTCCACTTGTAGCACAAAGGTACAACTACGGTACCGGCTACTAAGTAACCTCTCGGCTCTTTTAAGAGCCACCATATGCTCCAAAAAGAGAATGACTAATGTCTAAAGGTAAACAGTTTCACGCTTTACTTCTGAAAAACAAACGGCTCTTTTCAGAGCCACCAACACTCCTAAAAGAGAATGTCTTTTGTCACAAATCTCACCAAAGTGATACCAAAGTAAGCATTTCTCCTTATAAGATTCTTTCCTAAATCGTAGCACGACATAAGGTAGTAGTCTGTCCTTTTGTGAAAAGGAAATACAATTCTGGGGTTTTGTCATTGATTTCCAGTTTTCCCGTACGTAGCGTACTAAAACACTATCTGTAGCCGTGGCTTACGGGTGTACAGTCCGCTTCAAACAGGGCCTCACCCGCCCAGAGTTTCAATACACTACTCCACTTCCAGCCAGGGAGTCTCACGTTTTTTACCTTTGTAAAACAAACGGCTCTTTTCAGAGCCACCAACACTCCTAAAAGAGAATGTTTTGTGCCACCAATACTTCTCAAAAGCATGATTTCTAGCTAGCCAATGAAAAAATTAATTGACCCAAATGCCACATGATTGGCCTAGGTCAGTTATTCTCAGCCAATGGCAGGACAGGACTTGCCAGAGACATTGCTGTGATCCTTTTTTCAATCCCTGCTTTTTATAAAAGCAAGGGTCTTTTCTATTTCACTTCACTTGGTTCGCAGCGGCCCACTGGAGTTGGTTTGTGCTTCAGAGTATGTCACTTAAGCAATTTAAAAAGTCTAAATTTAACAAGCTCAGTTTGAGAAATCGCACGATGTTTTCCGATAAGGACAACTCGTCGCTTGAACAGAACCAGGTTCTAAAGAACCAAGTTCTTTAATGGAAACGCAGCCTGCGCAGGATAGTCATGCCAGCACTAACAGGGATGTAAATCCCGACAAGAAGGATATTTTGTCAAATGTGACCCACTCCTTCGTATATGAGCAGGTAAAACGGTCGAAAGATCGTACCACGCTCTAGCCAGTTTGGAAGCTAAAAGGGACTGCTATTCGAGCTTACTAGAAGATTCCAAAGCAACGATTCCTGTCAACCTTCAGAGCAGAAGGGTTCTGCCACTTTTGGCCCAGGGTTATAACTTTTCAGTTCGAGCCAGGGCCGAGATTGAAAACATGACTAAAGCGCACGATAAGGCATTTGTTAGACGCTTGAGGGATGATCTCGTTACAAGAATAATTCCGGAATGCGAACAAGCTTGTTTGGAAACAGTCAAGAAGGCGGATAAGAAAATTCAAGAAGAATGCTTACCGCTAGAATTAGCTAAAGCTACAAAAATCTTCCAAGACGAAGTCTCTAAGAAGGAGAAAAACAGAAGTACCCACTTCAAAAACAGGAACTCGACAAAATCCACGAAGAAACCCACTTCTTCGCCGATAGAGAAAAGACAACAGCAGAAGAGGCGACGTCAGGGATATCAGCCCCCGCCGCACTTCTATCCTCCACCACCAATGTGGAACTGGGACCAGAGACCCTACTGGAACTCCTCAAAACGAGGTAAAAAGCACAGTGTGAAACCACGATAGTGGACCGCTGCAAACCAAACGGCTCTTTTCAGAGCCACCACATACTCCTAAAAGAGAATGTCTTGTGTCGTTCGGTTTACTTTGGTGAATAATACTCATAAGAAGAGTCCCACACTTATTGTTTCACTACACAGTTTAACGAGAGTAATTAAGTTTTATTCTCTTTCCCTTTTATTTTATAAAACAAATATATGTTATTATATTTTTTTATAAAAAATTAGTCTTTCATAAATTTATTTATGAAGACCCATAAGGGCTATAAATTTTTGGCCCCCATTTTCACAGCTAATTTGGGCTTAATCCACAAAGGTTCCTTGGCGCAATTTCATCAACCAATCAAAAAAATTAAAAACCGCTTCGGGACCTGATTGGTTAATCTCACTGAGCCAGATTTCAGGAACAAGTTTCCGTAGGATCCTTCTCTCAAGCTTGCCATTCCTAGCGCCTTTTCCAGCCAGCCAATGAAAAAATTAATTGACCGAAAGGCTATATGATTGGCCGAGGTTATTAATATCTTAGCCAATGGCAAGATAGGACTCGCTGGGATCCGATTTTGGATCCATGCTTTTAATAAAAGCAATTGTTTTTTTTTTTTCTCTTCACTTGGTTCGCAGCGGCCCACTGGGATGGTTTGTGCTTTGCTCTCCACTGGTTTTACTCAAGCATTTGGATAAAGACTGGGTCTTTATTTAAACAAACCCAGCTTGAAAACCCGTTAGATGTTTTCCGAAAAGGACAACTCGCCGTCAGAACAAGAATTTGGTTCTAAAAGAACCAAGTTCTTTTAGGAGACGCAGCCTTCTCAAAACACTCATGCCAGCACTAGCAAAAGGGGACCATAGGAACCCGATCCGAAGGAAACACCGTCAAGAAGTGACTCACTCCTTCACGTATGAGCAGGTGTAAAAGGCAGTTCGAGCCAAGGCGAAGTTTGAAGACATGTTTGAAGACATGACTAAAACGCAGGATGAAGCATTTGTCAGACGCTTGAGGGACGAATAGGTTTAGAATACCCCTAAAAGAGGTAAAAGCACAGTGTGAAACCACGATAGTGGATCGCTGCAAACCAAACGGCTCTTTTCAGAGCCACCAAAAGTCCGGAACCGAAAAAACATTGGCTCTTTGGGAAAGAGGTTCAGTAAAACCACGATAGTGGACCGCCAAACCAAAGCTCTTTTCAGAGCCACCAAAACCGGAACCGAAAAAACATTGGAATTCCTCTTTGGGAAAGAGGTTAAAAGCACAGTGTAAAACCACGATAGTGGACCGCTGCAAACCAAACGGCTCTTTTCAGAGCCACCAAATACTCCTAAAAGAGATTGACTTAATGTCACACGTTTTACCAAGGTGAAACCACGGCTCATTCCAGAGCCAGCAATACTCGTAAAAAAGAGTACCCCTCTTTTGCTTTATCTCATAATTATACGAGAGTAATTCTTTATATTTTCCCTTTACCCTTATTTTATAAAATAAATAAACAGGTCTTTCAACACAATAAATAGTGAAGACCCATAAAGCCAAAGATTTTGGCGCCCATACATACCACTAACTTGGGTCGGATCCAGGAAGGTTCCTCAGCGCAATCCACTCAACCAATCACAAATTACCCTGTCAACGAACAACAGGATTGGCTAGGGACAAGTGCCCATAGAGCCAATCATGAAATAGAACTTGATAGGATCCGGTTTGGGAATCAGTGCTTTTTACAAAAGCAAACGGTTCCTAATTTCTCTGTCACTTGCATCATAACCATCCACCGAGTTCACTCAGTGTCAGCTGGCTGCTAGACAAAAGGAAGAAAGACAAAAGTCGGACACCTGTCTAGTGTTGTTCTCTTTCACTCTTAATCAGAATACAGATTAGAGAATTGAGTATTTTACCTTCTTTTATTGTATATAAGTAAGGGGGTTTAACGCAATAAATTGTGTAAACCCAAAACCTTTTTATATTCTAAAATGGGCCGCCATTTCCACAGGCACCCTCACAGGGAATCTACACACATTAGACGTAAGAAAAGAAAGTCTAATATATTGAAAAGAACACAAACCAGATGCCTAATCAGGAAACAATTGGTTAACAAAGCAAAACAATTCGTCAAGAATCTTTCTGACTATGAACTTTCAGACTCAGAAATTTTAGCGCTTTCTAGAGGTTTATCCTTCATACCTACACCTAGCAAACCTGCTAAACGCACCATTATGCAAGCAGCAGATGATTTTGCTAGAAACATGAGAATTAGATTCTATGCAGCAATGAGAGGTTGGAAATCCAGACACAGGTTCAGAAATCCATCATCATGGACCCCTGGTCTGGCTCCAAGTATAGGCTTAGAAGACTACTTAGAGGGTGTGAGAACGGAATTAGCAGACGTTCCGATCGAAACTGCACAACCCAACATTGGCAAGGATGAGCTCCTAGCCATAAAAAGACTGAAAAATAACCCAAATATCGTTTTGAAAAAATTCGATAAAGGGAGAGGATTTGTATCTTATCAAAAAAGACTACATATCCGAGGGTCACAGGCAACTTTACGACCGTAATTCTTATCTCAAGCTGGATTACGATATGACCACGGACACCATTCAAATGGTGAGTGATGTGATCAATGAAATGCTACTTGCAAAAGAGATAGACGAGGCTCTGGCAGACTATCTAGATCCAGTGGAGAGCTCGCAAACAAAAACTCCAGTGTTTTTTATGTTACCAAAAGTACATAAGACACCTAAAAGTGGCACCTTTATAGGCCGCCCGGTGACCTCACACTGTGGAGCCCCACTGAACAGGATCTCAGAATTTCTAGATCACTATCTGTTACCGGAAGTACAGAAAGCACCTACGTATCTCAAAGATACATCTGACACTATCCGGAAGATTGAAAAGCTAATTCTCCCTCCAATATAATTTTGGCAAGCATCGACATTGTTAGCATGTTCACCTCAGTTCCCCAAAGAGAGGCACTCGAGGTTGCTTTAGATGCATTAGAAGGAGTAGATCCACTTTCATTCGATCCTCCCATGCCCAGCTTAAAATATATGGAGAAACTTCTGACACTGGTGCTATTCAGAAATGCTTTTGAATTCAACGGCCAGTACTTCCTTCAAACCTCAGGAACACCGATGAGTCTAAGATCAAGCGTGTCCCTGAGTTGCCTTGTCGCAAACAAGTTGGTCCAAAAAATACTCCACATGGACGAACACGTCATCTCTTTCCATGTGTACATGGATGACTCCCTCCTGATGTGGTCAGGGTCACAGGAGCAACTTGAAATATTCGTCTCCAAGATCAACGATCTCCACCCATCTCTCAAGTTCACACATGTAGCATCGGAAAACGAAATCCAGTTCCTAGATCTGACCATCTATAAAGGGGTTCGCTTTCTATCGTCAAATATACTTGACATAAAATGCTTCACCAAACCCACAGAGACGTGGGGCTACCTGGACAGAAGCTCATGTCATAACCCTTCAGTCTTCAAAGACTTCATCAAAGGAGAACTCATAAGACTGATTAGGAATTCAAGCGACAAAAAGTCTTTCGAAGATAGAAAATCAATCTTCATAGAAAAACTTCTAAGCAGAGGTTATAACCTCAAAGAGATCAATGCAGCTTCGAAAGAAGTGAACTTTGAAAGCAGACAGGCATACTTAACTGAAAAACCAGTGAGATCAAATAAGATCCCTTGGTATTCAAATCTCAATATTTCCCTCAGATCTGTGGGAAACATATTAAGCATGCCATTCTGAAGTATTGGGACATCATCAAAGATCACACCTCTTTGAAAAAAATCTTCCCAGAGGTCCCAATAATAGCATTCAGTAGAGCTCAGAACCTGAGCGATATACTGAGTTAGAACAAGACTGAACTCTTCAAAGAATTCAGTCCCAGACGAAAGCACTCTTTTTGAAGACACTCGTCCTGGCTCCCCAACTCTCAACATGCTGTACGATCTAGCCATGGAAAGCAGGGGTTTTGAAGACTTCTTCCTTCCACCAGAAGAAAACCCAATATGGGAGTCTTCAGAAGATCCAGATATCGAGTCATGAGAACGACAAGATAGTCTATTAGGGCCTAATACCTTAAACCACCCTCTCACATATATGGTTTAATAGCCCTTGCAAAATTACACCATCGTGCTTATTTTAACACGATTTTCGAGCATTAAAAAGCACAGGCCAGGGTCCATCCATGGCCTCGCAGAGTAACTGATGACGGTATTATACCAGAAACGCGTCTGATATTTTCATTTCTCTTATAACATCATTTAATAAGAGAAATCTGACTGCAGATAAAACGATGAAAATAGATTGAAGGGATTAAAATATCCCGGAAACGCGTATTACTAACTGCATGCACGCTCTTGCATCGACATTTCTTAATAATTTTAAGTGATGTTTCGTTAGTATACTCCCTAGCATCGAGCCAGGAGTCTACAAATTTATGCCCCTACATATTTAATAGGGCATTATACAAACAATTCATGTTTGTAAAGAAAGTCATTTTTATCATGACAAAATAATCTCAATTCAAAACATTTTGAAGACAGATTATCCTTGATCCTCATTTCGCCTAACATGTTCAAGACAAGCACGTATAGGCCTAATTGGTAAGTCATCCTCAGCATGGCAATTTAATCTCAATTCAAAAAAATTTGAAAAGAGATGGCTTTAAATACACATAACGCTTAACATGTTTAAGACATCCACATATAATAATCATGTTATGCCTTTTCTAAGCGTTATTTATAGGCATAAGGATGATATATAAATGATACCATTCATAGAGTTTACTCATGATGATATCAGATCTCCTTCTTGACTCCTGGACAGGGATATTTCTCTTTGATTTAATATTCACCATATGGTAAATATTTTTCATCGTTTTATCTCCTCTGTAAGAGCATTCCTTACAGAACGGGCCATATTTTATTAATATTTGTCCACCACACTAAACCTATTATCAGGTTTTTTCAAATAAGTTACTCACATCAGACAAAATGAAGAAGTTTTGCAACTTTTTCCCTCTTCGCTCCATTTTGTGTTCGAAAGGACCATACATAGGGCTTTTTTCGTACCCCGAAAGAGCGCACGTGATATTATACCGTAATACAAGGAATTACATAGGGTTTTTCAAAAGGTTGAATTATAGGTATATGAATTCCAAAATAATTCTTCCTGTAAACCCCTCTTTTTATGAGACACTGAAACTGAATAATACTATTCCACAAGCATGCTCTGTTTTCAGTCCATATTCGAGAAATCGAAAATAGACTTTTCCCTTTTACAGGGTTTTTATATTTTAATTTTAATATTTAATTTTTCCATAAGGCTAGATTAAAGGTGTGAAAATACCACAATCAACCTGTCTACCTGTCGTCCATCTTTTCTGAGAAAATGAAAAAGGAGCTATAACCTTTGCTTTCTTGCCCTGCGGGGCGCTTTCATATTGGAACTCACTTGGAGTGTTTATTCTTCGTATGGGAGTCGCCGGCCTAGGGCCTGCCGGCCCTGCGGCCTTGCTGGACATCAGAACTATGTCAACGGTTTTTGAGAAATTGGAGGGTTTTGCTTTTTGCATGTCCTATTTCTGGTCCAAATTTGAGATATCGAAAACGGACTTTCCCTTTTATAGGAATTTCTTGTTTTTCCTAAAGGTTTATTTTTATTTTTACCTTTCCAAAAGGTAGATACAAAGGTATGCAAATACCACAATTAACCCCTACGCCAGTCCCCCTCTTTTCTGAGATACTGAAAAGACAATTGGATAGGCCTACTCACACTTTTACCCATATTCGAGAAATCGAAAAGGACCTTCCCTTTCACAGGGATCTTTTTAATCTTCCAAAAGGTTAATTTTATCTTTTACCTTTCCAAAAGGTGAATACAAAGATATTTTAATACCATAATTAACCTATACGCCTACCCCCTTCTTTTCTGAGATATTGAAAAAGAAAACCCGATAGGCCTACCCTCGTGGCGTCCAAATTCGAGAAATCGAAAAGACCTTCCCTTTTATAGGAATTTTTATTCTTCCAAAGGGTTAATTTTATTTGTATTTCTCCAAATGATGGATATAAAGGTACGTTTATACCAAAATAAACCTGACTACCAGTCCCCCTCCTTTTCAGTGAAATTGAAAAAGGCATCTTATCTGGCAAATCCTACATTTAGTCCAAATTCGAGAAATTTGAAATGGACTTTTCAAAAAATTCATTTGAATTTTTCCAAAAGGTTTATTCTTTTTTTATATCTATCGAGAGATGGATATAAAGGTATATTTATACCACAGTAAACCTGTATACCTGCCCCCCCCCCCTCTTTTTCTGAGAAATTGGAAAAACTTCTCCCTTGGCTCATCTTTTTCCTAGTCCAACTTCGAGAAATTGAAAATGGACCTTTCCTTTTAAAGGGATTTTTTCATCTTTTTCTGAGAAATTGAAAAAGATAACTCAATAGGCCTTCCTTCATTTTGCCCAAATTCGAGAAATCGAAAATGGAACCTTCCCTTTTATAGGAACTTTATTCATCTTGTTGAAAATTAATTTCTTTTCCCTCTTTGTAAGGGAAACTTTCTTTTCATTTCCTAAGAAAGAATAAAGTTTTTATAAAATGTTTTTATTCCAGGACGGAATAAAATGGATTCCACTGTGGAATAAAGTTGGTACTAAGAGTGGAATGTACCCTATCTATTTTTCCTACACCAGAAAATATTTCACGGAATAAATGCATTTTTATTCCACCCAAGAGAAAAAAGCATTATATATAAAGGCAGCCGATAGGCCTACCTTTAAAACCCCCTAAGAAGGTATGAAAATACCAAAAGACTTTATCTTCTGGATCTTTTAGCAGGTTCTGTTCATTCCCGTCCTTTCTTTTCAAAAAATTCAATTTTAACAATAGGCATGCAGTGTTATGTCACAATACCCCGGTACAAACAAAATACCCTATCGGTGTATTTAAGCTTATTTAGCGTGCTTTGTACATGTAGTAGGCCTATAATAGGTTTATAATGATTATGATATCTATTTTGTCACACCATGACAGAAGGGGTAACCCGCCGGGGGTGGGGATTCAGCCGTGTAGTTTTTGTAAAAATCCTTTCGGGGTCAAAGTAGTTTACATGTTCAGTCGCGTATCAGGGTCAGTTGTAGGAGGGGGGAAAAGACAAAAACAAAATTTGGTGGGCATCATTTTGGTCCTGTGTTATTGTGATAATTGCTAATTTCAATTTATTGTACACCATTTTAGCCCAAAATTAAGGTGATATTTTTTGTTATATAATGCCAATATTTATTTATTTTTGCCCAAATAAGGGTAAAATTGTGTGTTTAGGGGTTGAAATTGTTAGGGGGTTGGTTTTAGAGTGTTGACATTTTATTTGTGAGATTGGCTTTAGGGGGTTGGAATTTTCTTTGGGGGGGAGCACCCCCAGACCACCTTGGTATAGCACTACTTTCGGGCTCTGTTGCTATTTAGTATACTATCCAGAGAGTTGACGCGCTCGATTGAACGTCTCGCGCTACGCGCTCGCTAAGTCCGTGAGGGCCACACACTGCGGCTACCTTGGTACTCAGTTCAAATGACCGTACGTCATAATAAGCAGCAAATATGGGTGTCACTTTGGGGCCTCTTGTATAATAATGGTCCCCATTCATGTACAATTTTTCTAAAACATCACAAAGCGCTTTTTGTATTTTTAATGATATTTGGTAACAATGTCGCAACATTGTTTTCAATTTGGGCCAAATATCTGACAATCATGGGCATTAACCGGATGGTGTGCCCCAGGGGTGGGATGGGAGTATATAGCGATGATCACCCCTTCCAACATGCCTTGTTCTCCCTTCCAGAATAAATGACATCACCGGCATTTCGGGTGATAATAAGTTTTTTAGCTGTGCCAACCTGGATTTCATCGCTTATGATATACCATCATCATTTCCTAAAGTGTTTGTCATTTCAAATAAAATAAGTATTCTTTTATATAGGCCTTCAATTATGTTTTAGCAACTATGAGGTTTCCATAGTTTCAAGGTTAAGCCCAACCTTAACTTAAAATGTTCCGTCAGTAGGCCTACTCGAAAGGTTTGCGGTGCCGCATACGAGACGCTCCACGCGCATAATGCGAAATATCTTATTATTTACATTCAAAATCTTATCAATATCAATGATTTTCTCCTCTATCTATGAATCGCTTTGCTTACTCGCCAACTTACTCCTCCAACGATGAAGAGTACGTTGCCGAGTAAATAACAATAGCTGCGGCGTAACTTTACTAGTCTAGTAACTTACGCACATTTGGAAGTCACAAAATTCTGAGATACTCGCCAACTTACTCCGCAAAAGATGAAGAGTAAGTTGCCGAGTATATAACAATAGAACTTACTAGTCTAGTAATTTACGCCGATTTGGAAGTCTCAAAATGTGAGATACTCGCCAACTTACTAAACTAGTAACTTACTCCGAAGTTACGCGGATTTGGTGCACTCAGCGGTTTGAGCATATTTATGTGGCATAACTGCCTGCTTTTGCGTCTGCCCACGGGAATGTCAAATTATAGAGCAATTCTGTCACGCCTAGAACAAACAAGGACTGCACCAGGGCTCGAACTCGCATCGACACGAAACCAATGGGCTATTCCATTTACAATCAGGGTCTATGTTAAAATCCACACTACCCGTGTGTAAGATTTTGGAAATATGTTCCACAGGGAGAGTATGAATTTCAAATGGAATGAACACATAAGGCAGCTCCATTTGAAACTCACCCTCCCTCTGTGGAAGATTCAGGTTGAATCTTTCTCAGAGGGTGTATGAAAATCACAAGGCGCTGCCTAATGTGTTAATTGCATTGAAATTCATATACTCCCCCTGTGGAACATATTTCCAAAATCTTACACAGGGGTATTAAAAAAGTTATTAAATTGCCAAAATATGGTTGAAATTTGCTGGCCCTCGTCTTCCGCCTTTTTCCCATATAATATGTCGGTATTTCTCAAATAATCTCTCTTAAATATCCACCAAGCTTATAGGCAGTCTCCGGTAATCATAACATTATGCCATATAATTATATGCTAGAAAAAATAATTATCAAGCACGAATCACATGGTTTTATTTAAAACAAAGTCATACTGGTCATATAAAAGCGAATAAAAACAGTCGGCTCTCAACACGCGATACTCAAAATTCCCGTGCCGAAATTGTCTACGAGTCGTAAATGCAATTTGAATGTAGCGTGTTGAGAGACGCAATGTTTTTGTACCGGCCAGCCACAGCTGGCCGGTACTTATTATTTGGCTCAAGTTTGTTGTTGTTTCTAACTTTCTATAGATAGTGTATGAACAAAACACTGAGATAATATTGTCAAAAAAGTTGTCAGTGCAAAGAGAAATACCAAAATTGGTGTGTGAAGACAACAGAAGTTTTGTGTTGATTTTGCATTACTAAGGTAAAATCAGTATATATTTTAGGAACTTTCTTTCTAAATTGAAAATTTGGCAAATTGGCTGGTCCTCTTACCATGTACGTTGACCTTATTAGAGTATAAAGCACAGGGGACAATATAATACTCAGTACAAGCAGGGAACCTCTATTATTATCGGGAATTGCCTGTCACACATGATCGCACACAAGGTCGTAGGCAATTGGTGGGACCTCATCTGCCCAGAATATATTGACCCAGGTCAGCATACCGCCATATCCTTCCCGACATGCTTAGTAGCCAAGTCCGTAGAAGAGTGGGTCCACACACTATGTACACAAATATACATTTGGCCACATTTTATTATACGATTAATACGAATTTATTAAACATGGTAACAAATATTCTCTAGCAAATCGGTTATACGGTGGAACTGGTAGGCATATTATAAATTCGGGATATTAAATATCTTCCTGACCAGCCAGATCTGCGCATGGTCAAAGACGAGGATAGACGAGTATATCAGAC
Organism: Amphiura filiformis; assembly: GCF_039555335.1. Lineage (NCBI taxonomy): Eukaryota > Metazoa > Echinodermata > Ophiuroidea > Amphilepidida > Amphiuridae > Amphiura > Amphiura filiformis. Next base: position 22,344,762 of record NC_092640.1, read on the forward strand.
CGACGCAAACTGGCTTAGTCTCCACATCAGCCAGTTTGGTTCCGCCCTCCACAGGGAGCGTAACCTGTGTAGGAGACTTGGTCGGACCTGGTGGGACCTCATCACAAGTGTTTCATAGCATAGGTCCTACAGCGATAATCTTTCTGGGTTTGGAATGTCTCCCTCTATATATAATATCCCAGGAACAACCCATGGCGCTGAGTTTATACTTACTGGTCGCTTAAGATTATTGCGATTTCAACTGCGAGACAGGACTAGAAGCTTTTGTTATTGTAGGAAAGTGCTTTTACTTGATTGATTGCTAATCAATAACTCACAGCTTGGCGACTGATTGTAGATCACTATAAATCGGATGTACTGTTGACCCCGCAGTTACGGTTAAGAATAATAGACATACACCGGTTAGTCCATGCTAAGAAAAAAAAAAAAAATCATTTGTTGTACGCCCACCTCCTTCCTCACTTTCTGGGATCAGTCTATATTTTTTCATTTTCAATTTTCATATTACATTAAAAGGTTTCAATACATGAGTGAAATGTTAATGCGTACAAACAAGATTATTAGTCAGCATGAATCACTTGCTAGTGTTTTTGTGGAACTCTAAGGGATCTTACCCCTCATTAATGATGGTTTCGTCGTTTTCATGGCATATGCTGAAATGCCCGAAAACTGCTAGCAATGTCAATTTTACATGAAAACTGCTTTATTTGGTCAATTCAGCAAAAAAACAAAAACAAAAATCAACAGCCCCTCCCTCCTCACTTTTCCAACTGGGATGCGAAACGGATTAAAAATTTATGTGGCCATATAGCCGGGTGCTATGTTGGTATGTTATCAGACCAAAAGGATGTATGCTACGTGTCGGATGTATGTACTGTACTTCTTTTGTCGTGTTACAATAATCGTGATAAAAAGTCCCGAACATTTCTTTTAAAATTAGAGATAACACGCATTCTGCTGTTTTGCTTTTTTTGAACAAGAACTATTGTGTGAGCAAAATAACACGGACAGTTTTTTCTTTCGGGTGGTAGAATTGGTTGTAAATTGACAGATTTACCGAGGTTTTTGTAATTTTTGTTTCCATAAAAATGTTACTAGAAACATGCCAAAAATATCACATTTTGGCCAGTAAATTTTAATTTTTTTCTGCCTATAAATTAGTTTCGACTTTAAAGTAAACATATATATGGGACATATCATATTTCATTGAGGTGTTCTATGAATGCAACCTTCGCAAAGATCATGGTGCGTCACAACAAATTCCCAAAAATATGGCCACTTGCATGATTTATTTAGGTATTTACGTTTAAAACGATCCCTGCAGCATAGTCTTTACCCAAGACGAAAATTTAAAGTGTGCGCTGAATTTATGCATGACCCTATCATAATTATAGGGTGCTTGCACGGAAGGTCATTCGTTCAAATCATCCTCCAGACACGCTCCAGAAGACATGCAAATGCATGGAGTACAATACCAATTGCCTGTTTAACTGGTATTGATCAAAGTAATTCTTTTGTAGGCCTACTCCATGCATTTGCATATCTTCTGGAGCATGTCTGGATGATGATTTGAACTAATGACTTTTCGTGCAAGCACTCTATATTCGGGATCACAGCGGCCTTCGCCGTCCAGCCAAAGTGTTTTTAAAATGCATAAAAACAACTTGGTTTTAATGCTAATTATTGCATGTTCCAAGGAAGTCTGATTATCATTATAAAATAGCCGAGTGGGCGGGTTTTCGCTGAAATATTTTTTGTGTAAAAACTGCAGCATTCTATAAAGGAATATATGAATATTAACTGCACAACATGTAGAACGATTCGTGATACCCAATTGTGGTAGGCCTACAGTTGGTGTTGTTTAGCAGGGGAGAATTTTATTTCAATTTTATATACGTCAAAATATTTTTTGAATTTACTGAAAATAAACGCTCAAAAAATGATGAAAAATCTAATGTAATTTTTACATAGGCCTAGAGCCCCGATAAAGATTACTGTGTCGTTTTTATGGTAATCTAATCTTCTATTTTCTAAAAAACATCTTGGGGTTCTATGTGAAAATCTTGAATAAACTGGGGGAAAACCCAACGTCTATACTCCGGGGACTATAGGCCTACAAGAAAATGGCAGATTCCCTATAGGCCTACATTGTACGGACCGATATATCAATACCATGATGCACGATGCAGTCAAAGTTGATATCATCTATTGTGCTCAGCACAATACACGCCGGGAATACACGTATTGTTGTATTTCTATTCTATACCCAGAAATGTTGGAGTTGCCTATAAAGCTATATGTTTAAAATTCAATATGGCTACCAGCAACTCATGTGGTCCAATGGATTAGCGCGCTGGACTTGGCGATACTGTATGCAGCTGCGGCGTATGTTCGAGTCCCACCTCTGCCAAACTGAAATTCACTTTTTTTTCACTTTCATATTTGGGAAATGGGACTGGGCGAATTTATGTGTGATTCGGGATCATATTCTTTAGGATAGGTGCTTTTAAATCGGAAAGATAATATGACAAGTTTTGAGTTGAAATGCCAATAGGCCATTTTTTCCCGGGAATTTTCTAAATCCGGGTGGTGTCGCGTAAGCCGGAAATTAATCTTTTCTAAAACAAGAGAGACTTGTGCCAGAGACTTGCGCCAGTCTAGGGAGTGTTCATAAATACTTTGGTGGGGATGGTTGGAAAAGTTGGAACCTCGGACGTCAAATTTTTTTGATCCCCCCTAAAAAAGGTGGATTTTTTTATTCCCCCTTTTTATGGTCTAAAATTTTTTTGATCCCCCCTTCATGTCCTAAAAAGAAACCAAAAATATACATCACTAACAGTAGCATAAATTTCTTTTTGGGGTTGGAGAAAATTTCTTAAAGTCTAGTGAATGCAGCACCTTTTGCCGACAAAATAAGTTTATGGTACAAATGCGCGCGAAGGGCGCAAAAAATTGCTATATTGAAGCTAAACTGGTGAAATATAGTACAAAACCGGAATTAATTTGCGCGAAGCGCAAATAATTGGCACTTTTAGTTTAAAATTAATAATAATAACAATAATAATAATATTAAATAAATATTAAAACTTTAAAACTTAATGTTATAAAGTTAAAATATTCCCACTTTTATGTTAAATCATTGGCCATTTATTTATATAGCCTATAGTATAAAGATACCACATAATCTACATTTTAATGTGAAAGTCTGAAAGACCATAGTTGAACCAGAGAAGGTGAGATTTTGAACATATATAGTTCAAAATTTAATAAAACAATATAAAATAATAACAATACTATTCAATGTTGCTACACTAAATATATGAAAATAAATAAAACGTATTACTAAAATGAAGCAACCTTCTCAGCAAACACAAAACATTTTCGAGATCATTCGCAAACGGTTAGAAAAGGTTGTCAGAAAATGTTTAAATGTCGGGTTATATAAAGGGTATACAGACGATATATAAAACGTTTTTCATAACATTCAAAATATTCTAACATTATGTTATTTAAGTGTTGACAAAATATTTCACAAAAGAAATGTTTGGAAATTTTTATTAAAATAACATTTTGAAAACATTTTAAAAATATTGTTGTTGTGTGTTTTCATAACAAAACATTTTAAAACGTTTTAATGACTTTGACATAATCCGACATTTAAAGGGCTGGGGCATTTCGTGATCCACAGCATCATCTCCCCACTTTTTTTCAAAAAAAAGTTGAGACTTTTACATAATGTTTATGTACAAAAAAATTCTTGCAGATTAATTCGTTAGCAAAGATATGAATTCATTCTGGTATACCAGAACGAAATTACAACACAGTCTATGGAGCAGTATAATCATGCATAACTCGCAAACGCAAAATTGGAATCAACTGAAATTTTGGGAATAAGCTTTTTTCGTGGATATCTATACTGAAAATTGTCATAAAAAGAGGATATCAGTGCTATGATCACGAAATACTCCTTTAATGTTATTAAAAGGTTTTTACCAAAACCAAAACCCAAAATACAACCTGCTTCCAACGTTTTAAAAATTAATGTTTTGTGTTCGCTGGGTTAGGGCCTACTACAAAAATGTATTTGTATAAATTGGAAAACACTTCAGATTTATTGTCCTGCTTTTTTAACCAAAAAAAAAAAATAAAATAATAATAATAATAATAATTTCATTGTAGGCTGAAAAAGTTTCTCTCTCAGCCTATACCAACCGCGTGCAGTTAGGCCTATATGGCGTTTTAATTGAATTTAGGGCCTACAAATATCGCAAAGCGCATTTTAATATAACATTTTTCTGCTAAATTGGATTGGTAGGCTATTGTTTTGTTAAAATAATTACACAAAAACAAATGATACGAGAAGCAATATTGTATAAATAAAGACAAAATGACAAACGTTTTCAACTGAGTGTTTTTAAGTTATTTGACAAGTTTATAATTCATCATGTTCATGCTGTTTGTGTGGCCTATAAGATGTTGCGAAATGATATATAGGCCTAGGCCTATATTTAACATGTTAAATTAGGCCTATGATAAAAAAATGTTTATAATTTCTTTAATTTAAAACAAAATCCTATACATTATAGTATATAATATTATCATCGTTTAATTATAATTATTATTTCGTTGTTATTTTTTAAATCGTAATCATAAAGAATAAATTAAGTCATGACATCCTGCTGCTGAATCATACTATCAGATATCTGACTTTTGCAGTTCTGAGTTTGATCATGCTAATTATCGATTATCATGTCATCATTTTTGAGAGCTATTCAGCTATGATAGGCCTACATGTATGTTTCCAGTGCGTAAATTCTTATCCATGACAATCGTCGAACGATTTTACTTTGTATGAACTTTGAACTTTATTAAATCCTAACCGGTATCTGATTTGTTGAGCCAGTCCCATAATCGTTGCTATGCATTGTTATAATGCAGGCAGACGTAAAACTGCTGATAGCCTATAATGTTGGCAACGTCGAATTTTTTACAATATACTTTAATACAATCACCACCATGCGTACACATTCTCAGAATCACGTATTGACTTTATCCCTTTTTACATCAAGGGCACGTCCTTTTTCAGGTTGGATAGTAGCTGGATTTTGATTGGTTCACATGCCATGAGGTCATCGCGAGATGGCGTGTTTCTCACAAGAAGCCTAAAAAGTTTATTACGGGACGCTAAAGACGTGTCATCTCTCCCCATCGATTGAAAAATTGTGATCTATAATCCCCGACATTGCTCTTATGAACTGACATCCACCTGGTACAAGTTCCAATATCTGTGTGTCAGTCTGTGGTCATAGTGCTTTTCAAGCAGGGTCGAGGTAATCTATCAGCAATCTTGCTATATTAAGTTAATGAAACTGTTTTGATGTCATTACACATCTATTCCAGAAAACTTACACATGAAAATTAATTGGTAATTGGTGGGAGAGAATAATTGGCAGGACAATTGGTTCTACATTTTCACAGGATAATAATTAGATGTTAGGATAGAAGAGGGTGTAATGTTATGCCCTTAATCAAAAGTCTGCTATCAAAACCTATTTGCACACATGATAAACAATTACCTTCTTTTGGATAAGTTGATTAACTTCATATATTTTGGTCTATAATAATGATGATATAAATCAGAAAAATGGAACTTTAATGCAGATGTAACGAATTATGTTACGTATATCACTAGTCTTTAACCATGCTAACAAAATTAATACAATAGCTTTGGGTTTCAGTATGTGTAGGCCTATATAATATATTTGTTGTTTATATATTCCAAAAATAATTATTCTTGATATAGTGTTTAATATTCTGTGTGTTTAAATTTTCAAAACCAGATTGTTATGAATTAATCTATACTAAAAGATGCGAATGTTGTTTGCTTTGACAAGTTTCATTTGTGTAATCACAAAAGACAGTTTTGACGTAAGTGAGAGAAGAATACAAAACAGGGTGTAACATAAACTATTGGGCAAAATCGCTAATAAATTAGCTTCCGAAATTCTTAAGGATGTAGAAGGGATCACATCAAATGATCACATTTGGTACCAAATGATCACATTTGGTGCTAAATGTTATTAAATGTTTGGAATTTATTTCATCTTATCAAATTTATGTAACAACGTAAAGACTGATTTTGAAAGAATAGCAACAAATGGAATTTGGCTCAAAATACAACCATAATCTTTACACTTAAAAACTATTTTTACTGTATATTTATATTTTAAAAACGAAATCTAATGTTACTCATTGTAATTCATCCCTTTGCCGGTACATCCCTTTTAAAGGGATTTTTATTATTCGTTTTTATGGTCACTGTGGGTTTGTTTTAAATAAAACAACGTGATTCGTGCTTGATGATTATTTTTCTTACATATAAGGCATAATGTTGTGATTGCCGGAGACTTCTTTTAAACAATAAATTAGCTCCTGGTACAGGGGGCAGGGCCTGAAGAATGAGGGAAATGAAGGAGTAAAGGGATACATATTAAGGTGAAATAGTCTATAGGCTGTGTAATAATTATGAGCTCTGATGGGAGGGTAACATTTGGGTAGGGGCAAGACAATTTTGGCGAGCCGAAGGGGGGCAAGCTATTTTGGCAAGCCCAGAGGGGTGGGCGATTTTTGGCACACATTCATGGGGCGCCTTTTAAATAAAACGCTCTAAAAATGCTTCGGAAAACAGCAGGCCTATATACGGAAACGCTTTAATATGCAAATTTTCCTGCTCGCTGCGCTCACAACATATATACAATTTAGGTTTGCAAATTGGGATCCCAACAATTTGGCATGTGCAAAAGGGGGGGGGGCAAGCGATTTTGGCAGGTCGAATGGGGGGGCAAGCGATTGATTTTTATGGGCGCATGACCCCCCCCAGCTCATAGTTATTGCACAGCCCCTTAAGTAACTTTACTACGTTCACCTTGCTTTCAGGCCGTTACATCAAGGTTAGTCATTACCAAGGGCGTGAATCCGTTTTTGAAAGTGGGGGGGACACAGTGACAGTGGGGGAAATCAATAAATATAGTAAAGCGGCCATCGCGTCGCACTTGCGCGACGCAGGGGGGTGTCTGAGGGATGTGCCGCCCTCATAAGTAGGAAACTTGCAAAATGAATACCTAATTGAAACGATTTGGTGGCCTATTTTGGCACTATTAGTGTGTAAAATTTTAGTTAAAAAAAGCCAAAAATTGGTGAAATGACAGTCCACGAAGCCTTTTGTGGAAAAGTTTTTACTATTATTGTAGGCCTATAAATTACATAAATTGGCAAATGTGGAAAGCAGAAGTGAAAATGGCTACTTGTTTACCCACTACGCAGGGGGTGTCTGAGGGTGGATGTTCCACCCTGAGAAGTTGGACAATTTTGCAAAATGAAGGTGCAATTGAAGCCATTTGGTGCATCATATTTACACTATTTAAATCATTGCTTTAAACAGAAAAAAAGGGTCCGATCTCAATTAGCAAAATTTTAAATGTTACACAGATTCACTGATATGTTAGGCCTATAAGACCCGCCCCCTGAATCCGCGCCTGCGGGTGTGGAAGTCTTCTTCTTCCTTCTTCTTCATCCTTATATAGGCCTACGTGCATACCTCAAATTGAGTATTGTCGCACGGGCTTAACGTGCACAGTTTTTTACCTATGCACGATCCTGGAACCAAGGATTGATTGCAGATATCAGAACCGGGGATGGTCCCCTTCTCTTTTCAAATAGCTCTGACACTTAACGTGCACAGGGTTTGACTCTTCCTGTATACGGGACCAATGGCTTTACGTGACTTCCGAATCACGGACGAAGCACATACACTACCTATATCTGCACGTGCTAAGCAGTGTATGGGGGCGAGAAGAAATTCTTCAATTAAATTCTGAAATTAATTAACTGAACTTAATTGAAGGATTCCCGACCATATAGGTGTACATCCATATCAAAACGATGCACTTGTCGGCTGCTACATGTGTCTCATTTCACATAATAGCAAGGAATATATACCAGACTCATATCAAGTGTAGGTCACTTCTAATCATCCCCAAGTCAAATTGTATAAGGAATGCTCTCTGTATTCCTAAACCATGTGACTTGGGATGATTTGAAGTGACCTCCACTTCGGAGATGAGTCTGGTATTTATTCCTAGCTATTATGTGAAATGAGACACATGTAGCAGCCGACAAGTGCATCGTTTTGATATGGATGTACACATTTATTTAGGAACTTTTTGGGAGGGAAGAGAATTTTCACCTTTGGCAAGCCCAAGGCTCGAACCCTCGTCGATCGTATCTCCCGGCCTTAACCACTCGGCCATCTCGCCCAAGTGAAAGCGACCACTTGTTTATAGGCCTATACACACAAGGGGGTGTCTGAGGGGGATGTTCCCCTTCAGACGTTGGAAAATTTTACAAAATGAAGGTCCAATTGAAGTCATTTTGTCAAATTTTTACTTGAGATTTGAGATTCACAATTACTAAGCATGCTAAAGCATGCCATGATGCAGTCATGTCTACAGTAGAATTCATCTCGACCTTTGCAGGACTTAACCCCATTAAAAGCTATTAAACCAAGATAACACTCATTGAAACAGCTCAACTGATTAAATCGGATCTTCTCTGGTTGTGCACAAGTGACTGTTTTCATGTGCGATATCGCAATAAAGCTGGTATTCATAGCTTCAGTTGGGTAACCGATTATAAAGGAAACGAAAGGAAACAATGTTATGTGTGGCTTTGTTCACGAAATCAGACAATGTCGTGCTTTTTGTAAACCAGCATTCTTGAAAATGAGCAACATAATGATTTTTGACTTAACACGGTTTAGAAATAATTTCTTCATATTTTTGGTGTTATCTGTCGTTTACATGTCCTTCCTAAAACACAAAAGTACGACCCTCTCCAAACACCTAAATTAGCTAAAAATTTAGGACATGTTACAAAACTTTATTTTCTAGAACCTATTTAGAATAATTTAAATGTAGCTTTTACCGGTTTTTTTTGTGGCATCCTTCAGAAGTGAGCGGTCCGATACCAATATTTTCGGTCAAATCTCCATTCAAATAACACGGGGAGTTGGCTAGCTATGCCTTGCCCTCACTCATATTTTCGCCAGCCCATTCGGGGCTGGATCTGTTTCAGGTTTGGGGTCAGTTTACTCAAGAGATTATATTTTAGTGGTATTGGAATGATTTTTTTTTTTACTTTTTGTGGTTAAATTTTTTTTTTTTTTTTTTAATTCGATTTGTTAGGAAAAGTAAGTATGTTTTGCCGTTTCAACGAACGAAAACGAGTGAGTATTACCAAAGTTATGTTTGAATTAATATGACTTTAAAAGTTTTAGGTATAGGCCTAAAATGTAACAATAATAGTTAATATACAGCATCATATGGTCAGCAGAAGAAAAGTATGTCATTTCAGTGTCTTTGACCCGGGGTCCTTGACCACTGAACAGCGTGATATCACAGATGTGGTGATATCATGTTGATAACAGATCTAAGAATCAAAATCTTCATCATATGGACCATATTGATGTCAAAGTAATTATCTATCCTATCCTGTGTCGTTTTATGGATAAAAATGACTCAAAATGCTATTGATGAAATAGTTGCTATCATGAACATCAGTTTTGCCTTTTCAACGGGAAAAATCCGATGCAAAATAAAGTTTTTAGGGCCTAGCTATAATATGGGCATAATTTATGCATGTAGGCCTATAGTATTGAACAATGTACCCATTTGACATGCACTTATAGATAAATAAATTGTCTTACTTTATTAATTTAATAACTTCTATGTTATAAATAAAATGACACATAACGTAAGTGAAGCTACTTTCTATCTTTTTATTTGATTCATAAACTTACAGTCAAAACACACAAGAGTGAAGATTGCAGTGAGTAATCAGTCCTTTATAAATGTTCTTGCCACCATCTATCATATAGTAAACTATACATTGCGAATTAATATCAAATTATTTTAAAATAAAAATGTACATGTAAGGTGAGTTTATATTATGTTATATGGCGAATTTAAGGAGTATTTCGTGATCCTAGCATCCTCTTTTTATGACATTTTTCAGTAGATATCCACAAAAAAAGCTTATTCTAAAAAATTTCAGTTGATTCCGATTTTGCCTTTACGAGTTATGCATGGTTATGTGTACACAATGTGTTGCAATTTTGTTCTGGTATACCAGAACGAAATTCAAATTTCACGATTACTTTGCTAACGAATTAATCTGCAAGAAATATTTTGTACATAAACATTATGTAGCCAGAGGTTTCCAGTGATATAAAAATCTCAACTTTTTTGAGAAAAGTTAGGGGATGATGCTGTGGATCACGAAATGCCCTTTTAACTAAAACCTGCAGTCAGTGCAGTGTAGTATTTGTGACGTGGTATATCGAAAGCAGACACTTTTGGGCAGGATCGTAAATGGAGAAATAGCCAAAAATCTACCCGGGGTGATTTTTTCACGATTTGGGTTTATGATGTTATTAATGTTTAAAATATTGTCTGATCGTTTCAGACCGGAATATAACTGGCATGTTGTATTTTTGAGACATTTTTCAAGGTAATTCCTACTCTCAACATTGTCAATAATATTTTTAAAGGCAGCTTATCTATTATTAATATTAAAGGCCCATTCAGTGATTTGCTCATCCGGACGATCGTAAAATCATCAAAATTTTGGTACCGTACCTTTGTTATTACATAGATGTGCTAAGTCTGCGAATGGTTCAGCCAAAAGCCGTGTAGGCCTATTTAAGACAAAATAAGACATTTTACACGAATCTGTATTTTTAGATACTGACAGTATCTAAAATTAGCTACAAGTATTTGAATGGCGGGGCTTGAACTTCGTCAGTACTGCTGTTTTCTTCATTTTTGCCAAATTTGGCATTTCAAAAATACCAAATGACAATTTGAATGACTTAGGCCTATCCTTCTCTTTTAAGCAATTTATATTTTTAAAGGCAGCTTATCTATTATTAATATTAAAGGCCCATTCAGTGATTTGCTCATCCGGACGATCGTAAAAATCATCAAAATTTTGGTACCGTACCTTTGTTATTACATAGATGTGCTAAGTCTGCGAATGGTTCAGCCAAAAGCCGTGTAGGCCTATTTAAGACAAAATAAGACATTTTACACGAATCTGTATTTTTAGATACTGACAGTATCAAAATACCAAATGACAATTTGAATGACTTAGGCCTATCCTTCTCTTTTAAGCAATTTATAAACAATTTTAATTTTTTACTCTTGCACTGGGATCACTGAATGGGTCTTTAAGAAATGTGGCGTATCATGTCAAAAACAGACATCTTTTGGACAGCTTATAAATTTGGAGGCTTTCACATAAAGAGCTATTTTGCTCCACAACGCCGTTTTCCCCAATAAAATCGGACATTCCTAAGCGAAGAAATTGAGTTCGTAAGTTATGGTATTAAAAATTGAAAATTGAAATATCGTGGGTAAAAAGCTGAAAAGACAAATAAAACCAGAACAGAACAATTTAGAGAACAATAATGAATTAATAATAATGAACAATAATGAATTAAAGAGTTGACAGGAGATTAGGAGTTAATGTTTTCTGCAGTTTCAGTGTACATCTTCTCACCGTTGATGGTTTGGTGGACTGTCATGTAACATGGATGTAGTAAGCCGTGATCCTAAAAATGCCTTTCACATTGACCAAAACTAATTACAAGACCTCTTCTACATTGAGGCTGGCTTTCCCTTTTAAAGGGAATTTTTATACAAAAGTGCGACCATTTCTGAACATCTAACCTAGCTGTAATTTTAGGTCATGTTAGAGAAATATATTTGCTAGAAGTTTTGGAGAATAAATAAAATATTGGCTGGTTATTTTTCACACAGTGATGTTAACTAGGCAAGTGTCCATTCTCCCAACATACATCATTTGTAGGGGTCACGCGTCAATGGTGAGAGCACTGTGTATTGTGTATAGGAAAACGGACAGTAACTGCAGTATGCATGGATTGATGTTGAAATCAACATTGAGTCCGTCTTAATACCAGGGGCGGACTGGTGGTTTTAGGCGGCCGTGGCAAATTTATTAAGACCGGCCCTATTAGTCAAATAGAGCGCAGCGAGCGAAGCGAGCGTAGCGACTAGCGCATGGGGTCCAGGGGCCCGCGCAAGGGCCCCTGGTAGGGTCCAGGGGCAAAGCCCCTGGTGGGGGTCCAGGGGGCGAAGCCCCCGGACAACTAAGGGTTTTAGCTATTCTAGGGGGTCAGGAAGCCCGGATTTGACAACGATTTCTGAAGCCAAATTCCATTTGTACAGACTTGAAATATTCTTTATCCATTGTCACTCGCTTGCAATAATCAAGATCAAACCAACAGTTATTCAATTATGTTTTGACTCATTTGCACACATATAGAATTACATCTTTGCGCCTACTGGGTAAAGGTTAATAACAACTTTTTTAAACTGTTGCGATTTGGTAGTTCACAGCATCTAGCGAATGGTAGTGAGCTTTGGCAAAAATTGCATTGATCATTTCATAGCGAGCGTGATAAAACTCCACAGTGGCGTAGATTTGTTTTTGACATTGGGGTTGGAAAAATATTCTTGAAATGGCACCTTTTGGCGACATTAAGTTTATTGTACAAAATGCGCGAAGCGCACAGACATTTTGGCATATTGAAGCTAAACTGGTGATGATGCAGTGGAATAAATTCGCGCGAAGCGCGAAAAAATTGACACTTTTTAGGCTAAAATTGCCAAATATGAGATTGATTTGGTCAGAAACTCACATAGGTCTGCAGGTGTCATCATGGGGGCTTGTATGGACCATCCTTTTAAAATATTGGGGGATTTATCCCCACCCCCGGGATCTACGCCTATGAGTTGAAACATCAAAAGGGAAAGAAATTGGTTTGAGTATTGAACTGAGTAATGTGGCTGTAAGTATTATGTAATGTAAAGGTTTTCGAATGATGGTCTAGCCGTGCTAGTTTTGACAGCTGATGGTGGTCCAAAGGCCGGTAGGGGGGCACTCACTAAAAATGAGTGAAGCGATGTGCGTGCAGTGCGGCCACAACCCACATTAACCCCCATTTTTCAACTCCCTCTCACTCAATGACCACTTACTGAATTACTGAACTCCTCACTCAATGACCCCTATTTTTTCTTTTCCTGTCACAATAAGACCTCCCTTTGTAAAGAATTTTTGACAAATTTCTGGTAGTCTTTCATCGTTGTTTATCAAAAAAAAATCCCATTTTGATGACTTTTGAAAAACAATTATCAAAAATTTGTCAACTTTTATATTTTGACCCAAGTTTTGTCCCAGTCTCACTGAAAGAACCCCCTTTTGAGGCCTCCTTACTGAATGACCCCCTTTGTTATATGGCGTCGAAACTCTCACCAAAAGACCCCTATAGCATTATTGTATAGTTTCAAACTGGTGTCCCATGTCTGCACATCCCCGTCACTTCGAAAGTCGAGTGCCTGTAGGCCTATCAGCCCCTATTTCTACAGGCCTTAGGCCCTATCACTATGCAGACAAACAGCGGGCACACTGTGTAGGCCCTTATATTACTCATCCCCCTCAATGATCCCACTCCTTTCTTCTCTTTTCCTTTCTTTCTCCTATGTCTGCCTAATACCAAATGCCCATACCGGCCCAAGTCTCATTCCGCAGCTGCAATGAAATACCAATATTCCATTGACAGCCAGCCCAATATTTTGCTGTTAGCTTAAAATTTAAAATTTTTACTGTATTGCATCTAGAGTATTGGCCTTTTGCTGTGTTTATGGTCTAGAGAATTGATTCAAAAGGCCATTTGTAGGTGATGTCACGACGGTGTAGTGGCCGGCCTATAATAGCTTAGTGTTAGGGCCTATACCTTAAGCCCTAGGGCCTATGTCTTGGGCCTTACGCCTTCGGCTCTCGGACCTATGCCTCAGGCCCTAGGGCCTATGTCTTAAGATACTCATTCCCCATTCTCTCCCCTTGTCTTCTATTTTCCTTTCTTTCTCCTCTTTTTCTTTTCTCTCCCTTCTCCTTTCTTTTCCTTTTTCTTCCTTTTTCTCTTCTTTTTGAGCAACCGGCCCTGAGCGGCCCAGAACCAAGCGGCCCATGTGGCGATCGCCACAACGCCACAGTGGCCAGTCCGCCCCTGCTTAATACTGACTTTATTTTGGTGATAAAATGTGACAGGTCCTGCAGGAATTTTCACATGCTTATGGGCCGTGGACCCGCCTTCACGCAATGCCTAAAATAACCACAGGCCTACCAGTATCTGTGATATAACCGACTGTGCGGTTTTTGTAGGCATGGGCAGTGATGGGCATACTCAATTACATGCAATTTAACCTTTCTCTTCTTTTTTCCTCTCTTTTTTCTTCTCTTTTCTCCCTTTCTCTTCTCTTTTCCTTTTTTTTTAGGATGGGAACCAAAAAGGGGGGGACATTTGATATTGTGTCCCCCACTTTAAAAAGTGAGGGGGACGTGTCCCCCTGTCCCCCACCCGATTTACGCCCTTGGTCATTACTATGGAAGCCTCTACCATCCTAAACCTAATCTCCAACCCTGATCCCTAACCCTAATCCCTAACCATAATTCTTAACCCTAAACCCGATCCTTAGGCCTAACCTATATCCTGGAAATTTGAGAACTAACCCTATTAAACCACCGACTTAAAATTGACTGTAACAGAATGTAACACCCCTTGATAAATTTGTGACTATTTTTGCATTTTTCTCAAAAAATAATAACACACTGGTCATGCTGGTAACAAAGTTATAAGTTATGTATATTATAGGGGCAAGGAATCAAGTTACTACACTGGAATTTCAGTGACTCAAGACAAGCGGTACGTTCAAGAAAAGAGGTACCGCTAAAAGGTACCTCATTTCTTAACATACATAATGAACCACTTGTCAGTGGCGTGCGCAGCACATTGAAAGTGGGGGGGGGGGGGGCAGGTTGTTCAGTACGCCCGCACTGCACCGCGTAGGGCCCCTGGTGGGGTGCGGGCAAATTTTTCCTTCCAGGGACCTTCCAATTTCCCCGAATGACTGATTTCCCCGAATTACCAACAAAAGTGTGCCCCCTGCCCCCACCCCTTTGCGCACGCCACTGCCACTTGTCTTGAATCACTGAAATTTCAGTGAAGTAATTAGATTCCTTGTCCCTATAATATACATAACTTTTACCAGTGTGTAGTTATTTTTCGAGAAAAATGCCAAATTAGTCACAAAATTTAGCAGGGGGTGTAGTACCACTTTAATGTAATTAGGCACTATACTAAATTCTGATAAAGGCCCTATTCAGAATTTTACATATGGATAGGCTTTTGCGTTCAAAATTTAGCAAAGTTTTTCCCCTTGTCGGTTTTGGTAACAAAGTTGGAACACAACACCCCACCCCACACACACACACACACACACCCCACACACTGAATTGCCCCTCTCCCCAACAACATTCTAGGTTCGCCACTCGCACTATTAACGCGAGACTTAATGACTCATGGAGAGACTGAAATGAAGGTCAAAGACGAAGCAGACGTTATAATGACATGGATAATTTAATGAATAGGCCTATATTCAATACCATCAACACATAGGCCTACATGTAAAATCTAATACAACTCTCATTATTAGAGGCCTATTATTATTATTATATTAATATTAATTCGGGTGTGTAATATTAGGCAATCGGATACGAACGTTTGCACAGTATTTTTTAGGACCTGCTAGCACATCATGCAGACATATCGAATCGCATTCTGAATGAGAGGTATTAATAGTCTACATCCTTCTGATATCAAATAATTTAGATTTTTTTTTAAAAATTCGCGATATAGGCCTAATACAAATTTGATGGGAAATTATTAAAATTTGATATATATTTTTAAATTTTTGACATTTAACAGTCCTCGGAAGTAAACTTTATAAATATACTCTTCTAATATATACTTAAACTGTATGTATAGCTGGGATCAAAAGCCAACCATCAATTGAACATTTTGACCTTTTATATTGAAAATATACATTTTTTGCCAAAAAGACCTAATGAATTTTTTTGGTG
This sequence comes from Amphiura filiformis, assembly GCF_039555335.1. Lineage (NCBI taxonomy): Eukaryota > Metazoa > Echinodermata > Ophiuroidea > Amphilepidida > Amphiuridae > Amphiura > Amphiura filiformis. The sequence continues at coordinate 22,360,821 of NC_092640.1, forward strand.
TTTTGTGAGAAAATTACATCTTCAATACGAAAGGTCAATATTTTCATATGATGGACTGACTTTCATCCCAGCTACATACATATCATTAGATCTGTACAATTTACTTCGTGGACTGTTAAATTTTAAAAATATCAATTTTTAATTATTTGCCATAAAATTTGTATTAGGCCTATATCGCGAATTTCAAAAAAAAATTCATGTCAGAAGGACATTCCTCGTAGGCCTATTCAAAATGCAATTCGATATGTCTGATGTGCTCTCAGGTCCCACAAAAAATATGTGGAAAAAGTCGTTATCCGAGCCCTAGCGATATATAGGCCTAGGCCCATATGCTTTTTATCTGATTTTTTATCAATGTCATACATGGATGAAAAAAAATAACGTACAAGAGTTACGTAACGTGATCTCGGGAATGAACAAAATTAACGACTCATTCTTTCAACAAACTTGTAGAAATATCCAAACGTAGGTCTAGTCCCGATACCTTCTTCATATACGTGCTGTAGCCTACCTCAGTTTTGAGTATTATTGCACGGGCTTTACGTGCAGATGCAGTTTACCGATGCACGATACTAGATACTATCAGGAACCGGGGATGGTGCCCCACCCTTTACTTGGGTCATACGAAGTTCCTTCAGTTAGTGACAATACATGCATTATTACACTGCAAAAACGATGCCTTAGCAAAACAATAATACCAGGGCCAGTTTTATTGTCGGTTATATAAAGGGTATAAAACGTTTTAATAACGCTCCAACTAGATACAAAACATTGTATTAAACATGTCAAAGAATTGACGAAATATTTTGCACAAATGTTTGTTAAAAACAAATTTACAATATTAACATTTTGACCACATTTTTGAAACGTTGTTGTGTTTTTTCATTATGAAACGTTTTAAAAACGTTTTCATGACCATTATATAACCCGTCATTAGGCATCCGAACCAAATTTGTTCAATTCTTGGATCGACCGTCAATATTACTTTTGTTTAATATTGATGAACTATCAACTATATAGAATTAATAATTTTTTATTAGTGAATATCAGAGATTCATTGGGATATTCCAGTTGGGATCCACACCCCCTATAATAGAAGAAATGACTTATCTTCCACACAGGGAGTGTTAATTTCAGAATGCGTTAGGGACTATTCACAACAAACACTTGCAACGGAGGAGGGGGGGGCTGATGCATAAAGGGGCCCTGAAAAATTGTATCCCTCTGAAGGGGGCTTCTAAAAATATCACCTTAATTTTTCTCATAGAACATGAGTTTACACTATTTTCTATTTTCTATTCATTTTTCATGGCCAAAAAAAGGGGGCCCTGTAAATAATTTTAGGTCCGAAAGGGTGGGTCCTGAAAAAAAATGTGAATTTTTCTTTGTGCATCAGGCCCCCTGTTACAAGTGTTTGTGAACGGTCTCTTACCAGAAAGGGCGATCCCATTTGTAATCTACACTCCCTGTGTTATCTCTTCCATAGCGGATATATGGATTTCAACTGGAATAGCCAATTCACCTTTTCGGTATATCCCATAAGCCATTGCAGGTACACCTGAGAACTCGTCATTTGACGTCACGCCGATTTGCGCCGATGCGCACATCGTTTATCGAACATCGTTACTGCGCATTGCAAATCGGCGTTACGTCAAATGACGAGTTCTCCGGTGTACTCGCAAAGGGTTATGGGATTTACCAAAAAGGTGAATTGAACACTTTTACGTTTATACAATCCATGTCATTTACAGGCCCCATTCGTGTCACATGGGAAAACGCGGTGAATTGCTGGAAATTACCGTAAATTGCCTAAATTTATGCTAAATTGTGACCGATCACTATGAATTTCTTACAGTAAATTGTGGTAAACTTTACACAATTGTTTCGCCGCAAACCACAACAAATCTGCTAAGAAAGTTTAAAATCTTCAAAATGGCGGTAAATGAGCAAGAGATTCTGCAAAAATAATGAACGAATTACTTTGTTTTCCCATTTGACTAGACTGCTTTGCATTCCCTTTTTGATAAATAATTCACACCATGCATAAAACACAACACATCCCCATATGCGGTGTCGCGGTTCTCTGGGGACAGCGGTTTTCGGAGTGAGCCACCAACACAGTGATGATAAATTAAAAGGGTCTACTAGAGTAGACTATCATTTGACATGCATGGGACCTATTTGCTACTATCAGCACAATTCTTGAATTTCGTGTTTGCTACACTGCTCTGCACAGCATTCTTCGTTGATACTTTCGAAGACGTCCTTGCGTTTCTCCGCTTGCAGGAAACCAAGAGCATCTACAATGAATAATGAAGAAAAGAAGTAAAATGAGGTCAAACTTTGTGAAATATACAGCATTTGGAACTGGGTTTGAAGATACCTTCCCAAATTCGACCACCAGCATCCATGGTTCGATTTTGAGGTCTTTCCTATTCAGAGGAAATATTGCAATTACACACCTTATTGCCTTTTAAGGCGATATAATACCCCGATTTTCATCAGTACCCATCTTCTTTTTTATGTTGCAAATTTATGAAGTATATAAATATGTTCATCATCTCATGTCCTGAACTTATAAAATATCTCTACATACAAAGTGGTTTTAAACCATTTTAGAAAATCATTTTAGCCCTATATATTTTTTTTGTTTACTGTATCCTGGTAACTGAGATGTGTGTTTCATAACAAACCATAATTTATTCTATTGAACATGTCCAAGTATAGAATACATGAATAGAATACATTAAATCCTTTGTTATACTATCTATAGAAATGTACTCACTGATTATAACACTGAATAAATTAAATAGACCTAATCTCTTCCACATAGACAATTTAATACTACACCATGTATGTATCTTCTATAATGTGTTGTTAGGAAAAGAGATTAAAAAAAGGCTATAAGGTCATCAAAGGTCAGGTTATAGGTCAATTGGTTCAGGTCAAATTCAGGCATCAATTTTGAATACATGTGATAGTCTGTGATATCATACATGTCATAATGAGGCATCAATTTTGATATTTTGTCCGTTACTGGATATATGGAAATGTGTGAGGTGGATATACTAAAATACCTTGGGATGTAAATGGTGAGTACAATTTAGATTGCCTAGTTGAGATGGATTGGGCAAATAAATATAAAATAGTTACCAAAATCACAAAAATGAAGCTTACGGAAAACTACCTAATATGGTGGTAAAGAAGAAAAAAAACACAATCTTTTTCAACATTGCTGTAGTGTGGTTGTGGTAACCTGTTACCTATGGCTTAATTAAAGTCATAATGTACGATCTTTTTTCAGAATTTACCTTTATTTTTTTCAAAACCGATTTTTTGGCATATTTGTAATACTTACACATGTTCTAATTTAAATCTATGAGCAAACTGTCAAATTCGTCCTATTTGTAGTAAAACGGGACGATTTTCTGTTGGTCCGACATAAAGTCATAATTTTTTTAGATTATGACTTTATGTCGGCCACGATCGCAAACCGTAGTCTCCTACAAAACTAGCTTGGTTACGCTCCCTCCACAACCAAACTGGCCGCGTGGGAGACTAACTCTGAGGCCGCACTCGCTGTCCTAATCCAAATCGTGCGAGATGTTTCGAGTGATAGAGGTGAAGTTTATGTTGTTTCTTTGCAAATTCCCAATGTTTTTCGCGTCCAAATGTATTGGGAACTTTCATAATGATTGCATATTATCATTTTAGAAGAAAAAAGAAAAATCTAAAAATTTAAAAAGATCGTACATTAAGGCTTTAAGTTTCAGTGACATAGTGTCGCAAGTTCAAAATACAAAATATAGCTCAACTTTGAAAATAGAAGCATTTTAACCGGTTCGTTTTTTGATAGTTGTGGAGCACCAAGTTCATGAAGTCATAAAAGAAATCAGGGACCACTTATTCCCATTTTACATATCAACATTATTTCCCTAATGTGTTAGCAACACATATCCAAAATTTTAACGAAATCCGTTGATAGTAAGCTTTCCAAAATGAAGTGAATTTAAAACATCAGTGATGTACCACTTTTTGGCTTATACCATTAGAAGCATGTACGCGTCATTGATACTGATGCCACCAATTGAACGAGAAGATTTGCCCCTTCATTTTGCATACCACTTTGTCCAATTTCTTTTTCTCATTTCTTCACAAAATGCAAAAAAATGCAAAAAAATGCAATGGGTGTAGTACCCCCTTAACAATAACCAATGACACTAGCACATATACACTTCAGGGTCATGGATTCCTGAAAAAGTGTAAACCCAAAGTGCATGATATGCTTGGGATTAGGGTTGTTCAATGGCTACATAGAACAATAGGCACAGTGTCGACAAATTCAATCTCGAGACCTGTAGTGCACACGCTATGTCCAAAGGACCTTGAAAATTCGGGAAAAACGCAAAGTTCTAATTCCCACAAAAAATAATTAACATAGCTGTCAATGTAGATGCATCAAGTTCAAACATTCATTCAACTATCGTCAAAATTGCAGCTCAGTCGGACATTGGGAAGTGGGACAAAATCCCAGGGTCAAAATTTGTGTGGAACAAAATCGTTCCAAATTTGACAGTCATTGTTACGATTTGTACTGACGTCTATGGGGCAGCATTGGCTATAGCGGCGAATGTCGGGTTATTATTAGGTTATCAGATTCTTATTTAGCGGTCAAATTGGATAAAAGGGGAAATATTTGTCCCTGCTCTAAAGAAAATATAGGTTAGAAAATTATCAAATAAATTTATATTAAAAATTGAGATTTTATATTTATTTATATCACGAGGCGGCATTATCACAGACAAACACTGTATAAGTTAAAAACTCGACCCTCATAACTAGATGCTGTCATAGCTCAGTGGTAGAGCATAAGACTGGTAATGTCAATATCGTTGGTTCGAGTCCGCCTTATATTTATGATTTTAATGCTACACTACAATTTGTTCAATTTTTTTCGTTTATTTATTTTTTGTTTATTTATGTAAATAATTTGATATATTTGAAAGGGGTATTTGAGCAATTTGAAATTTTGACCCCCGTATAATCCTATGAGGCCATTTTGAACCCCCACCCCCTCCCAAATTGCAAATTGCAAAACGCACAACACCTATGAGTTTGCATCATACATAATGATCAGTACGTCCATGTCATCATCATAAAAAAAACCATTCTATGTATACCCGACGCCGGCATCTAGACTACTAGTATCACATCTGTCCTGCTCAAGCAAAATAATACTTGCAAATAGATCATAGTTTACTAATCTAATCCTGTAATATAGAACAGGTGATCATTGTTTACATGGTTTGTTATGGTTGGGATTAGTGTCCGATCTCTGTAAATGAAGCATATTGATATTCAGGAAGAATCTATCAGGGCGCTAGCTTTATTGTCCTATGAGATGTAGTGCGAACTGCTCAAGCTGATTGTTCATTTAGTATCATAATCTATTAGGGAAAGATAAACACTCAAAAAGAGTGATTTTTTCACTATCTATGGAGCCCAGGGAGGAACAGCTCTTCCGAGAGTGAAATTCACTCGTACAAGAGAGTGATTTATTTCACTCTTCAAAAAGAGTGAAATAAAATCACTCTTTCTGAAGAGCGATTTTCACTCAAAAGGAGCTGTCCTTCCCCGAGCTCCTAATGGGATGGAGAAAGAGTGACCAGAGTGGAAACAATAGGAGCTAACTACAAAGAGTGACTTTTGTTGAAGACCAGACAAAATTTAAAATAAAGCACAATGATTCTTTTTCGTGAAGATGGCTGACGTGTTTCGGTGTCTGTGACGGGCGCCGAGTCGGGAGTGGAAACAGCTTACTCGGTAAGTAATCGTCATCATGTATATTTCATTTGTACGTGTATTAAATTTCCAGACCTGAGATACGTTCACGATGTATGCATTTATGTATGGACTGTACATTAAGGCTTTAAGCCTATGACCCTATGCATGTGCACTCCCGGTGTGCACGACGACGTGACATCCTTCACATTTCATTTTTAACCGATTTTATCTGGAAATTACACGTACAAATGAAATATACATGATGACGATTAATTACCTTCGAAATTTTTTATCACACCCTCGTCAAAGCCTGCTTCCCGCAGCCATTTACCCACTGTTTCCACTCCAGACTCGGCGCTCGTCAGAGACACGTCCGCCATCTTTACGAAAAAGAATCGCGGCGAATGGTCACGTGTCAACGTCGTCCTGCAAAAGAGCGACTCCAATTCGCTCCGAGCGAGCGTGAATATGGATTGGCACGCATGATGTCGGCTCGAAAAAGAGTGAACCCCTGGAACACAGCTCGAAACGAGTGACCAAGTCGGCCAACACTTTGTGCGTGGGATTTGAAGAAGATTAAGTTAACATTAAATAATACTAGATGATCAATATAGGCCTACCCTTCATGCTTTTTAGGGGCGGATCCAGGAATTTTCAATAGGAGGCGCCAGAAAGGGGCCCCAATTTGATTTTAAAAAATTAGGAGGCGCACCGGGGACGCCCACCGCCCTATATCCGCCGGTATAACATACATAGTATGCTCTGCATGCTGGTAGGCCTACAATGATTAATCATAAGGGGCCGGCTGTGCAATAATAATGAGCCCTGGGGGAGGGTAAAATTGGGGGTGCAAGGATTTGTTGGCAAGCCTAGAGGGGACGGGAAAGCATTTTGGCAGGCCGAGAGGGGGGAAGCAATTTTGGCACACATTTACTGGGCATCTTTTAAATAACACGCTTAGGAACGTTCAAATATGCAACATTTCCTGATCGCTACGCTCGCATCGTATATCTAGACCTTTTAAAGTTTGCAAATTGGGAACCAAAAAATTTGGCATATACAAATAGAGGCAAAGATTTTTTGGCGGGCCGAGAAGGGGACGAGCACATTTTGGCGAGCAATTTGAAAATTGTATTCCCTGGGGCTCGTAATTATTGCACAGCCCCTAAGGAACATAATTTTCAATGCGGGCCAGCACCTACACCGTTCTGTAGCATACACTTACCCGGCGTGTCCAGCTGTTGCGGGATATCTCTGCGCTTGCCAGTACCTTCATATTGCTGGCATACGCCACTATAATATTGGTTTTGGTTGTGCCTTCCGCAAATATTTTTATTACCGCTCCTATTGTAGGATAAAAAGAAGAAATTGTCAGTGTAGAAATTTAATATGTCAACTCATTGTTAGGTTAAAAACAAGTTGTTTGCTGTAGATTATTCTTTTCTTTTTTGAGCAATTTGGCAGCATTCCGGTTTTTTATTTGAGAAAGCAAAAAATAAAATGTATTGTCGAATCAAGCTAAAAATGAATGACACAATTTTTCACTGTTCGTATATTTTAGAGTCGCGCGGTAACAGTGATCTGCAAGTTTTAAGGGTGACGATATACATATCTTTTATGTCTTTTACGTCAACGTGTCTCTTAATCATGGTTTTATGGATGGATTATATGTTTATGTAAATATCTATTTTCTTTTAACATGTAAAACTGTGTTTTATACGTTAAGCAGAGCCCTGCTGAAAATCAGTTTTTATTGAGCAGGTTACCCTGTTGAAATATTGTGAAATACATAAATAAATAATAATACGTTTTACAAAAGCGTTGTTGTTTCAGCCCTCTTTACAACATAACTCAAGAACCACAGGAAATATAATAGTATTTGTGATATTTAAATTCTTCTACAAGCTCGCTACGAATATGAGCAATGAAGTTTTTGCCAAAGCTGACTACCATTCGCAAGATGCTGTGAACTACCAAATCGCAACAGTTTAAAATAGTTAATAACCTTAAGGGCTGGGGTATGAACGTTTGGACAGTATTTATTGTGGGACATTAGAGCACATCAGACATATCAAATTGCATTCTGAATACGAAGAATGAAGTAAACTTTATAAATCTGACGATTTATACTTAAAGTGTATGTAGGTGGGATGAAAAGCCAAAACACAAAAAAAATAGGTCTTTGGGGAAAAAAATCCATATCTTCAATATAAAAGGTCAAAATTTTCAATTGATCGTCGGCTTTTCCTCCCAGCTACATACACTTTAAGAATATATCATTAGATTTATAAAATTTATTTCGAAGACTGTTATATATCAAAAATTTGAAAAATATCAAATTTTAATAATTTGTCACAAAATTTGTATTATAGGAGGGGCCTATCGTGAATTTCAAAAAATGAAAATTATTTGATATCAGGAAGACATGCTTCGTATTCAGAATGCAATTCGATACGTCTGAGGTGCTCTTATGTCCCACAAAAAATACTGTCGAAACGCCATAAACGCTCATTCTAGATCCCTTAATAAGACACGAACTAAATGAATAATGTATAACTGTGGAAAGGATGTGACATTCAACGTTTGACATGGAGGTAGGGCCTATAATGAATTAACATAAGAGATTTTTTTTCCATTTCAAATAAGATTTATTAATAACAAGGGTGTATGATTTATTGTGTGCCAATAATGTGTGCCTTCAATATAAGTGCTTGCAAATCTAAATGACCCAATTTCTTTGGTAAAAAGACCCCAGAAGCTCTTATCAGATATATAGAAAATAGCGCCCTCTTTTTTGTTATAGTTGAGCCAATCCCTATTAATTTACATGGGGTTTTGAACCTAACGTCTGATCAAAATTACTCATTAATGTGCGAACTACGCATGTGGGATATAAGGTGGATTTGGATTTGGATATATATTTGCTAGCTTTTGTTAAATTTTTAGGTCCTGCCCAGAGGTGGACCACTGGAGTGAAAAACTAAACACTTCTGGTCTGTACGTCCCATAATCTAACTTTCGGGTTAATAGCAAACCTTTTGAGATACCGAGCCTTAGAGATTGCGGTCCTTAAAGATAGCGGACCGTCGTCGGAAACAGAGCGTACATGTTGCTTTTTAAATTCCAGTATGTATACCTTTTGGGGTAAGAGCATCCGTTTGTGTGTTTTGTTTTTTTGTTGTTGTTTTTGTTTTTTGTTTTTTTGCTTTTTTTTTTGGACATACTGCCCCTACTTACCAATCCTCCCAATCAAAGACACCAGGTTTTCTCACAAGATCCTCGTCATCATACAGTCCCCTCTTGGCGGTTGCGTCTAAGTTTAAGAAGAAATTTAAAAAAAAAAAAAAAGTCAGTAAGTGGTACAATTTCAATAATTTGGCTTCGTACATTGGGTAGACTATGCCATAGTCGATTTTTGATCAATAAAAGCATGTTATTAATCATGATGAAAGCATTCAGTTGAACTCGAAATTATATTACATCAAAATACTAGTATAAAATTGTATAATTATATTAGTGACAGTAAAAGTAAAGTGTACGTAGGCTTATATTATTGAATGCAACATATCATAATGTCATAATTATATTGGCACTTCAATACTGAACAATTCTTATTTTAGAATCTACCAGTTTATTAATCGCGAAATTTCGAGTTAAAAATCGACTATGGACATTGCATTTTAAACGGGACTTTGAACGGGCAAAGTCCCTAATACACACTGTCAATCATACTTGTTTATCAATCCAATTAAACCGCGAGCAAGTACAAGACGCGCTCATGTATCTACAAAGAGTTTAATATTCCCGCCAACACAAAGGGCGGTATAGTTGTGTACCATGTAGTTATTAATGGTAATAGCAGGTGCCCGGAGGATTTAAACCATAACGAGATCTGGGCGACCAATCACAAGTCAGATCCATTTAAAGATGCATTACATCATGGCCAATTTTAGTAGGCCAGAAATCCGACAATCTCATCCATAGACGGCCGTGTTAAGCATGCAAACCGCAATCCAAAGTCAGTAGTCCACTTGGGAAGCTAACAAACAGAGGGATTACGGTGACTGAAAAGATCAGTTGTGAAAATCTATCAATTGTGCACACATTAATTAAATCATAAACTTAAATACAATATCCAGAGATTCCAGAAAATAAGTGCACACCCCCTGTAGAGGAGTAATTCTTCAACAAGAGAAATGACTGGATTTTCAAGATTGCATTCTGAAAACGACTGGAATTCCGACTGGAAAATGTTACTGAAAAAAGCTTGTAAATGTAAATCATGGAGTTGTCCAATATTGAGGATTTCCGATTTTGAACTATTTTTCCGTTTGATTCTTTCACCTTTGGACACTTTAAAAGTCTGGATTTCCAACAATCACGAATGGGCTATAGTCTGTGCTACAGACCATGTACCTATAGGAGAGAAACTACTGGGAACCACATACATACTCATGTAAACCATAGCTCATGGAAGCCACATCACAATAAGGCTATTAGTCGAGAAGATGCCTTTGGTTCTTCTTCCTTTGGTGTAAAGTTGCGTATAACTAACATTCTCTTGTTTAAAGTTGATGCCTAACATTATAGGTGCCCAATGGGCACTTTTGAGCAAAATTAAAAAAACTATACCAGAAACCGATGACCCTCTTTTGCAACATGGCTGCCAAAAGCATCCATATTGTAATAAGGAGGTCATCGGTTCCTTGTACAGTTTTTTTAAGTTGCGTAGTTGTATTTCTCATGCAAGAAAACATAATTAGACACCAAAATCTCCAAAATCGGACGTTGTTAACTATGGTCAGAATTCAAAAGGTCGTTGACCTATGAACACTTTTCGTCATAGCGCTCTCCTGAAAGGTCTGACGCATAACAAACTATACATTTTTGGAATCCTCATGACCATACGAGTAATTCGATATATTACTTGACATAATTGGAGTATTCTGAAAATTTGACCCCCATGTGACCTTGATTGACCTCTCCCCGGAATGCCCGGAAGTTTCAGGAGGTGAGCCCAAGCTAAATTTATTCAGAATCAATCAAAGATCCCAAAATGACTCTCAAACGTTTGTTCTATGATTTGGTCACGGATTCTACAGGCTGGTCCTGTACTAGGATTCATCAAAGATAGGCCTACATCAGAGAGATAGGGTACGTGGTTTGGGTTTCATAATAATATATATCTATATTTGTCTTTATTACACAATCAATGACAATAACAAAACATGGCAAACTTGAATACCATAGAGGGCGCTCAAAATGTTCAACCCGCACCTTCCGAGATTCTGTCGAGTTTGTTTAATTATAACGTTATAGACGTTAAACATGTTTTGGTTTTGGTCGAAACATTTCAATAACATTTAATTGTCGGGTTAATTAATGTATTTGCTGGGTTATTCACTTTTGTGTTCTTTTGCTCAGAAGATGCTTTCAAGATTCGGAGTTGAAACTTGGCAGACACTTACAGAAATGATTAATAAAATATCGTTTTGTAATGTAGGCCCATCTCATAATGCGATTCATTTTCAACAATGTGACCTTTTTGGGGATAGCCTACTCTGTATTAAGAAATTACTTTGTTTTCGTAATAGAGTAACATAAAATTGCGAATTCATATTAATTTTTATATGATGAAAATGAAAGAAAATCAGAAAGGCAAAGGAAAAGAAAAGGGACAAGGAGCCTGTTTTTCACGTTCCCGATCATGGGCCCAAACTACATACTCATAGTCCCATAGCTATAGCTAAGGAATTTTCGTTAACTTACCAGAATCTGCTATTTTTTCCAATGCATCCAGCAATGTACGAAGATAATTGTCTGCAAATAGAATAAAACGGATTTGAATTTTTTGGATATTTTCCATGTGAGATATGAGACGACATAAATATGAAACTTAGATCATTACCATAATGCCAACAAAAAAAGAAAGAAAGAAAGAAAGAAAGAAAGAAAGAAAGAAAGAAAGAAAGAAAGAAAGAAAGAAAGAAAGAAAGAAAGAAAGAAAAGAAAGAAAGAAAGAAAGAAAGAAAGAAAGAAAGAAAGAAAGAAAGAAAGAAAGAAAGAAAGAAAGAAAAGAAAGAAAGAAAGAAAGAAAGAAAGAAAGAAAGAAAGAAAGAAAGAAGAAAGAAAGAAAGAAAAGAAAGAAAGAAAGAAAGAAAGAAAGGAAGAAAGAAAGAAAGGATAAAAAAGAAAGGAAAGGAGGAAAGACAGAAAGATAAAAAAGAAAGGAAAGGAGGAAAGACAGAAAGATAAAAAAGAAAGGAAAGGAAAAATGAAAGAAAAAAGAAAAAAAAAAGAAAAAAAAAAAGAAAGATTAAAGCAAAAGAAAGAAAAAAGAAAAAGAAAGAATAAAGCAAAAGAAAGAAAAAGGAAGAAAGAAAGAAAGAAAGAAAAAAAGAAAAAAAAAAAAGAAAAAAAAAAAGAAAGAAAGAAAAAAAAAAAGAAAGAAAAAAAAGAAAGAAAGAAAGAAAGAAAGAAAAGAAAAAAAGAAAAAAGCCAACAAAGAAAAAAGAAAAGAAAGAAACAAAAAAGAAAAAACAGGAAAGAAAGAAAGTAAAAAAGAAAGAAAGAAAGAAAGAACAAAATTAAAGAAAATGAATGAAAAAAGAAAGAAAAGAAAAAAAAAGAAAAAAGAAATGAAAGAAAGAATGAAAGAAAGAAAGAAAAAGATAGAAAAAAGAAAGAAAAAGAAAGGAAAAGAAAAGAAAGAAAGAAAGAAAGAAAGAAAGAACGGAAAGAAAGAAAGAAAGAACGAAAGAAAGATAGAAAGAAAAGAGAAAGAAAGAAAAAGAAAGAAAGAACGAAAGAAAGAAAGAAAAAAGAAAAAGGAAAAAGAAAGAAAGAATGAATGAATGAATGAATGAATGAAAAAGAAAGAAAGAAAGAAAGAAAAAGAAAGAAAAAGAAAGAAAGAAAGAAAGAAAGAAAGAAAATGAAAGAAAGGTCCCACAATAAATACGTGAAAACGTGGCTATCCGAGCCCTTGATTAAGGAGGCCTATATTATTTACCTGGAAAACATGCAACCATAGAGATTGCTAGGCTCACGAGCAATACAGTTGACAAGATCTTCATGATTCAATCTAAAAGTATCCTGAAAATAAAATTATTAGAAAGCATTAATGATTTCCCTGGGGACACATTTCCACGTTTTTGATATTTTTTTCTCAAACACAATGCTCGTAACAAATTGCCGACTTTTGCGACATTCAGGTCGGTCCCGTATTTGTAGACGGACTCACTGCATGGTTCTATTTTGGAAAAATCGCGGAAAAGTTAGCGGAAAAGTTGGCAACCAGCTGAGTTTTGTTACTTTGGGTATGCTGAACTCGAATCTGTTGTCTGCCAAGCAATATTTTCAGACCGTGACCCTCAAAATGACCCCCAAATTAGCCAATAGGATCGTATGGGGGAAAATTAATTTTATTCCAATAACACTTTCAAACACGTCTAATTTATATCATGCCTCTGGCCTCACGGATTCAAGACAAGTGGTTCATTATTTATGTTAAGAAATGAGGCACGTTCTAGCGGTACCTCTTTTCTTATCATATAAAAATAACGTAATGCTTGTCTTGACCACAGACGCACTGAAATTCCAGTGTAGTAACTGGATTCCTTGCTCCTATGATATATACTGCGCCAATATTATCCTTACACTTGGAAAAATAATCACAATTTCAAAATTGAACCATATTGAGGTATATTATGACACCCATTTGAACCCAATAATGTGACTTTATGAAGCAAAGTTACAAGCGTTTGATCAGACGAAGGTCCAGTTTTAAAAGTGACAAACTGGTCTATTCAAAACTCCACAGACTAGACATCTAGAGAGTCGTGAATGGCTAATTTGTGCGTGCCTTTAATTTAAAACAAAAGGAACAAAAGAAATCTGAAACAAAAGAGCTTACAAATAAAATGAAAGTCATGAAAAGTACAGAGAAGTAAAAACTGAAATAAAAACTGCTTTAAATAACGCTTCATTGAAGAAACTGTGTTGTCTCTTTGTTGCGCTTGTTGGAATCTTTTTGCGCCTTGTATAGGCCAGTTTGTCACTTTTAAAACTGGACCTTCGTCTATTCAATTGCTTGTAACTTTACTTCTTGAGGTTACATTGGATTCAATGTGGTGTCATAATGTGCAGGATTAGATAGTTCATCTATTAAAAAACAAATTTACCCAATATGGTTCAGTTTTGAAATTGTGATTATTTTTCCAAGTGTAAGGATACTCTATTGGCGCAGTATACATAATGTTTGTTACCGTACCAGCGTGTTATTATTTTTTGAGAAAAAATGCAAAAATAGTCACAAATTTATCAAGGAGTGTAGTTCGGGGGTGTCCGCGAGACCGGCTCCAGAAACCATGGAACCAGTTCTCATTTTTGGTCTATTTCCGATTTTATGCATCATTTTGTGCAGTGGCGTATGTGAATTTTAAAATAGAGTTCGTTTTGTTGCTTTATGTGGTCAATACCTCAAAACTGAGGTCAATATCAAAAAAATATGAAAGATCGTTGCTTAAATTCAGTCTCAATATTAAGAAAAAAGCAAAACAAAATAGTTTGGAAAGAGTCAAAACAGATAAATCGGCAGTACTTTGAATTGAAAAATCGGCAAAAATAAAGTATACTCCTTATTATTCATGAATCAAAGGCAATCCTAAGTTTCATTCTGGAAAATATCATGATGAAGATCAAATCTTGTGAACTTTTATTTTTACATCAATTTAAATACTTCCCGCGGGTTTTCTATGCGTAACTTGCGCTACTAAGGGACGCACCAATAGACTTCACAGTCGCCTACCTGGACAACCGATTCTTTAGAAATGCTAAGTCGCGCTAAAAGTCGATCGATACATGTTAAAATCAGCACAATTCAGAGATCCACCTTTTTGCTATGAAATTAATTTTCTCGGTCAAATATAAAGCAATTTTTTTTTTCTTCAGTAATGTCAGTTAAAAACTTGGTGCTTGGATATACATTTTTTAAAATCCTGGTGTTAAAATTAAGCATCAAATTGTATCTTTTAGTGTGATATTTTGATTTTTATAGGCCTTGAGTTCGCCTGCGAGCTTTTTACGGAATTGATTTTTAGCGTCTCAAACTAATATAGTTTGCTAAAGAAAGATATTTCCCACCTCTGTAAAGCACATCGTGTGGGTCTATATATTATAGTTTTGTCAGAATTTCCGTTTTATTTTACCATTTTTCCCTTCATGCTCTGAAAATGTCAAACTCGGTGCTTTTATCTCGTGCGCAACCAGCAGAAATAGTCGATATTTTCATGGTTGTCATCCAGGGCAATTTTCCATTGAAAAGCAAAGATCATGAAGATTGCCCCACTAGCGATTTGGTAGCCCAAATCTCCAATTGGGTTTTCTGGTAAATGAGGTGAATTTTTAAAATTTGCTCCCGTGATAGCCTGCAATTTCAATTTATATGGATTCCATGATTATGAAAACCATTTTGTCTGTCTGTGTGTTTGTTTACCTAGGTTAGTCCGTATTAAGAGACGCACGCTTGAGGTTCATGAAAATCCACGGTCCAAACCTAGAAAAATTAGCGTGTTATTATAGGGGATTTTAATCTTCTGTCCCTCCTATCTCCATGTGAATTTTATATGACCTACCCACTGCCCCCCCCCCATCGCGGGTTGCCATTTTCATTACACCCTTCAGACTTGTGTTCGGGTTTCTGTAGAGATTCATCAGTGTTCGGGTTTGTTTTTAATTTGACATAGGCCTAACCATATTTGTCATAATTAAGCGCTATACCTAAATGTGAGCTATGCTATATATTATTATGTAATATCATGTACATGTAGGCCTATAGGGTGGGGTGGGTGCAGAGGTGTGTGAGGTGGGCACTGGGTAGTGGGGTGTATGTAGGGAAACTTTAGTGTGGTAATCAACACACTTTAACCATGACTTTCAATGCAAGGCTTATTGTTGCCACAAATGTTTTTTTTCCCTTAAGGTTATTTAATAAGTTTTTATAAACTTCCATGTTTATCCTGGTATTGTTTTGGCTGCTTCATTAGGGCCTATGACTTTCGGTGGGTTTCCAAATGCAGTTTCAAACAAACACAAAAACAAAAGGCACCATACCCAGTCATGCACCTTCATGACAATTGAAACACTACGTCAAGTATTAACATCCAAGTTATTCTGTTTTTAGGCAAGCAATTTTAAATAATTGCTTGAACAGGTTTTTGTTTAAAAACAAAAACCTGTTTAAGTTAACAATGAAAATGAATGTTTCTTATAAGGCACAATCTCTGATGAGGAACTCAAAGCGCGTAAAGCACGAAATTTACAAACACACATAAAAACAATCAATTTATAAAGATGTTTAAAAACAAAAACCTGTTTAAGTTAACAATGATAATGAACGGTTCTTATAAGCCACAATCTCTGATGGTTCTTATAAGGACAATCTATTTCTGGCGTTTAAATAACGAAAGTCTGGGGCGTTACGCCGGGGCGTTACGAAGGTTATTAAACATGCTAAACAGTAAAACAATTTAATGTAAGATCATTCTTGCTGTAATATTGTAAGGTACCTGTCACATTTTCAAAATCAGTCATGTCATTGCTTAATGCTTTTATTTAATATCGTTATGAATTCGGCAGATGGCCGAATCCTTTTGGTAAATATTTTTTTACACGTGCATTACTTTAGAATCAGTACCTGCAGAATATTTAAAAAGACATGAAATGTCAATCAAGTAGGCCTACCCCCCCCCCTCCAGAGTCATTTTTAACCCGTTTTGTCCAAAAAGAAATGTATTATTAATATAAATTAAACGTTGAATGTTATAACAATTTAAAATACTGGACAGTGGTATGAATAAAGCAAACTAGAAACTTAAATATCTTAAATCTAATTTTTTATGTAATTTTATTAAAATTGAAGGCCAAAACTTGAGTTTAAATGACAAAATAATTGGTTAAAAAATAACAATGAAATTGAAAAACTTCTTTGTAATTTAAACACCAATAAACAATGTTTTCAATATTTTGAAACTCTTCTTTATTCATATCAAAAGCTTTCAAACTTCTACCAAAATCGGAACTTTTATTAAATTGGAAATAAAAGCAGGCCTATTCGCGGCAAACGCACACACAGCGAAAAACCTGGCGGCGTCCATGAACGCGCTTGTTGATGTCCCTCCTCTTTTCTTCGTAAATTGCTCCTTAAAGGGTACATGCCACAAAATAGCTTTCCATAGACTTTACGTGCAAAATAGGGGTCACGTTTTAGGCTATAAGTCGAGTTATGTCTTACTTTGAAATATATATTTGATATCATCTTAATCAGAACAAAATTCTGCATAACATATCTGAAAATAACACCATATTTTAGGTCTACTTTTTGAGAAAAATAGCGCTATATAAAAAGACCCAATTTTCCCGTGTTTACGTCCGACTGCTAACCGCGTTTTGACCTCGTTGTTCATGCGCTCATCATCGTAAACATCACTCAAATGTTTGCGTTTTCTGTTCAAATTAGTAGAGATCACATTCACAAGTTCTAGCAAAACACGATTTGCAACACTAAATTTGTTAATATTGTACCGATTTTGCACATTTTTTATGGAAAGTTGGGACTATATAGTCGTGATAAACTTTTACCGGAAACCGCTTCACAGGCGGATTTAGTGGTATGAACCCTTAAAAAAATCGATATGCTGCCCTCTATAGGTAGAGCATTGATGCCTTGTTCTCTAATTCAAAAATAATGCACGTTTAAAATGAATTTACGTAAAGCCGAATCCGGATTCGGCCGTCTGCCGAATTCATAACGATATGTAAAATTCACGTTACCATTAGATTGAAAGGAGTACATGTACTGCAAGCTCATTTTTTGGTAATGCATAAACTAATTAAGTTCAAAAAGAAATTTTTGTTACACGAGAACTTATTTGGCTATTCCATTTAAAATACACACTAAAATAATAAAAGCGAGTAAAATGTTGGTGCATTGGATGTAGCTTAACATTATTTTTGTGTGTTTATACAAATTTTTAGAATAAATTTGAAAATCCTTCGTTTAAATCCTTTTTACGCACCATGTTCACAAGATCAAAACGCGTTCCATGAGGTTTTTTTTTCAAATGTGCGCCCCGTATAAAACCACGATGAGTGATTGTTTTCTTTTTTGTATTGTACTGCAAATCGATCAAAGAAATAATGTTGCCATGGGGAAGACTCTGATACAGTATCGATTAAATTTCAAAAGCCCGTTTTGGGGGAACATTTTCAAGAATCTTGCCCGGATCACAAAATAATAACCATGATAACAATTGATTTAGGATAGTACTCGCCTTGTGCATGACGGTCCCAGGTTCGATTTCCGGCGGTGGAGATTTACTGGGATATTGACTGGGGAATGCCTTGGCAACCTCTGTAGATTAAATTTAGACTTTCGCTCTCCTCATGATTCATTTAGAATTGGGTAAATGAATCTTGAAAGTACTCCGTACTTCGGAGGGGACGTTAAGCGATCGGTTCCGTGTACAGAGAGCCCGGGGGTCACTCCCATTGTGGCCTGTACACCATCCGCGATAATGAAAACGCGTTAAAAAGGGTAGTTTTTCGTGGGTAGACACGATACGCGCGTAACGCGTTTAGGGTGTCAAAAACATGAAATATTGGAATAAAAGGTAGCAAAATTGCAATTGCTAATACGCGGAAATGAAATTTAGGGTATGAAATTTGATGCAAGGAATAAAATCCCTGTTTAGGGTATTATTTTAGCCAAGGGTTAAATCCTTGTTTAGGGTGCTTTTCAAAATTTGATTATCGCGGATGGTGTACAGACCACAATGGGAGTGACCACCCCCCCCCCCCAACCCGGACGCGTTATTTCTTTCTGCAACCATAATGGGCCGCACTACAATAACACATAGTAGGCCAACATACATGTAAGTATGAGACCATATAACACGAGTGTATTGCCATTATTATTTCCTCTTACTTAATAAAATAAAAAGAAATTTACTAGAATTAAAATTCTACAACGGTTTAGCAGGGGTTCGAACCCACACTCTATGTATACAAAGTCTAATGCCTACACAACTATGCTATCATGGGTCGTTGTGCCAGAAAGGTGTTTGTTTATCATACTTATTGACTACGCAATAAAGTGCATACACACAATATACTATTACTAGTATATTAGTGCTATAAATACCTATATCATCTCCTAATCCTAACCCCAACCCTAACCCTAAACCCTAACCCTAACCCTAACCCTAACCCTAACCCTAACCCTTACCCTAACCCTAACCCTAATCCTAACCCTAATCCTAATCCTAACCCTAATCCTAACCCTAACCCTAACCATAACCATAAACCCTAATCCTAACCCTAACCCTAAGACCCTAACCGTAAGACCCTAACCCTAAGACCCTAACCCTAACAATAATGGAACTTCCCTCGGACTATGCGGTTAGTTATATATTGCGGCCCATTATGGTTGCAGAAAGAAATTAAGCCACCCGGACAGAGAGCCATACCTAGTAGTACATTTATCTCTCACAGCCAGTTTCGAAAAGAGTAAGACTGTTCCCAACCCGTACCGGTGTTCAAATATACCCCATGAAAATTAGCCTAAATATTGAGGCTTTCTTCAGTTCAATAATTGAAACTCCTGGCTCCGACCGGCCGGGAGTTCCAACAGGTGCTGGGGGGTGTTTGTATGTGTTTAATGTGCATTCACATACACACTTAGCCGTCGGTACGAAGAAATCGTTGCTCCAAAAATTATTGCAAATTGCACATTTGTAATCATTTTTCACCACAAAATATGATATGAAAACACAGGTGAGCAATGTATGAATATGGAGAGGTGAAAAAGGTTGTTAATTATTGTCAATACTCAATATTAATATTTTGCGACATTTATAATGAAAATAATTAACACTCAAGACACCCTATGGTAGATTCGATTGCCAGTCCTATATACGCCGTACCTATGTATATTGAGGACTGGCTTACGCCATTTTGGATGTCAATGGGAAATACACACTTAACGATTTGCGCCGGTTAGAAACTTGAAAAAAAATCTTTAAAATTTCATCAATGTATACAAAAGTGGTACCAACCGTATTGTGCTTGCTAATTTAAGACTCGGTTGAAACAAAATTAAGGATCGAAAGCATTTTAGTGTCCAAAAAGGCAAAATTATCGTCAAAGTTCTGCCGAAATCGGCACCCTTGCGAAGGGTTCAGAATTCGAATCGGGAACGAAAATATCCGATCTTTGCGATCAAAAACACAAAATTACAACTTTAAACATACTATTGGCAAAAGACATTATTACCAAACAATACAGAATAGAAAATTTGACATCATTTTCTCAAAATATTGAAAAAATTTGCTCACTAGACATCGAAAAAGTACGCAATCCAATTCCCGTTCAAACGCGTGGGAAACTGAAAGTGCGATAATCGTGACTACCCTATGGCACCTTCTACAACTTGAGAACAAGTCCTCAAACGTTCGAAATTTGTAGTTACTACAACTGGGCTTTCTTTAGTAATCCATGGTTGTCAAAACCAGAACAAATCGAATCAAAAGTGACTTTATACACGCTAAATAACGGATAAGCTGGCTCCAGAGCTCTGGGTCTGAGCAGAGAAGATGATCATCTTCTCTGGTCTGAGCTGGCTCTACATGACATGTAACAGACTTACCTTACACAGTATCTGATAGACACGACGAGAACAGTCCACTACCTTCTTCTTGCGTGATGTCCTGTGTGAAAGTGTTTCACCTGAGAGTTGATATAAACTTATATATAATACCACAGAGTATTACATTTGAGAGGACACTCTATTCACGTGGTTTTTCCAACGTTAAAAGATCACGAATTTTGGTGGTTTGCAAATGAAAAGTGTCCGCACTATCGATTGATTACGTAACTGTTATGAATAATTTATTAGGTTTTTCAATGCAGTCGCCTCGACCCATTAGTACTTGGAATAACAATCCGGCGAGTTCACTGAATACTGATGGAGTTTTAATGGCGTTTAATGGCGTTTCTCCTCTCCATACACAGATGAACAAATACAATAGATGAAGGTCAACACGTATGACCTCCTATGTGACATGTTATATGTGATGTACACAACCCTGAATATCATAAAGATCAGTATTCGTTTGTGCATATGAACTGCACATTTCATGATTTATGTTGCTAAATATTACTCATTATATATTATGACAAATATTGGTATTATGACAATACGGTATATACATTGTATATAAAACGACTAATAGATCCTACTATCATGGCGTCAGGTCAATGTTCATCATATCCCGTATGTTTCTTAACATTCATTCATATTTGAGACAAATTGCTGTGCTCATTTTATAGGTGCACAGGTAGATCCGTGTTTTTTTTTATTTTCATTTCTTTTTAATGAAAGAATTAAGGTTTTCCACTGCACGTGGGCCACAAGGGTGATACTAATTTTAATGCTATATTTTCAAAACGAATACGTGTTCCCGGTTGGCTCTATAGCGATTTCACAGAAAAGGTATTTCTAGTACAATGCAGCGTTGGACTCTAGCTGAGAGCGTAGCCTAAGTCATTACGGACTCCAAGAAGGGCTCTCCATACACAAATGGACAAACACAAAGGAGGGTAGTCTTTTTCCGTGACCAGCTTGATTCCCGGGGCTTGATTTCGATGGAGCGGAACCAAATTGGCTGCGAAGGAGACGGGTCATTTTGCTATGCAAATTATTTAGTGTCGCAGCCCTGATTATACCTTATTGGCGATGTTATAATTAAAGTGATTTACATGTAAATTCGTTTATTTCCTTTATTCCAAGGCTGATATTATTTGTCTCTTATGAAAAATTCCGGATCATGCCACGCCCCGTGGGGCCTCATGACGCCGCCGCTGTTTTTACTATTGTGATTTTCTATAGACGCTATATCAACCAGAACAGTATTCATTAGGCCTAATTGTATACCCGGGATTGAATAGGCAGAATAGGGGATTAAATGGATTCTGTAAAAAATTCTATTGCAATTAGCAATGGCTTAACCGCTTATTTGTCTGGCCTCAGTGGCGTAGATTTTTTTTGATATATTTTTCCCCATTTTTATTCACCTGTACTTGGACCATAAATGTGCAGGATTGGTCTTATATCGTCAAAAATATCGTCACAAAATAATTATCAAATATCATCGATACTATCGTCTTAAAACTATCATGACAGCGTCAAACAACTATCAAGTCTCATTTGAAAATATCTTGTGAACCTCTGGTTTCACCAGATATATCATAGAAATATCGTCAGTTATAAATCTAGCTTCATGATATTTAGAAGACATATATCGTCCAAATATCATCAGTTTCGATATGATATTTACATGATACCATAGATACTAAAAATGATGATACATATCGCTCAGACACATCTAGCTCACATGATATTTAAAAAAGGGCAAATGCTGCGCACTATACCAAGATTGTTGAAAGAGGCATGCAAAATAAGAAGTAGTCCAGCAAAGACAAGAGAAAAAACACACAAAGGCAACTGTTGGCCCCCCTCCCCCGCCCCACCCCACCCCGTCATGGGTGGGCAGAATTCGCACCATAGTATGATAAGAGGAAACAAATAATGTTGGTTACAAGTGCATCCATA
Organism: Amphiura filiformis; assembly: GCF_039555335.1. Lineage (NCBI taxonomy): Eukaryota > Metazoa > Echinodermata > Ophiuroidea > Amphilepidida > Amphiuridae > Amphiura > Amphiura filiformis. The sequence continues at coordinate 22,383,274 of NC_092640.1, forward strand.
AACTAGACCAGGGATTTTCTACACAAAAACAAATATCCCACCCAACACCCCTCAACACCCCCATCCCCAAGCACACATACATCTATATAGGACAAGTGACAAAACAAACCACAGATAACTTTCCCATATCACAGTACAAATAACATGGTCCACAATGAACAGACAAAGCAGGGGGCAAGAAAAAAAGTAACTTAAGGGGGAATAATACCCCGATTTTCATCACTAGTACCCCTCTTCTTTTTTTTCTTGCAAATTTATTAAGTACATATATATGTTTATCACCTCATGTCCTGAACTTATAAAATATATCTACATATAAAGTGATTTTCAACGATTTTAGTAAGTCATTTTAGCCCTATACATTTTTTGTTTACTGTATCCTAGTAACTCAGATCTGTGTTTCATAACAAACCATAAGTTATTCTTTTCATCATGTTCAAGTAGGGTACATGAATAGAATACATTAAATCCTTTGTTATACTCTCTATAGAAAATCTAGTGGTGCATGCAAAATACCTACCATGATATAACACTGAATAAATTAAATAAACACTTATACAGTGGATGCATAGTCATTAGTTGTTAGGAGAAGAAAAGGCTATTAGGTCACCGTATGTCAGGTTATAGGTCAATTGGTTCTGGTCAAATTTAAGCATCAATTTTGAATACACATGTGAGAGTCTGTGATATCATAATGAGGCATAATTTTGATATTCTGTCTTTAACTGGATATATATCGAGAAGTGCATGGTGGATATACTAACATACCTTGGGATGTAAATGGTGAGTACAATTTAGAATGCCTAGTTGAGATGGATTTCACAAATAAATATAAAATAGTTACCAAAATCACAAAAGTTAAGCTTACGGAAAACTACCCAATATGGTTGTATAGGTGACAAGAAATACAGTTTTTTCATCATTGCTGTAGTATGGTTGTTGTAACCTGTTACCTATGGCTTAATTAAGTTTCAGTGCAATAATGTTGCAAGTTAAAAATACAAAATATAGCTCAACATTGAAAATAGAAGCATTTTAACCAGTGCCTTTTTTGATAGTTGGGGAGCACCAAGTTCATGAAGTCATAAAAGAAATCAGGAACCACTTATTCCCATTTTACATATCAACTTTATTTCCCTAATGTGTTAGCAACACATATCCAAAATTTTAACGAAATCCGTTGATAGTAAGCTTTCCAAAATGAAGTGAATTTAGATCATCAGTGATGTACCTCCTTTTGGCTTCTATCTGTAAAAGCATGTAAGCTACATTGATACCGATGCCACCAATAAAACGAGAAGATTTGCCCCTTCATTTTGCATTCCACTTTGTCCAATTTTTTTTGTAATTTCTTCACAAAATGCAAAAAAATGCAAAAAAAAATCAATGGGTGTAGTACCCCCTTAAAAGGCTAGAAAGCATAATCATAAGACACAACTGTTTAATGAAAATCGCATCCCATTAAAAACCAAGATCAAAGGAAAATTTCTTAAAATGGTAATACACAGTTTTCCCTTGCTTTCTGCAATTTTGCATTCTGTCCCAAATTTAACTTTCACCATGTTCTTGTAAGTTTGAAATCTAGGGTTGACATCCTGAAATTTGCATGTATGAATATGCTATTTCAAACATAAAACAAGAAGGTTGATGACATTTTGTGTTCAGATTCCTCAACATCCAAACCAAACATTTTCTGAAAATTTAATAATCCAAAAAACTCTCCGTTTTACTTTTAATCAAGGCACTCAAGCTATCACACAAACAAGTAATTTTTTTCACATTCGCAAAACAAATGCACAAGAGTCTCGTCATTTTTTTTTACAAAAACAACAAAATGGGGAATCACTCCTACCAATCTTATCATAGTGAAGCAATTAATTTGTACAAATAGCTCTATAAAAATCCTGAAAGTAAAATGCCCTCATTGAGTTTCAATACTTCAGATAAAGTTGTTATGTATTTTATTCCACTCAATATCATTCTCAAGATTCAAGGCATCAATCTAAAATAGTTCGTTGTTTACAGGGCTATTCTTTGCTTTTAAAATATTGTACGAATACTGGGTAAATTTGCCATTTTTAAACAACCCAACTAACACAAAACGTTTTCGACATCATTCGCAAAAGGTTATAAAAGGTTGTCAGAACACGTTTAAATGTCGGGTTATATAAAGGGTACATTAATGGTATAAAACGTTTTCATAACATTAAATAACATTTCTTGGTAATTTACTGCACAGCAAACACAAATGTTTTACAGAAAACATTTAAATGTCAGGTTGGGTTATATAAAGGGTATAAAAACGTTTTAATAACATTCCAAAAACATTTTTGAAAACTTGGTACAAATCATTCTAAACAGAATGTTATTTTGGGGTTGAAAAAATATTTTGCAAAAATGTTTGCCCAAAATATTTACAATAACGTTTTTAAAATGTTTTCACGACCTTTATGTAACCCGACATTTAAATGTTATTAAAACGTTTTGTAAAAACATTTTAAGAACATTTCTGTGTTTGCTGGGTGCAAATATTTTAACATAATGTTATTTAAGTGTTGACAAAATATTTGGCCAAAAATGTTTGCAAAATAGTTTACAATGACATTTGAAAACATTTTATAAATATTGTTGTAGTGTGTTTTCATACAAAACGTTTTAAAACGATTTCATGACCTTTATATAACCCGACATTTTAATGTTATTAAAACGTTTTACCTAAACCAAAACCCAAAATATAACTTATTTAAAACGTTTTTAAAACGTTTTTGTGTTTGCTGGGAAAGTAGCAACTATCAGCAAACACAAAAACGTTTTAAAAACGTTTTAAATAAGTTATAATTTGGCTTTTGGTTTAGGTAAAAACGTTTTAATAACATTAAAATGTCGGGTGATATAAAGGTCATGATAACGTTTTAAAACGTTTTGTATGAAAACACACTAAACAATATTTTTAAATGTTTTCAAAAATGTTATTGTAAACTATTTTTGCAAACATTTTGCCAAATATTGTGTCAATACTTAAATAACATTATTTGAAAATATTTGAACCCAGCAAACACAGAAATGTTCTTAAAATGTTTTTTCAAAACCTTTTAATAACATTTAAATGTCGGGTTATATAAAGGTCATGAAAACGTTTTTAAAACGTTATTGAAAATATTTTGGGCAAACATTTTTCGCCAAATATTTTTCAACCCCAAAATAATATTCTGTTTAGAATGTTTTGTATCAAGTTTTCAAGAATGTTTTGGGAATGTTATTAAAACGTTTTTATACCCTTTATATAACCCGACATTTAAACGTTTTCTGTAAAACATTTTGTTTGCTGAGCAGTAGATTATCAAAAATGTTTTTAAGTTTATGAAAACGTTTTATACTCTTAATATACCCTTTATATAACCCGACATTTAAACGTTTTCTGACAACCTTTTTATAACCTTTTGCGAATGATGTCGAAAACGTTTTGTGTTTGCTGGGATGTTATCAAAAATATTCACCTGGACCGTTTTGGGACTGATTGTAAATCAATTAAAATACCGTTCATAAGACAGTTGTATTTTATTCCGTCCCTAATAGATAGAGATATCAAATTCCATAACAAGGTATGTGTTCAATCTTTTAAAAAATGTCTTAGGGATTGTAATACACAAAACCGAAAATAAGTATAAAAGCTGTGGCAGCAAAAGGCTCTTTATCACAGTAATTTTACCAATTAAAGACAAACTTCTTGAACGCCAACAACTCAAAATGTGTTGAATTTGAGTCAATGAGGAATAAAATTCAACTCGTACAAAGCATTCACATTTAACATGTTTAATGAAAAATTAACACCAAGTGTTTTAAAGGTATCCTTTTGCCATACAAGACCTTCATTGCTGTGGGGCTTAAATTCACTACCCTTCAACCTACCAATATGAATAGCCTCAGATTTTAGACATTATATTTATCTTGCATCCAGATAACCCAGCAAAAGTCCTAAGACATTGTAAGATAATCAAACCAATTTCTAAATGACTCAAAATCCCCATGCAATAAACAAGTTGTGTCATCAGCCAAAAGACTCAATTTTTTCTCAACATCACCAATCCTAATCATGCTAATGCCATTGATGTACTCATTGCCCGGGGGGGCACTCAACACAAATGACCATACGGGTATGCTCCCCCGGAAAGACCCCCCTTTTTGGGTTTCGCAGCTCCGAAAGACCCCCTATATTTGACCAAAATAAAGCTCCGAAAGACCCTTGATTTTGATAATTTCAGCTCTAAAAGACCCCAAAATTGCTCATTCCTCATATTTCTTGTTTTTTCAGGCGATTTTCTAACAAAAAGCCAAGAAAGACCCTTGATTTTGACTTTTCGCAGCTCCAAAAGACCCCATTTTACTTGTTCACAGCCCGGTTCGCAGCTCCGAAAGACCCCCTTTTACCGGTACGCCATCAGCCCCCAATGACCCACCACCTCAAAATTCCAGGGGAGCATACCCACCAACAATTTTTGATGTGCCCCCCCGGACTCATTGTTCCTGATTGAAATTACAAGCACCTCAATAGCGCAAAGAAACAAAAGAGGCGAAATCGGACAGCCTTGAAAAATGACACGTTCCATTGAAAAACCTTCGGAGAGAAACCCATTATTACTAACATAACTTCTCCATTACAATAAAATGTTTTCACCCACTGAATGAAATCTGAGCCCGAATTAAAGGCCTCC